>NC_091998.1:29544657-29844657 GCF_044704955.1 Pristiophorus japonicus | reverse complement strand
TGGGACAGCTTCTACCCATCTAGAGAATCTGTCGACCATGACAAGAATGCTAGTGTATCCTTGGCATGAAGGAAGAGATATATAATCAACCTGCAGATGCTGGAATGGTCCGACAGGGGCAGGGGGCCTCAGTTGGGGCATTACCGTGATGGGTCCAGAATTATTTTTCTGGCAGACCACACAGCGGTCTGCTACCAGCTGGGCATGTTTTTTAAATCCCCGACCCCACCAGCTTTTCTGGAACCGTGCTGTCATCTGTTGTGAGGCCAAGTGTCCCCACGAGTGGATCTGTTGGGCTAAAAAAAGGCATAAGCGCTTGTGGCGCGACTGGCTTGTCGGTAACTCTTTGTCTCCAGACACCATCTTCACATAGCTTAATTCCTGCCTCAATCCATGTCCATTTTTCCTCTCGGGGGCACTCGCCTTGCATTGTTTGAGTCCTGAGTGCTTTCAATCTGCACATCTGTGTTGGTTCTTCTGGGGAGCGCCCTGTGAGGCAGCATCTTTAGCTGCCTGGTCGGCTAGGGCATTTCCCTGTGCTTCCGTGGTATTTTCCTTGGTATGGGCTTTACACTTCAGGATGGACACTTCCTGAGGTAATTGTATGGCCTCTAGTAAGTCTCGGACTTCTTTTCCATTTCGGATAGGTGTACCAGCAGCAGTGAGGAATCCTCTTTTCCTCCATAACATACCAAAGTCGTGAGCGATTCCAAAAGCATAACGCGAATCTGTGTAGACATTAGCTGTCTGTCCTTCTGCTATTCGACATGCTTCTGACAGGGCCTGTAACTCGGCCTGTTGTGCTGACGTTCCTGAGGGTAAACATCCTTTTGCCACTACCTCATATAAGGTTGTAACTGCCCATCCTGCATTTCTGGTACCATTGTCAACAAAGAAGGAACCTTCTGTAAACAGGATGAGATCTGGGTTGTGTAGAGGCTCCTCTGCTGCTAAGGCTGTTTCTTTTGTTTCTTTTAAAATCTCCACACAGTCATGCTCTTCACATTCTCCCCCCTCTTGCTCCCTCGATTCTGGCATAGGGAGCATAGTTGCGGGATTAACCGGGCTGGCCCGGACGATATGGAGATTAGGAGCTTCCAATACTGCTGTCCGCGGGTCACCTGAGACATTCTATTCATAGACAGCAAAGCGTGTACAGTGTGGGGACACTTGACAATCAGCTTTTGGTCGAGGACTAGACCCGCAGTGATCATTACCGCTCGACATGTAGCTTCCATGGCCCTTAGGCAACTTCCCCATCCGAGGGCTACCACATCCAGTTTTGCTGAATAATAGCCAATAGGTCTTTGCCGATCCCCATGTTCTTGTGTCAGTATAGCTGTCATATATCCTGCTTTCTCATGGACAAACAGAGTAAATGGCTTACCACTGTCAGGGATTCCCTGAGCCGGTGCCGAACACAAAGCCTTTTTCAAACTCAGGGAGGCCTCTTGCTGTTCCTTAGTGAGGGTGATGGCTTCTTTAGAGGCATGTTTCCCCTTTAAGATATCATTCAATGGCTGAGCAAGCTGTGTGAAGGAGTCAATCCAATTTCTGTTAAAGTTACACAATCCCAAAAAAGACCTTAGTTCCTGAATAGTGGTGGGTTTTTTAGCAGCCCGAATGGCTGCAGTTCTATCCTGGGTAAGTTCTCTCTTTCCTTGTGAAATCTTTTGTCCCAGGTATACAACCTTTTCTAGGGATGACAGGGGAGGTAATTCTCGCAAATGGCTTTGTAAAGCCATGTGGAATACCGTAGGGCTGTTGTGGAAACCCTGCGGTAACCAGGTCCAAGTATACTGTTGTCCTTGGACAGTGAAAGCAAACCATTGTCGAACCTCCGGTGCCAGAGGCACCGACTAAAATCCGTTGGCCGTATCTATAACCGAGAAATATTTATGTTCCGGTTTGAGGGCATTAAAAATGGTGGAGGGATCTGCGACCAAAGGAGCTTTTTGATCAATACACTGGTTAGCTTTCCTATAATTGACAGTCAAACACCAAGTCTCATTAGATTTCTGTACCGGCCACACGGGGCTATTGGAGGAGTTATGCATTTTAATAAGCATCCCTTGTTTCTCCAATTGCTGAATAACCGGTAAGATTCCCGCGATGGCAGTTGGACTGATGGGATACTGTTTAGTGCATGGAGGCTTGGTCCCGGTAAATGACTCAGGCTCCATCTGGAGTAGGCCACAATCATTCTTATCTTTAGCCCATATCGGGTGTTCCTTCAATTCTTCTTTCTTCAAAGTTCTAATTGACCATGTCACCCGACCATTCTCGAAATGCAACAATGAATTTACTTGGATTATAATGTCCATTCCCAAAAGGGGTTGATCTACTGGGCCTATCCAGACCGGTGTGATTAGTTCATGTGGACCCAGCCCTATAAGTACTGGTGTTGTCCTTTTAATTTCCATTTTATGACCCCCAACTCCATAGGCTGTACATGCCCTACCATCTAACGGCAAAAAGTCTCCATATTGTAGGGGTAAGCATGTTAATTCCGCCCCGTGTCTAAAAGACAGTCCACATCCTTATCGCCCACCCTCACAGTTATATATAGCCCATTTCCCCTCTGTTGTATTAGTGCGAGGAGGGGGGCCAGGGCGGGCTCTAATCGTTTTTTGCTATCCCAAGTAACAACTTCTATTGTTGTATTGTCAGTCACTTAAATGCTTCTATGAGGTCGTTATCTTGTGACAAGCCTGGTTTGTTGGCTGAATTGTATCCCTGGCTGCGTCCTCTTCCCCGGCCGTGACCTTGCTGTTTCGCCCTGCACGTCTTGGCCCAGTGACCTTTCCCACAATAATGACATTTACCGGGTAATTTTCCTATTGACTGTTTATCGGAATCCTGGGATTTCCATCCCATAGCCTGTACAGCTCGAACTTTAGCTCCCATACCCCTGTCTAATTGGTTACATCGCTCCACCAACGCTGCAAAGGTAGTTCCTCTACCTTCCCAGTCCGGTAACACTACCTTAAGCATTTTAGACAGTTCTGGCTTTCGACCTGCCACGAAAGCTGCTTTCAGGGGTCCAAACACTTGTTCATCCATTTCCTCATCCGAATTATTCATACCCGAATGTTCTAGCCACGTGCATCTAAACCACTCGTCATACACCAGGACATCCTCTGTTCCTTTCTGTTGGCAGGCTGCAATTTTTCCCCAGTCTGTCTTAGCTGCACTGAAGGCTTGCAGCCAGTATTTAATCGCCTCCCATCCTGCGTTTAATTCTTGCTCATCCTGCCCCAAAGCTTCTTCTACCTTGTCGTGCAATTTTCTTCCTTGTGTTTTTGGCACCATTATGGTCAAAATTTGCACTCCGTCCCAGGGATGAAGTTGATATATATTTCTTAAGCGGTCCAATTGGTCCCACATTTTCACTCCACCTTTCTTTGGATTGGGCAACTCCTTGGACCATTTATCAATTTTCTCTGGGTCTGCCGGATCATGAAATAAGTATTCTGCCTACATCCTTTTCTTTGTTTTTTTGGTTCCGTCCTCATCCGTAGTCTCTTCTGATTTTACTACAACTTGTCTTTTTTTAAACGGGGCAAAGCGTACCCCTAATTCTCCATCCCCCGACCCTGTATCATCAGAGGATTCAGAATCTGTATCTATTCCTTGGTCGTGTCTTCGGGTTTGCACTTTTAATTTATCCAAACATGGGTACCCTGGGAATTGACCGATACATTTTCCTTTTCCTATTACTGTCTCTTGACCTAATGATTTTTTCCATTCTTTAATTTCACCTTTAAGATCTTTAACTTCCGCTTCCAACTTTTCAAGTTCAAGCTTTTTCTCTCTCAGCTGTTCACAAACAGCTTGCAATTGGTTCTTCGTACTGGTCAGGTCCCTATCATATTGGGAGCGCGTTATAATTTCATTCCACTGTCGGATTTCCCCAGACCCTTTTGATCTCGTCCAAGGACCATTGTCCTTTGGAGGTACCATATTGTCGTTCGATCTTAATACAGGTTTTAGATAAGTCGAATTGTTGCTCTATGTATTCTTTCAACTGTTCGAGGATTTCATCGTTCGAAACCTCAGGTGGTGCCCGCACGCCTTTAACAGTTGTAGGCAATTCTTTACTCTTATCTTCTGCCGCCATAGTACTAATTTCTTTACTGCGGTCTCAAGTCGTAGGCTTTCCAGCCAAATCAGTGAGTCGGTGATGAATTAACTAACACACCGCCGAAGTTTAGACGTCTATGGGATCTCGAGCCGATCACCAACCGGAGGGTCCGCAAACCGGAGGCTTTCGGAATCGCGTAGAAGGGGAGGTAAATTTAGACCATTGACCGAGGACTTTTATAAAGAAGAGTCCTTACCTCAGTATGTAGGTCCGATGTCCAAAATTCAGTTTCTTCCCTCAGTGATCCTGTTCATGACGCCAAAATTGTTAGATCTCTTAATTTTCAATGAAATGCGAACTCCGGTTGTAGATTTAATGTAATTTTATTCTGGCAGCAGCAACATGCTCTGGCTGATTGCCAGGTCCTTTGTCCTTCTGAGACACATGGCTCAATTTACAGAACTCGCCTCCTTTGACCTTATTGGCTCAATTGATATATTCTTAACCCCTAATTGGCTCGCTGCCAAAGGTCCTGAAATATCAAGTTGATTGATGACTTAATGAAATGTGCTCAGCCGCACGTAGACATGGGAGTCTGTGTTTTCTCAACTTTGCAGCCTGTCTGCAGCTTGTTCGAATTCTCTATCAGTGTGATACAATGGAATGATCACGATGTTGTAAATGTTCTTAATGTTCAATAAATATTAATATTTTTAAAAAGTGGGTAGCACCCTCGCCTCTGAGTCAGAAAGTTGTTGGTTCAAATCCCACTCCAGGGCTTGAGCACATAAATTTAGGCTGTCACTCCAGTGCAGTGCTGAGGGAGCACTGCATTGTCGGAGGTGCCGTCTTTCAGATGAGACGTTAAACCAAGGCCCCCGTCTGCTCTCTCAGGTGGATGTAAAAGATCCCATGGCATTATTTTGAAGAAGATTAGGGGAGTTATTCCCGGTGTCCTGGCCAATATTTATCCCTTAATCAACATAAGAAAAAAACAGATTATCTGGTTATTATCACATTGGTGTTTGTGGGAGCTTGCTGTGCACAAATTGACTGCTGCATTTCCCACATTACAACAGTGACTACACTCCAAAAGTACTTCATTGGCTGTAAAGCGCTATGAGAGGTCCAGTGGTTGTGAAAGGCGCTATATAAATGCAAGTCTTTCTTTCTCATCCTTCTCTGTCGTTCCTCTGTCTCTTTTACAATCCTTCAATCTCAAGGGTTGAGGAGATAGAGCATTGGTCCCTCCGTTCACCAAGGTCCCAGATGCCCCATTGCCCTTGCCACGCCATTAGCGGCTCGCACTTCCAGCAACTTACAGGGCGAAAAATATTCGAGCTGAAGGGTGAGGACAAACATCTAACTAATGGGGCGCATAATGCCCCACTCCAGCAAAATTTGGGCCAAAACGTTCTTGTACAGATGAGCTTAGAATAAATACTAATTGGTTTTATCGACAGTACAGGTGCTTAACTCTGTTTTTCTGAAGCTGGTTTGTCATTAGATGGGCAGTTTTGGCATTGGTCTTACACACGTGATGCAGGAGAGACTCAATGAGAGTGGGTTGAGTTTTGGGATGTCTGGCTGAGGGACTGTTTTTGGTTACTTTGCCTTTGTTATGGAAGTGATTGAGTCGGGACTTGCTGGAGCTTGTGCCATAGACTTTTTAACCCCTTCCTTTCCCTTAGAAGGTCAGAGTAGGGCAACCACGACAGTTGAAATATTTTCGTCTGATTTTAATTTTAAATCCGACACATTCAAAGTATACAAGACACCAACTGCAGTTCACATCACTGTACTAAACTGATTTCAATTCGATGTATGTTTGAGGTTGAAGAGCGGGATAATTCACATGTAAACCATGCTGTGTGATTCAGCTTGTTTATAACTGTTCCTGATGTGCTCACATTCTGTATTGTATAGGGTAAATCATATAGGGTTAATTATGATATTTAGTCATTTACGGTGTGTCTCTGCTTCATGTCTCGTGGATGTTGTTGCTAGAGAGAGAGAGGGAAAGCAACCTTGAGACGCACACCAGCTTGTTATGAGACGGTCCGTGGCTCGAGGTCTCATGCTTTGTGGACAAGCACCTGGGGCCTTATAGATTAGGAGTTGGCCATAAGCCACATGCACCCATGTTTTGTTCAATAGTATGTTTATTTGATAGTATAAAGGTACAGCACTGTCCCGCAGCTCTTTGAACTTCACCTTGGACCGTGATTCGTGAGCGGTGCCGGGACCCCCAATGCTCCAGACCAGCCGTCGCTTGTGGAGTTCCCGACGGGCAGAAGGCTGTGAGCGTTGTTGCATCTTATCATACTTCTCTTTTCTTCATAAACTGTATGTTTAATGTTTCTTTTCTCTCAGTAAACAGTGTTTTATTCTTTACTTCATTTGTCTTGTCTCTTATTTAACATTCATCCAGATCCCGAACCTGGATCTATTATTATTGATCCAAAACATTTTGGCGTCACGAACAGGATCTGGTAAAATGTTTAAGAGAAAAGACAAGAAGCAGTCTCCTCCTGAGGGAGAGAAGTATAGAATACCAGGGTGGGGCACGAGGGATGAGGGTTTTGGCTCTCTTGCCAAGGTGCTAGCCCGGTTTGGACCCCTGCAACATGGGGATACGCAGTTATTGGAACAGAACAAAGATAGAGCCGTACCCCACGCGGTACTGTCTCTCCTGGAGGAGGCGGGCTTCCCACAGGAGAAAGATAGTCCCCCACAAATGGGGTGGATTTTGTTGATAGCCTTAAGGGCGATGTGTAAACGACTTAAGGAAAGTGAGGCAGAAAACCTACAGTTAAAAACAGCTGTTAAGGTTTTGGAAAGTCAAAACTCGACCCTGACTGAAGCGGTCCGCAAGAACGGGCTGACAAGGTCAATGAACAATCAGAAACTTTAATATGCCGTCCGGCGACAGTACGAAATAAAATGAAAGCCAGACCACGGAAATTACAGATGGATTTGAAATATATTTGAAATCAGTTGGCTAACGCAGTTTATTTTGGGGTTTAACAGCTCCAACGTGTGAACAGACCCCAAATCAGTTCAACTGTCTGGATTTTTTTGCGTACTGCACTGATTTGCTGCTGCATGTGGTTTGTACTTGCTCAATCAGATCCCAGTGAGAGTTTAAAAGCCAATGCAAAATCACATGGGGAATGTATACAAGCTGGTAAAAATATCTGGTCGTCCTTTGACTCAGAATATGACTGGACAGATGGCAGGGGGGGGGGGGGGGGAAATGGTAGGAAACCTCCCCCATACGCTCCGAGCATGGAAGCTAGATCCCTTATGACAAATAAGACGAAACAGCAAGATGGGGAACAGCCGGTAACCACTAGAGTGGTGCGTGACTTCACCACTAGTGAGTTACAAGAAATAGGGTCTCGATTTCGTCAAAAACCCGGGGAATCATTGTCAGAATGGCTAACCCGGATTTGGGACCAGGGAGCATCAGGCGTAATACTTAACCCCGAAGAGTTAACAAAAATTGGGGGCTATGACTACGGACCACCATATCACAGCAGTGCTACGGAATGTCCAGGGCACAAGTTCACTATGGGACATGGTTACTATAGGGGTCCGGCAAAAATATCCCTCTGCCGTTGATTGGGAAGGGGAGGTAAAACCTTGGAATACTACGGCGGAGGGTGCGATACAGTTGCACAACATGGCAACACAGGGAGGATTATATCACCAACCATATGGGGGCCAGATCAGGAGCTCTTTACGGCAGGAATGCGGAGCAGGCTGATGAAGAGTGGCCCTCCTATGATGAGGGGTGCGCTACTCGCATTATTGGGACCAGCCCAAGGGCAGCGGGTGGGACACGCTTGCCTATTGTTAGGACAGTTAGAGGATGCAGAAGATAGTGTGCGAGAGTTGAGAACGGCTAATGTAGAGGGGGAATCGGGACCAGCAACAAGGATCGACCTCTGGAAAAGGTACAGGATCAGGAAAGACAAAAAAAAGAATTACGTGGTGGGACATGTTTGCGGCTTTACTGAAGGCAGGGGTCGCCAAGGAAAAAATGGATGGAATCCCAACAGGAGCGATGTATTCTATGTGGAAGCAACACTGCGTCCCGGGAACAGAGAAGGGTGAAAGGAGGAAGGTAAGGGAGACTAAGTCGGATAGCGATAAGTCTGCGGATGTGGAGAAACCACCTCACGTTAGCCTATACCCCAACGTAGAAGAGCTGCATAAGGCTAGTAATCCCCTCGACTAGGGGTGTGGCCGGGACCCAGGAGTACTCTCCGTTAGAACCACATCAACCCAAGCTCCCAGGGATCTGAGGCCACACATTCCGATTACGATACATTGCGGGGGGCGGGGGGGACATACAAAGAGATGTTGCTTTACTAGACACAGGGGCAGAAGTTACTATTATCTATGGAAATCCTAGGAAACACACAGGGGCCCGTATGATGATTAATGGGTTCGGAGGGGCAGAAACGCCCGCTGTCCCAACAACTATTAGAATGGGGTTGGGAAATGGGCCTCCGCGCTGGGTGACGGACTTAATATCGGCAGTAAAGGAACATATTATTGGGCTGGACCTTTTAAAGGGAACCACACACAACACCTCGTTCGGGCGATTCTCATTCGGGATACAGGCGATCACTGTAATTGCAGGTGAAGCAAAGTGGGAACCAGTGGTAATAGCACGACCATCGCGTATAGTGACTATGAAACAGTACCAATACCTGGGGGACACAAAGAAATAGGGGAAACCATACAAGGGCTCTTGGAGGCGGTTATCATTAGACATGCGGTGTCCCCCTACAATAGCCCTGTTTGGCCTGTGCAGAAACCTGACAAAAGTTGGAGGATGACGGTGGACTGCCGACAACTGAACAAATTTGCCCCTCCCCTGGCAACCGCTGTCCCAGATGTAGTAACTATAACAGAGCGGCTGTCTGAAGAAGGAGCGGAGTGGTAAGCGGTAATCGAGCTGGCCAATGCCTTTTTCTCCATTCCAATAGCGGAAGAATCCCAGGACCAGTTTGCATTCACTTGGGAAGGGAGGCAATACACGTTTAAACACCTACCTCAGGGTTACCTATATAGTCCTACCCTATGCCACGGATTGGTGGCCCGGGACCTGGACATATGCACGTTGGCTCCTAATGTCTCACTGGCACACTACATCGATGATGTACTAATAAGGGGTCCCACCGAGGCAGTGGTGTCAGAAGCCCCAGCTACTTTAGTCCAACACGTGCGAGACTGGGGCTGGGAGATAAATCCGAAGAAGGTGCAGGGCCCTAGCCAGACTGTCCAATTTCTGGGGATCCAATGGTCTCGGGGGGAGCGCATCATATCCGAGCCTGTGAAGAATAAAATTCAAGAAATGGCCACCCCCATGAATAAAACTGAGAGACAACGGTTTGTGGGACTATTGGGTTACTGGAGGAGACACATACCTCACCTCACGATGTTATTAAAACCGCTGTATGCCGTAACACGGATAAAGGCCCATTTCGAGTGGGGAAAGGAACAACAGGTGGCTTTTGATGCAGCCGAAGAAGCCGTAGCTCAAGTTTTACCCCTAGCCCTGCGAGTGCCTGGGCAGCCTTTTGAGCTCCAGGTATCCGTTACCAATGATACTGCAGTATGGAGTTTGTGGCAGGTTCAACATGGCACTCGTATACCGTTAGGGTTCTGGTCTAGAAAATTGACAGATGCTGCTACTCGTTACACTCCATTTGAGAAACAATTATTAGCATGTTATTGGGCCCGAACAGAAACAGAAGGACAGACAGGGGACGACAAAGTTAGTTTAAGACCAGACCTACCCATATTATCCTGGGTTCTCTCAGAAAATGAGACACACAAGGTCGGGCGAGCGCAGCGAAGCTCCATAGTGCGCTGGAAATGGTATATCGCAGACAGAGCAAGTAAAGGAAAAGAAGGAATCACCCGACTACATGAGCATGTGGCTGAATACCCAGAAACAGCTGAGAGTGAACTTGCGCAGTTGTCTGTCAGTTTAACCCAGGAGTCACCGATCTCCTGGGGCGTGACTTTTGAACAGTTAACACCTGAAGAGCGTAGCCATGCCCGGTTCACAGACGGCTCAGCGGTCTGGGGAAACGGCCTTCGGCGATGGCGAGCCTCTGCCTTCAATCCAAAAACCCAGACAATTGTACATGATGAGGGCGTGGGAGGCTCCAGCCAGCTAGCAGAACTAGCAGCTGTAGTCCTTGAGTTAGAAGAGGAACAGCAACAAGTACACATAAGTACTGACTCATGGGCAGTAGCCAAAGGCATGGCGAGCTGGATGCGAAACTGGCATGAACATAACTGGCAAATAACTGGGAAAGACTTGTGGGGAAAGCACCTATGGGAACAAATATGGTCCAAAGCCCAGAAGATGACAATAACTGTATATCATGTGGACGCTCACATGATAAACACTTCAAAAACCTCTGAATATAATAACACCGTTGATAATGTAGCCCAGGTACGGGCTGTCAAAGAGGCGGAAGAGGAAGAATATGGCATAGGCAAGTGGGCTCACCACAAATCTGGACATTTGGGCATTCAGGGTATGATACAATGGGCACGAAATAGGGGGTTATATTTGACTACGGACGGTGTTAAACAGATCATAAACACCTGTGAAATTTGTCAAAAGGTGAAGCATTTTCCCCTACAACGACAACCCGGTGCCCATATTAAGAGAGGGACTCAACCAGCACAAATATGGCAAGTTGATTATGTAGAACCTTTACCATTGCAACAATGGTTCCAATATTTGCTCACTGCTGTTGATACCTATTCTGGACTTTTGATAGCTTATTCAATGACTAAAGCAAATCAACAAAGTACGATTAAAGGACTGGAGAATTTAATCACATACTATGGTGAGCCAGCAGAAGTACAGTCTGATAATGGGTCGCACTTCACAGGTCAAACAGTGCAACAATGGGCGGTAGACAACGGGATCTATTGGATATTTCACATACCTTACTATCCGCAAGCTGCAGGGTTAATAGAATGCATGAATGGACTACATAAGCAACAGATTAAAATATTAACTCCCACTAACATATTGCAAGGGTGGTTAAAGGTCTTACCACAAGCAGTGCGCAATCTGAATCACCAACCATTGCAGGGGGGGATCTCCCATAAGCCACATGTTAGGCAAAGTTAGTGTCCCTACTGTGGTGTATGTAGCACACAAATCACTGACTCCACACGGTCTGGTGTAAGTCTAACTGCTGTGACCTTCGTCCTTTATTGTTCAGCTCCAGAGTGCCTCCCAGGTGTGGTGGTCAGCCTTATATAGCACCTGTTACAGGTACTACCAGGGTTTCCCACCGCAGCGCCCTCTGTGGTGTGGCATAGTACTTACAATACATTTAAGGTACTGGGACGATACACACATCATTACATAACACCTACTATTGAAAAAGAAAATCAGACTCAGGACACAGTTTGTGAAGGAGGAAAAGTGTGGGTGCAGTACCCCCAGAAACCCTGACAAGCAGGGGAAATCTTAGCGAAAGGAGAAGGAAACACTTATTGGGTGCTCCTGACTGGTCAAGATATTCCTCTCTGTGTTGACAAGGGTAAATTGACTAAACGGGGCTGAAATTAATGTACTTATGTTTCCTCCCACAGGAATTCTGCACAAAATGGCGACTTACCAACTCGTGCTGGCCAGTCTCTGTATCTCGTTATCTGTGACTGCTACTTCCATCCTCAAACACAGCATGGGATGGCCGTATAGGGTGGTGGTTAGCTAACACTGATCGTATGCAAGACAATTTTACCTGTCCTTCCGGGCAAGCCTGCACTATAGGACACTGGAGCGTCACTTGTGACGCATGCAGGTACTGGGGAGGCCCAGGACAGATGCTATTAACAGTAAGCACGGGGGCCAACATCACGTTATAGAAAACATAGAAAACATAGAAAATAGGTGCAGGAGTAGGCCATTCGGCCCTTCTAGCCTGCACCGCCATTCAATGAGTTCATGGCTGAACATTCAACTTCAGTACCCCATTCCTGCTTTCTCGCCATACCCCTTGATCCCCCTAGCAGTAAGGACCTCATCTAACTCCTTTTTGAATATATTTAGTGAATTGGCCTCAACAACTTTCTGTGGTAGAGAATTCCACAGGTTCACCACTCCCTGGGTGAAGAAGTTCCTCCGCATCTCGGTCCTAAATGGCTTACCCCTTATCCTTAGACTGTGACCCCTGGTTCTGGACTTCCCCAACATTGGGAACATTCTTCCTGCATCTAACCTGTCTAACCCCGTCAGAATTTTATATGTTTCTATGAGGTCCCCTCTCATTCTTCTGAACTCCAGTGAATACAAGCCCAGTTGATCCAGTCTTTCTTGATAGGTCAGTCCCGCCATCCCGGGAATCAGTCTGGTGAACCTTCATTAGCAAGAATGTCCTTCCTCAGGTTAGGAGACCAAAACTGTACACAATACTCCAGGTGTGGCCTCACCAATGCCCTGTACAACTGTAGCAACACCTCCCTGCCCCTGTACTCAAATCCCCTTGCTATGAAGGCCAACATGCCATTTGCTTTCTTAACCGCCTGCTGCACCTGCATGCCAACCTTCAATGACTGATGTACCATGACACCCAGGTCTCTTTGCACCTCCCCTTTTCCTAATCTGTCACCATTCAGATAATAGTCTGTCTCTCTGTTTTTACCACCAAAGTGCATAACCTCACATTTATCCACATTATACTTCATCTGCCATGCATTTGCCCACTCACCTAACCTATCCAAGTCGCTCTGCAGCCTCACAGCATCCTCCTCGCAGCTCACACTGCCACCCAACTTAGTGTCATCCGCAAATTTGGAGATACTACATTTAATCCCCTCATCTAAATCATTAATGTACAGTGTAAACAGCTGGGGCCCCAGCACAGAACCTTGCGGTACCCCACTAGTCACTGCCTGCCATTCTGAAAAGTACCCATTTACTCCTACTCTTTGCTTCCTATCAATCAAGTGGCAAAAAGAATTGGCAATGATATGCAATGTGCACTCCAATGTATCGCTTATGCACAACTTTAGATGGTTAAGGAGTTGGGCCCGCAACATTACGTCAAGCAATGACACTATGTCAGGCGAAATTAAGTTAAATGCGTCTCTATGGTATGGATGTACAAATGCCTCCGTAATCACTGGGAGAGGGATTATGGGCCACTTTTGGTCAATGCGTGTAGTTAAGCATTCTCAGAGCCCCATGGATCATTTGCAACGACTGCACTCTACATGTACACCTGTGCTTACATCCCCACCCACATTAAATCTCACACCACAAGTCCGGTATGTGGACAGGCCATCTGACACTTGTAATATAACAACAATTAAAGCAAATCTGAAAACATTAGTGAGACAAAAGTGTGATATATTAGCCACAATATTAGGAGGCGTAGGAACAGGGATAGGAGCATTAAACTCTGTGGATATCGAGACCTTACAAAACAAAATACAAAAGGGAGGGAGACTCACTGGAGATGCAATTCGATGGCGAAATGCATGGGACAGAGATCTCACAGAACAAATGTTTTCTAGTTGGCTGTCGGACGTAATGCGATGGGAACATATAGATAAAACTATTCAAGAGCTAGGGAGTGTCACCGGGTGACAACAAGAATTAGGTCATCACACACAATGCACGCTTGAAGAAGTAACCCCGGCAACTATTAAGGGCCGAGTTAGAACGTATTGCCCTGTCAGGGCATGCAAATAGTTGGAGCAAAATATTCCACTTCGGCAATAGAAATCTAGGGGTAAAACCTGATATGCAACATGCACATTGTGATGACCAGGAGTGTAACTTTACGATGAGAATAGTCAATATCACAAAAACCAACATTTGGTACCAGTTTATAGTGCTTCCCCACCTGTATGGCCAAAATCTGTGGGTACCCGAGTTCAAGGGTGGACGGATTGATGCTAGCAATAGAACTCACCAAGCTCAAGATTGTCAAATAGGGCCCTTCGTTATGATGTGTCCTTTGCACACACCTGTGTTTGAACCATGCTCCCTACAGCATACAGCGGGAACATGTATTTGGACACTTGTACCATACAATGATACAATTTTACATGAAATCGGACAGAATCATGTTTGTATTACTAGTGTCTATCCCATTTATCTTGACGGCGCCCATCAAGATCCTCCTCTAAATGCTTGCTTTAAAGATGTGTATATCATATATGACCTTCACTCTAAAAGGTCATATCGATTAGGACAATGGAAAAATGTTGTGCGCCATCGCACCGTCCTAGGCATTACTAACCTTCCTCCCACCGTAGACCTAACTCGGTTAGCTCAATTTCTAAAAGATAATCAAAAGCTCACTGACGAATTGAGCAAACGAGGGCGTACTCTTCATACTCTGCAAGTTGCCATGAGTTACAGTGAAGGCGCCTTGGTCAGAGTTGCGACAACGGTCACTGACCTTACGGTACACCATTGGTGGGACATTTTTTACGGATGGTCCCCAAAAACATCTGCCGCTTTGAAGCTGTTAATACATCCTATCGTTGTTTTACTTGTCGCGTTATTACTGATAGTACTGCTCGTATGTATTCTTTGGTGTAGATTGCGGGCGTTGCTTGCACATACTCAACGTGTAACTGATGCATTACTCCTTCAACTTGATTATATTACTTAGAATGTCTAAATATCAAGGGCGGATTGTATTGTATAGGGTTAATCATATAGGGTTAATTATGATATTTAGTCATTTACAGTGTGTCTCTTCATGCCTCGTGGATGTTGTTGCTAGGGAGAGAGGGGGAAAGCGACCTTGAGACGCACACCAGCTTGTTATGAGACGGTCCGCAACTCAAGATCTCATGCTTTGTGGACAAGCACCTGGGGCCTTACAGATTAGGAGTTGGCCATAAGCCACATGCACCCATGTTTTGTTCAATAGTATGTTTATTTGATAGTATAAAAGTACAGCACTGTCCCGTAGCTCTTTGAAATTCACCTTGGACCGTGATTCGCGAGCGGTGCCGGGACCCCCAATGCTCCAGACCAGCCGTCGCTTGTGGAGTTCCCGACGGGCGGAAAGCCGTGAGCGGTGTTGCATTTTTATCATACTTCTCTTTTCTTCGTAAACTGTATTATTAATGTTTCTTTTCTCTCAGTAAACGGTGTTTTATTCTTTACTTCATTTGTCTTGTCTCTTATTTAACATACATCCAGATCCCGAACCTGGGTCGATTATTATTGATCCAAAACACATTCACAATCCGAATCCCACTAACACTTACCTGAGATATAAAAAAACTGTTGCATTACAAATCAAAAATGTCATTCAGGACAAAAGCAAAATACTGCGTGTGTTGGAAACCTGAAATAACAACAGAAAATGCTGGAAATACTCAGCAGGTCAGGCAACATCTGTGGAGAGAGAAACAGAGTTAACGTTTCAGGTCGATGACCCTTCGTCAGAACTGGCGAATGTTCAAAATGTAACAGATTCTTATGGAGCACTGGTTTGACGGCTTTGATTGACTGCTAGTGGAGAGCAATGGCACAGACAAAGGCAACACAAACGTTTGGAGCCCAACAAAAGAACGCGTGGAACTGATGAGGCAGGGAAAGACCAGTTGCTCTATCAAGCCTGACCCACTCCCAAGATGCCAGGAGAATCGTGACTAAACATTCCCCACCCCCCGCAGCCCCTCCCCCTGCACACCCCTCCCCCCGCACCCCCCTCTACCTCAGCCCCACTCCCCACCCCCCGGACTCCCCCTCCCCCCCCCCCGCAGCCCCCTCCCCCACAGCTCCGCTCCCCACCCACCACACTCCCCTCCCCCCCGCATCCCATCCCCCCACATTCCCCTCCCCCCGCACTGCCCTTTCCCCGCACCCCCTTCCCCCGTACTCACCTCCTCACATACCCACTCCCCCGCAATCCCCTCCCCCCGCAACCCCTCCCCCCACATTCCCCTCCCCACGCACCCCCTCTCCCCACAGCCCCACTCCCCACCCCCCCGCACTCCCCTCCCCCCCGCACTCCCCACCCACCACACTCCCCTCCCCCAGCACCCCCTCCCCCCGCACCCCCTACCCCCGCACTCCCCTCCCCCGCACTCCCCTCCCCCCGCACTCCCCTCCTCCTGCACTCCTCTCCCCCCGCACTCCCCTCCCCCACATCCCCACTCCCCTCCCCCACAACCATGTAATTTCCTGAGAGAGGCAAATAAAAAACAAGGGGAAAATCCCAGGTCCAATAAGGGAAATTTTTTTGGGGGGAGGCAATTTCCCTCTGACCACCCCCCTGCCCCCCTCAGTCCAGGAGAAAACGTGGGATATGCGAACGTTACCTGCTAATCCACTTACCTTCAATATGACGCAAACTCTGCCCCTGTCAAGAATAGGTCCGGCTGTCTGTTTGAAGGTGCAGACAGTCAGCTCCCACACACAATGCGGTAATGTATTCCGGAGGCTCGCCACTCTCTGGGAAGAGAAGAACCAGCCAACACCCAGTCTATTCCTATTCACAGGTAGATTAAAAGCCCGTCCCTAGACCCCTGGGCGGCCCTAATCTGTTAAACTGAAATAATCTGGCAATAGGCATACAATCCTGCCCTCCCATTATTTGATGGACCTCTATCAGGTCGACTCTAAGTCTAAACGGCTCTACGGCAAATAGATCCAGCTCTTTAAGCCTATCTGAGTAACTCCGATACTTTAAGCTCGGAATCATTCTTATAGCTCAGCTTTGCATCTTTTCCAAGCCCACTCTGGGTAGACCAAAACTGGGTGCAGTACTCCAGATGCGGTCGAACCAAGGACCTGTATAAGGACAGAATGGTGCCCTTTGACCTGTACCAACTAGTTCCATCAATCATCATCATAGGCGGTCCCTCGAAACGAGGATGATTTGCTTCCACACCAAAAAGGGATGAGTTCACAGGTGTTTCAATGAAGGACCTAATATTCCAGGTACCGAACTATATCTTGAAGGGTGGAAGATGCCTGTGCGTGAATTTTTTTAACATGTGGTGACCATTGCACACCAGCCACCACACGGGCTTGACAGAGCTCGGTCTTGGTCCAGTGGCGAGGATTACCCAAGACGACTGGAGACCAGCTCTGCTGCACGGACCTAGTGCGCGCACACGCTTAAAAAAATCCACACGCAGGCAAATTCCACCCTTCCAGATTTAGTTTGAGATCTGGAATAGTCGTAGGCCCTTAATTGAAACATCTGTGAACTATTTGGCGTAGAGGCAAGTCATCGTCGGCTCGAGGGACTGCCTATGATGATGATGATGATGTGGCCAGATGTGTGGTACACCAGTGAGTGTATTGCTTTCATTTTCGTTCAAAAAGACTCTTTCTGAATCCTCTTCTGAACCATGTACGACTCCGTACAAATACGTTACCGCCTCCGGCCACCACATTGCACTGCATTGTCACAATGACTTCTTCTGCCACAAGATGGCGACATTACCTAGCAATGTGCAGAAGACCGGCTGGGCCAGATCTCCCAATTTCCTGGGCGGGCAGATTCCTTCCCATCGTTCCCTCCATTCCCAGGATCAGTAAAAAAAAATATGCAAGTGGAGGAGTAATTGCCCCGGAGTCTCTTCGCCGGCTGAGAAAGATTGTCCTTAGCCTGTTGGACCTGATCTCAGTCACATCGTCTTCATCAGAATCGTCCGAGCACGTTAGCCATTGATATTTGCCAGCACCTGCTGTAAAAGCTGTCCTTGCCAAGTGAAAGTTACTTGTTCGTTCGTGCTAGAATAATGAAAACAACTCTCTCTGGACTGCCACTCTGGCTGTCCTGACGTAGCTGCACTCGATGGGGGGGAAATTCAGTCGTGACTCAGTTGGGGCGGTGTCCCGGGCAGAGTGGTAAATTTTGCCCAAACAAATGGTTTGTGTCTGCTGCCGCAAAATTCATCAGCTGGGCCCGAAGTTTGGAGCGGGGCTCAAAGGGAGGCATTGCACACCTCTTTTAGGGCGCTAGGCCGGTTGAGCAAGGGAAACTCACGAGCAAAACTCGGAGTGCCCTGAGAGAGGCCCGGGGGGAAAAAAAACAACCTGAGAAAAACACCAAAAACATTCCCAATACATAGCTCACGCCACCACAACGTAACTCATTAAAAAAAAAACACATTTAAAAACACAATCACACTTACCTAAGGTCAGCATTACTTACCTCACTGCAGCCGCGACAGCTCGGGCCGCCCGTTTTCCCAGGCGTTCCCACCGGGCACGCTAGAGAGCGCTACCAGTCGGGCGGCAACCAAAAATTGAGCCGGTGTCACAACCAGGAGCGTTGCACACCAGCTCGCCTCTCCCGGGCGGTAATGCCCCGCTCCCCCATTGATACCAGCACCAAATGTCTCGGCAGGGCGTTGTAAGCTGGCCGCCCGTGACATTCAGAAGATCGAATTTCCACCCCGTTATTTCGGTTGGGTCTATTGTCCAGTTCATCGAGGGCTTGAGTGCACAGCTGCCCATGACTTGCCTTTGGCGAGAGATTCAGTTGGAGAATACCTAGCAGTTTCCAGGCTTAGGATGGACAAGTGTAAAATAAAACCCTGTTCCTGATTAGTAACTGGCTGAGATCTAGACCTTATGTTGCGTAAGTCCTTGTCTGATTTACACCCAAGATTTTGCGTGATTGTAAATTTATTTTTAAAATGGTTAGACCGCCTGTGTTTCTGCTTAGAGATTCATGCCCCTGCAGCAAATACAGCTGATATCATTTAGGAATCAGAAAGGCCAGTCAAAAGAAGGCATCCAAACTTCATGCCTTGAAACTGTCTCTCAGTTTTGTTATGTATGTTAACTGGGTTTTACCTGCCACCGGAGGGCGTGTCTGTCGGAGTCCTGATGGTCACTGGCGGACACATGCAAGCTGTGTATATAATGGTGGCAGCCATGTTGAATCCTCACTTTGAGAATAAATAAACTGGAATAAGGTCATGCCTGAACTAGCTCACTGTACTTAGCCTCATGGAGTTATTCGATACTTAACAATTGGCGACGAGTTAAAAATACGAACTTTCACGCAACCATGTCTGTTGGAATTTTTGAGAGATTCATAGAAGGGGAAGACTGGGAGAGTTTCACTGATTGCCTCGACCAGTACTTCGTAGCCAACGGATTGGAAGGAACCGATAACGTAATTAAGCGTAGGGTGGTTCTCCTCACCGGTTGTGGGTCAAACATTTATGGCCTTATCAAGAATCTACTCTCACCGACTCAACCAATGGATAAGACTTACGATGAATTGTGTACGCTGGTTCAGAACTACTTTAAACTGAAGGAAAGCATCATCATGGCGAGGTATCGTTTCTATACGCACAATCGCTCCGAGGGCCAGGCCGTGGCGGAATTTGTCACCGACCTGAGACGTCTCACTGGGCCGTGCAACTTGGGAGCTGCGTTGGAGGAAATGCTGCGGGACTTTTTCGTGCTTGGCATTGGCCACGAGGTCATCCTTCGAAAGCTGCTGACTGCTGAATCTCTAGACCTGAGCAGAGCCATCACGATCGCCCAGGCATGCATGTTCACGGACGAAAACTCGAAACAGATATCTTCCCAGCATCGAAACTCACCGGCAAGTACTGTGCATAAAATAATATCGTCGGCAGGCAGAGCTGCACATGGCAGGGCCTACTCGTCCGTGTTCGTACGACCCGTAACTGCTCAAAGTCTGCCATCGGGGTTGAATCAAATCTCGCCTTGTTGGCGTTGTGGGGGCTATCATCGGGCCCATCAATGCCGATTCAAGCAATACGTGTGCAAAGGCTGTGCAACAATGGCGCACCTTCAGCAAATGTGTCCACAACCGAGCAAGCGTGCTGCGACACACCACGTGGCTGAGGATGATCGATCCAGTGTGGATCAGCGACACAGGCAACTCAACCCGAGGTACAGGACGAAGAAGTGTATGGGGTACATTCTTTTACCAAAAGTCCTCCGATAATGCTGGAACTTAAATTAAATGGGGTTCCAGTATCCATGGAATTGGACACGGGTGCGAGTCAGTCAATAATGAGCCAGAGGGCTTTCAAAAAGCTGTGGGACACTAAGGCAAAAAGACCTGAACTGAGCCCAATCAATGCGAAGCTGCATAGCTACACCGAAGAGCTCATATCAGTCATTGGCAGCGTGGCAGTAAAGGTATCGTATGATGGAGCTGTGCATGATTTATCGTTGTGGACCGTTCCAGGCAATGGCCCAATGCTGTTCGACAGAAGTTGGCTTGAGAAAATTAAATGGAACTGGAATGATATTAAAGTCTTATCATCAGTGGATGACATTTCGTGTGCTCAAGTACTGAGCAAGTTTCTCTCGTTGTTCGAATCAGGCATAGGCAACTTCACGGGAGCCAAGCTGCAGATACACCTAGGCCCGGATGCAAGGCCCGTCCATCACAAGGCTCGGGGGGTTCCGTACATGATGAGGGAGAATGTTGAGATCGAACTGGACAGACTTCAATGGGAAGGAATCATATCACCCGTTGAGTTCAGCGAATGGGCCAGTCCAATTGTCCAGGTGTTGAAAAGTGATGGCATGGTCTGGATCTGCGGCGACTACAATGTAACGATCAACCGAGTCTCGGATCAGTACCCGTTACCCAAGGCTGATGATCTGTTTGCAATGCTAGCGGGGGGGAAGTCATTCACCAAATTGGACCTGACCTGCGCTTACATTACACTGGAGCTGATCGAATCATCGAAAAAACTGACGTGTATCAACACGCACAACGGACTGTTTATATACCACAGATGCCCTTTCGGAATTCGCTCGGCGGCAGCCATATTTCAGAGAAACATGGAGAGTTTGCTGAAGTCTGTCCCAAGAACCGTTGTGTTCCAAGATGACATCCTGATCACCGATCGCGACGCCACCGAACACCTGCACAACCTGGAAGAGGTTCTACGTCGTCTGGACCGAGTGGGACTCAGGCTAAAACGCTCCAAGTGCATTTTCATGGCACCAGAAGTCGAATTCCTGGTGAGAAAGATTGCAGCAGATGACATCAGGCCTACGAACTCGAAGGCAGAGGCCATCAAGAATGCACCCAGACCCCAGAGTGTGACTGGACTGCATTCATTTCCGGATCTTCTCAACTATTTCGGTAACTGTCTACCTAGTTTGAGCACATTGCTAGAGCCCTTGCACATGTTGCTGAGAAAGGGTAACGACTGGGTTTGGGGCAAATCTCAAGACAGAGCCTTTGAGAAGGCCAGGAGCCTGCTATGTTCCAATAAATTGCTGGTGCACAATGACCCATGTAAGCGGTTAGTGCTGGCCTGTGACGCCTCATCATACGGGGTCGGTTGTGTGCTCCAGCAAGCCAATGTAGCAGACAAACTCCAACCAGTTGCATACATGTCCAAAAGTCTGTCTAAGGCTGAAAGAGCCTATAGCATGGTAGAGAAAGAGGCTATAGCATGCGTATATGGGGTTAGGAAAATGCACCAATACCTGTTTGGGGCTTTGGTGTGAGCTTGAAACAGATCACAAGCCAATCATTTCATTGTTTTCTGAGAGCAAAGGTATAAACACCAATGCCTTGTCCCACATCCAAAGATGGGCACTGACATTATCCGCTTATGATTATGTCATCCGCCACAAACCAGGCACTGAAAACTGTTCTGATGCGCTTAGCCGGCTACCACTGCCCACAACCAGGGTGGAAATGCCGCAGCCCGTAGACTTGCTGCTGGTCATGGATGCCTTCGAGAGCGAGGGGTCACCCATCATGGCTCGCCAAGTTAGGACCTGGACCAACCAGGATCCTGTACTGTCAAGCGTAAAAAGGTGTGTCCTAAATGGAAACTGGTCTGCCATTCCCAGGGAAATGCAGGATGAAATTAAGTCTTATAGCCGCCGCAAAGCTGAATTGTCTATTCAGTCTGATTGTCTGTTATGGGGTAATCATGTTGTTATGCCAAAAAAAGGCAGGAAAACTTTTGTGCGAGATTTACACAGTACCCACCCAGGCATTGTCATGATGAAGGCCATTGCCAGGTCTCACATTTGGTGGCCCGGCATTGACTCGGACTTGGAGTCATGCGTGCATCAGTGCAACAGTTGCATGCAACTGAGTAACGCACCTGCGGAGGCTCCACTGAGTCTGTGGTTATGGCCCTCCAAACGTGGTCAAGGATCCACATAGACTTTGCCAGCCCCTTTCTCGGCAAATGTTTTTAGTGGTAGTGGATGCTTACTCCAAATGGATTGAATGCGTAATCATGTCATCCAGCATGTCCATAGCCACTATTGAAAGCCTCCGGGCCATATTTGCCACCCATGGCCTCCCCGACGCCCTTGTCAGCGATAACGGACCGTGTTTCACCAGTTCGGAGCTCCACAAGTTTATGACCCATAATGGCATCAAGCATGTCAGGTCTGCCCCTTTCAAACCCGAGTCTAACGGTCAAGCGGAGCGGGCTGTCTTTAAGCAGAGCCTAAAACGTGTGGTTCACAGCTCCCTACAGACCCGCTTGTCCCGCATTCTGCTCAGTTACCGGGCGAGACCCCACTCGCTCACCGGGCTCCCTCCTGCCGAGCTGTTAATGAAGAGAGGCCTCAAACCAGGCTCTCCCTTGTACACCCATCTCAATGATCATGTCGAAACCAGAAGGCAACGGCAGCAATGGTACCACGATCACGCGGCCGTATCATGTGACATTGCTGTTCATGAACCTTGTCCTGAATTATGGTCATGGTCCAAAGTGGATTGCTGGCACAGTTTTGGCCAAGGAGGGGAACTGGGTATTTGTAGTCAAACTGTTAAATGGCCAAATGTGCAAGAGGCACATCGACCAAACCAAACTGCGATTCACAGACAACCCAGAACAAATTGAAGATGACATCATCATCGACCAACCATCAGTTGACCCTTGTGTCATTCACGAAGGCGAACCTACCATCCCTGACAGTCCTGTCAGACCGACTGCTCCGCAATGCAGCAATGGTCGTACTAACTCACCCAAGCTTGGGTTCGAACTGAGAAAATCAACCAAGGAGCGGAAGGCCCCGGACTATTTCAACTTGTAAATACAACCTGTGCCAAGGACTTTGGGGGGAATGATGTTATGTATGTTAACTGGGTTTTACCTGCCACCAGAGGGCGCGACTGTCGGAGTCCTGATGGTCACTGGCGGACACGTGCAAGCTGTGTATATAATGGTGGCAGCCATGTTGAATCCTCACTTTGAGAATAAATAAACTGGAGTACGGTCATGGCTGAACTAGCTCACCGTACTTAGCCTCGTGGAGTTAGTCGATACTTAACAAGTTTCACCTGGCTAAAGAAACCTAAAGGCTTTAAACCCACCCAGCACTTATTGTGCTTTCTTTTTCCTGGAGGGAAACTATCATTTTGTTGATATTTGTAAAGCCTTGACATTCTGTTTGCCAAGTAAACCCAGGTCCTGTTCTCCAAAATATTATTCTTGGCATCAGAGCCTGTTTTGCAGATTTCAACACTTCTTTACAATCAGACATGGGTTCAACACAAAAGTTGACATTTTTCTGTCTCTGAGCCAAAAGCATAATTGCGGCATCCAGTGGAGAGACAGATCCCAGCTATTGAACGGAACAATCCATTTTCTGATACTTTATGGAAATAGGAAATAGGAGCAGGTGTTGACCATTCAGCCTGCTCTGCCATTCAATAAGACAATGGCTGATCTTCGACCTCAACTCCACTTTCTCACCCAATCCCCATATAAATGTAATTTTGAGATCTTAAAAATTCGACCTTCCTGTGAGGGAATTGAACCCTGGTTTCCCACATGATAAACAGGGATGCTCACCACTTAGATACTCACTGCTGTGCTAGCAAGGAAGAAAGAAAGACTTACCTTTATCATCATCATAGGCTGTCCCTCAAACCAAGGATGACTTGTTTCGACGTCAAGAAGTTCACTGGTGTTTCATTGAAGGACCTAATATTCCAGGTCCCGAATCGCATCCTGAAGGGTGGAGGATGCAATTCGGAATCCTTGCGTGGATTTTTTTTTACGTGGGGTGGCCGTTGCACCCCAGCCACCACACGGGCTTGACAGAGCTAGGTCTTGGTCCAGTGGCAAGGATTAACCAAGGGGACTGGAGACCTGCTCTGCTGCATGGACCTAGTGCGCACACATATCGCAGTGTGGACTGCCCCGTGCTGCCCCCTGGGCCCTACATTTTTACATTTATATAGTGCCTTTCACAACCACCGGACGTCGCAGAGGGCTTTACAGCCAATGAAGTACTTTTGGGACAAAAGCAAAATGCTGCGATTGCTGGAATCTGAAATAAAAACAGAAAATGCTGGAAATCTCCGCGGGTCAGGCAGCATCTGTGGAGAGAAACAGAGTTAACGTTTCGGGTCTGTGACCCTTGGTCAGAACTGGAAAAGTTCGAGATGTGACAGATTGTTAAGGAAGTGCAGGGGGAGTGAAAGGGGGAGGGGAGGAAAGAACAAAAGGGAAGGTCTATGATAGGGTGGAAGGCAGGAGAGATTAGAGAGACAAAAAGGATGATGGGCCGAATTAAGATGGTAATGGGCCAAGTTAAGAAGTAAAAGATGAGTCTAGATAGGGAGCGAATGGCGGAATTATCACCAGCCGCCCTGGGAAACAGAGAAAAAACATAAAAAAGGGGGGGGTGGTGGTTTGAAAAATGTATCTTTGGGACGTGAACCCACAATCTTCTGACGCCCGAGGCCAGTGTGCTACCCGCTGCGCCACAGCTGACATTGTACTTTAAACTTTAAAGCTCTTTACGCCCCCAGAACTATAAGTCACATAGACCAGACTTTATCGCTACCAAGGGACTTAAATCAATACACTTACTGTTAGTTATTTGTATATTGGAATAAGTTCAATCATACTGATGTACTGTGATGCCGTACCAAGTAATGTTGATGAACCTTAGAAACACTGTGCACTTTATTCGAATGACTCTGTATTTCTGAGTGATTTGGAGATAGCCCTTATCGGAAAGTGATTCATCCCAACAAAACGGTTCAGGTGATTTCAATCCATCTGCATGATTTATGCAAGCATAAGGCTTTAAGAGCATAGCAGTGATTCATTCCATTGTACCGGTGCCAACTCACTGAACGATCTTTCCCATCAGTCCCATTCCCCTGCCCTTTTCCCATTACCTTTTTACATTTTTCTTTTCCAAATACTTATGCATTTCCCTCTTAAAGGTTATGATGGGTTCCGCTTCCACTGTTGTTTCCGGTAGGATATTGCACGCCATAACAACCCACTGCATGAAAGCAATTAACCTCTTCATATAATATAATAAAAACTGAAAATGCTGGAAATACTCAGCGGGTCGGGCAGCATCTGTGGAGAGAGAAACAGAGTTAACGTTTCAGGTCGATGACCCTTCGTCAGAACCTTTATTTCTTTTGTTCCTGAAAAATGATAGTAATAGCCTTATGACAACAACTTGCATTTATATAGTGCCACAGTGCCAGCTGAGTCAGAAGGTTGTGGGTTCAAGTCCCACTCCAGGGACTTGAGCACAAAACATAGGCTGACACTCCAATGCAGTGCTGAGGGAGCGCTGCACTGTCGGAGGTGCGGTCTTTCGGATAAGACGTTAAACCGAGGCCCCATCTGCTCTCTCAGGTGGACATAAAAGATCCCATGGCACTATTTCAAAAGAGAGCAGGGGAGTTATCCCCAGGTATCCTGGCCAATATTAATCCCTCAATCAACATCATTAAAACAGATTATCTGATTATCACATTGCTGTCTGTGGGAGCTTGCTGTGCGCAAATTGGCTGCCGCGTTTCCTACATTACAACAGTGACTACACTTCAAAAAGTACTTCATTGGCTGTAAAATGCTTTGAGATGTCTGGTGATCCTGAAAGACGTTATATATAAAAAAATCCAAGTCTGTAATGTAGTAAAATGCCCCAAAGCTCTCCACAGGAGCAGGCCATTCAGCCACTTGAGCCTGTTCAGCATTCAATTCATGGCTCACCTGTATCCTAACTCCACCTGCGTGCCTTGGTTCTTTCACCCTCATTACCCTTGCCTAACAGAAATCTCAGTTTCGCCATTTTCAATTCAGCCCCAGCCTCAACAGCTTTTTAATCATGAAGCCCTAAAAACAAGTTGATGTACAAGTCAGGTGCAGGGTCAGCCTCCGACAGGCATAGTCCAATAGTGATACTCCATTCTCTCTGACGCCAGAGGACATCATCGAGCCCCAACCACAGCAATCCCATAACTGCCTGGAGTTTTCTTTAAATTATTGGATCACAGGATGTGCATCACCGGATAGGCCAGCATTTATTGCCCATCCCTCATTGCCCTTAAGAAGGCACATTCTTGAACCGCTGCCATCCTTGTGGTGAAGTTAATCCCACAGTGCTGACGTTTTTGTAGCAGTTTGCTACAACAGAGTGGCTCACTAGGCTGTTTCAATGGGCCAGTTAACAGGCAACCACATTGCTGTGGGTCTGGAGTCACATGTAGCTCAGACCAGGTAAGGACAGCATATTTCCTTCCCTAAAGGGCATTGGGTTTTTCCTCCAGTAGTTTCATGGTCATCATTACTGACACTAGCTTTTCAATTCCAGATTTATTTAATTAATTGAATTTAAATTCCCCAGCTGCCATGGTGGGATTTGAACTCACATCTCTAGATCATTAGTCCAGGCCTGTGGATTACAAGTCCAGTAATATAACCATTATGCTACCGTACCCTTGGTAACACAGTAAGGGACCAGTGTAGTCACAAGACTGATGACAGATGCAGCCTGCTCAGATTGCTGTGCTCAGCCAAGGTTATGTTACTGAACAACAGGTGTCAGGCACATTTTTTTTGTGAATTTAGTTCTCATCGTGCGTAAGGGATGTTAGCGCTGAAAAATGCAACATTTTCCATTTCAGATGCGCGGCCTCTTGCACAGCCTCCTATCCCTTCGGCGCACCATTGGCTGCCGTGCCTTCAGCCGTCCAGGCCCCAAGCTCTGGAATTCCCTCCCTGAACCTCTCTGCCCCTGCGCTTTGCAGGTGATCCTTAAAACCTAACACTTTGACCAAGCGTTTGGTCACTTTCTCCTTCTTTGTCTCGGTGTTAACTTTTTGTCTGATAATGAAGCGCCTCGGGAGTTTTACTATGTCAAAGGTGCTATATAAATGCAAGTTATTGTTATTATGGTATCAGCATTGAGCCCTTCCAGATCAGGTATAGATGCAGAGTGAAGCTCCCTCCACCTTGCCCCGACAATTTGCCTCATTCCCAACAACAACAACAACAACTTGAATTTATGTAGCACCTTTAACATAGGGAGGTCTTACTGCAGTTGTACAGGGCCTTGGTGAGGCCACACCTTGAATATTGTGTACAGTTTTGGTCTCCTAATCTGAGGAAGGACGTTCTTGCTATTGAGGGAGTGCAGCGAAGGTTCACCAGACTGATTCCCGGGATGGCAGGACTGACATATGAAGAACGACTGGATCGACTAGGCTTATATTCACTGGAATTTAGAAGGATGAGAGGGGATCTCATAGAAACATATAAAATTCTGACGGGATTGGACAGGTTAGATGCAGGAAGAATGTTCCCGATGTTGGGGAAGTCCAGAACCAGGGGTCATAGTCTAAGGATAAGGGGTAAACCATTTAGGACCAAGATGAGGAGAAACTTTTTCACCCAGAGAATTGTGAACCTGTGGAATTCTCTACCACAGAAAGTTGTTGAGGCCAGTTCATTGGATGTATTCAAAAGGGAGTTAGATGTGGCCCTTACGGCTAAAGGGATCAAGGGGTATGGAGAGAAAGCAGGAATGGGGTACTGAAGTTGCATGATCAGCCATGATCATATTGAATGGTGGTGCAGGCTCGAAGGGCCGAATGGCCTACTCCTGCACCATTTTCTATGTTTCTATGTAAAACGTCCCAAGGCAGGAGCACAATCAGACAACATGTGACACCGAGCCACATCAGAAGATATTGGGATAGGTGGCCAAAAGCTTGGTCAAAGAGGTAGGTTTTAAGGAGCGTTTTAAAAGAGAGAGAGAGGTTGAGAAGCGGGGAGGTTTAGGGAGGAAGTTCCAGTGCTCCGAGAGCACTGAAGGCACGGCCAGCAACGATGGAGCGATTAAAATCGGGGGTGCTCCAGAGGTCAGAGTTGAACATGAAAAGCAGCTGCTGCACCACCAAGTTGCCTACCAGCTACACTGTGGCCTCGCTAAGTAATTTGATGCTGAATTGGCGGTAGTTTTGTGCTGTAGGCTCATGTCAGTAGGGACTGGTCTGGCACTGCTCCAACGAATTTACTGTCGGATCCGTACAGCCCGAGAAGACTTAGATCAAATCAGTCAGCGAGGACAGCAACTTCACGCCATTCGCTGCGTTTCAATGGCCAGGCAGATGGCGCGGTGCCATTTCCGCGACGCTAACGGTGGAATAGAGCATGTCGGACAGCACCGAGTTTAAACTCGCAACTGTCCCGCCGTCTGTAGTTGCTGCAGCATTTGTGCGTAAATAACGGGGCGTGCCATTAGCCTCAACGTTATGTTGACAGCAACATCTGGCCCATGAAATAATT
This sequence comes from Pristiophorus japonicus, assembly GCF_044704955.1. Classification (NCBI taxonomy): domain Eukaryota; kingdom Metazoa; phylum Chordata; class Chondrichthyes; family Pristiophoridae; genus Pristiophorus; species Pristiophorus japonicus. Next base: position 29,816,000 of record NC_091998.1, on the reverse strand, counting down.
TGCAACGTGATAGAGATATCCGTATCATGTTAGCCCACACTGCAGCTGGCTGATAGTTTACCGCACTCACTGACACGATGTAATGTATCATTTAAAAATAACCTGACATAATCTGAGGTCTCAGTAGATGCTGTCTCCTCACTTATAAGTTTGATCAGTCCCCTTTCAGCAGTACATAAATATTTTCTGTCTTATCACATCTTCACTCTTTGCCAGTGCTGTCTAAGTCAAGTTTATTATATGGAGGTGTCAAACAGTCATCCACAATCAGGGAGTGTCTTGCTATATTCCTTATTGTAATGTATTTGCTTCATTGGATTTTTGCTTAAGCATTCCTAGCAACACATTGGTTGGTTTATTAGCAAAAGGTTTAACAATCACACTACACATTACCAGTTCATGCACCAAACTCACAACCACCTGCCTCATCGTGGATCTCATGAACCCAACTGGCTGGGGTTTTATTGAGTCTTGTGAACATTACGTGACTGGCTAAGTCACTCACAATGCAACGACACAAAATAAACAGATAAAGCCGAGTGCCCCCTTATTACAGGGGCACTAGAACACACAAATTAACAATAAAACTTTAAAGGAGACTTTAACAGATCAAATTAAAATTTGGTTGCCGGGGCTGATGATGCACTCCAGTCCCGCCAGCGCCCACCTCTCGCGGAAGGCCGCGAGTGTACCGGTGGGCACCGTGTGCTCCATCTCCAGGGATACCTTGGCTCGGATGTAAGCGCGGAAGAGAGGCAGGCAGTCGGGCTGAACGACCCCCTCGACTGCCCACTGCCTGGACCGGCTGATGCCCATGCCCAGGGGCAGTCCTATGAGGAGGCCCTCGGACCTACCCGCTCCCCTCCGCACAGGGTGCCCAAAGATCAGGAGCGAGGGACTGAAGTCCAACCAGAATTTGAGGAGCAGCCCCTTCAAATATTGGAACAGGGGCTGCAACCTCTCACACTCAACATAAACATGGAACGCGGACTCTTCCAAAAATTACAGGCAGCCTGGGAGTCCGCGAACCAACTTAAAAACCGATTGCACGGGACACAACAGCTCTACAATTATTTTAAATAGGAACTTTAAATTAAGTGCCCCCTTTTGGCACTAGAACCTACAAATTTCCAAATAAAATTTTAATGGAAACTTAGCTCAAATTTAAATTTGGTTGCAGGGGGTGATGATGCACTCCAGTCCCTCCGGCGCCCATCTCTCGCGGAAGGCCGCGAGCGTACCGGTGGAACAACAGCTCTGCAACTATTTTAGTTGTATCAGTAATCAAGTGCCCCCTGATTAAAGGGTGGGGGGTACACACCAAACACTTTCAAACAAGTGCCCCCTTGTTTTTTTTTGAGGGCAGTAAAACACAAATTATACAAGTGCCCCCTGGCTAAAAGGAGGGGGGGACACTAAAACCGATAACTTAAACAAATTAAACTTTAGACATTAAAATCAAATTAAAATTTGGTTGCAGGGGGTGATGATGCACTCCAGTCCCTCCGGCGCACCAGTAGAACAACAGTTCTGTAAACCTGTGAGCATACTTGCAGGTGCACACATTGCACTTGGTATCCTTCCTGTTTTTTCTCTTGTTATATTGAGTCGTCAGAAGATTTACAGGAGCTGGGATCGGGGCTTGGGATATCAGTGTTTATTTTTCTTTGTATTTATAGAATGATACAGTTCAGAAGGAGGCCATTCGGCCCATCGTGCCTGTGCTGGCTCTTTGAAAGAGCTGTTCAATTAGTCGCACTCCCCGACTTTCCCCGTAGATATTTGTCCTTTTCCAGTATCGAATAAATTTCCTTTTGTATTAAATTGTTTCAGTAACATATTAAGCTCCTGCCCCCTGAAGCACGACCTACATGTCTGTGTCTTATGTCTTCCATGCCAAGACTTCCCTTCATTTATTGCCAGCATGTTGCAAACTCGCGCTGTTAGCAAAGGTTAAGTGGATCACTTGCACTCATTAGGCAGTTTAATCTCTATTAATTTACTGTCAAGTTAAATTAGCATTGAAGGAGTGTGCAAATGCGCTCTCTCACGGCCCAGCAGATATTGGGCAGGTTAGTACACAGTTACCCTCACTCCAGCTGTACACAGGCTGCTCAGCCCACTGTGGCATTGCTTCGTGCTTTGCAGAGAGGCACGGAGCTTTTACGCCATTCTCGTCGCTAAAGCTCGTCCAAAATGCGCAGATTCAACCCGCAGGAAGGGCCCGAAGTGGAAACATCTCTCCCAAGATGACACATTCCGCAGATCCGGGAATCTGGGAATAGAAGGATGGTCTGTTGGCCAGAAATGCCACAGAGCCAGCGATGGGAAATCTGCTCTCTCGTGGGGACTCAATTGCAAATTGTACCTGGTTCAGTGAAATCCCAGTCTCGTCCTTTTGATAAACCTCAGTTAGAATCCCTTGGTTGCCAAGGAGACACTGGGTTTGTTTATGTATGGCCTCGGGGCCTATGATATGGGCTTATTTTTGTTAGTGGTAGTTAAGCAATCTGTTATTAGACTTGCATGGATTATTCAACCAATGTTATGAAATTTTATACTGATGTGGCTGGGCGAATTACATTAATGTCTCATGTTAACATGAAATTAAACATATTTTGTGTAAGGATTAAGGTGTCCTAGTACAAAAACGCTTGCAGGTACAACAAGCAATTAGGAAGGCAAATGGCACGTTGACCTTTATTACAAGAGGGTTGGAGTACAAAGCCAATGAAGTCTTTCTACAATTGTACAGGGCTTTGGTGAAACCACACCTGGAGTACTGTGCACAGTTTTGGCCTCCTTATCTAAAGGGTAACTTGCCTTGGAGTGCAACCCAGATTGATTCCTGGGTTGAGAGGGTTGTCCTATGAGGAGAGATTGAGTAGAATGGGCCCATCCTCTTTGGAGTTTAGAAGAATGAGAGGTGATCGCATTGAAACAAATGAGATTCTGAGGGGGATGGATATGCAGATACTGAGAGGCTGTTTCCCCTTGTGGGGGAATCTAGAAATAGGGGGCACAGTCTCAGGATAAGAGGTCAGCCTTTTGAGACCGAGATGAGGGTTAATTTCTTCACTCAATGGGTTGTGAATCTTTGGAATTCTCTCCCCCAAAGTGGATGCTCAGTCATTGAGTTTATTGAGCTGCTGAGGCCCAAAGCTCTGGAATTCCCTCCCCAAACCTCTCCATCCCTCTATCTCTCCCTCCTCCTCTATGACGCTCCTTAATACCTACTTCTTTGACCAAGCTTTTGGTCGTCTGCCCTAATATCTCATTTTGCGATCTGTTATGTATTAATGCTTGGGGGTCACCAGACACCAGAGGGCGCCACGGTCGGAGGTCATCGGGCTGTACACATGTGGCATGTGTGCTTGGTCACCTGTATATAAGTTGTGTGTCTTTGTCACGCAGGCACACTCGGGCTGGAATAAAGATGGGTCAGGTTGCACCTGAGTGAGTTTACAGTAACCAGACTCTTGAGTCATTACACGATCGTTGTCAAATTTTGTCTGATAGCGCTCCTGTGAAACGCCTTGGCACATTTTACTATGTTAAAGGCACTACATAAATGCAAGTTATTCTTGTTGTTGATTACATGGATTATTAGGGCAGGAAGTGTCTACTTATGATGTTTCAGTCATCATGAGTGTGAGAAAGGCTTGATGTACCCGCTGGTCTTTTTCTATCCATAATTTTCTGATGCTTGTCTGCAATGTTCCCTTTAAGCGACCCAGCTGTCTGGAGGACCCGCGCAGACTGCTTTATAATGGAAAAACTGCGCATGCACAGCCCCGATTTTCATCGTCCACCATCGTGGACGTGCCTTCAGCTACCTGGGTCCGAAGCTCTGGAATTTCCTGCCGAAACCTCTCCGCCTCTCTACCTCGCTCCTCCTTTAAGACACTGCTTAAAACCCACATCTTTGACCAAGCTTTTGGTCACTTGCCCTAATCTCTCCTTATGTGGTGTCAAATTTTACTTGATAATCAATCCTGTGAAGCACCTTGGGATGTTTCACTATGTTAAAGATGCTTTATAAATGCAAGTTGTTGTTGTATGGCAACAAAAGTGTTTGTCTATGTCTCTGACAATGGAATCCCTATCAGTACTGAGTTTCCTCACCTCTCCCTCCCTCTCTCCCTCCCTCGCTTTCGTGCAGCTAGGAGTTTTCCCTACAGTCGCTCTCCTGTGTTGTTGTCACCAGGATTGAAGATGCGCTTGTCAATGAAATGCTCTCCAGAGATCCCTAGGCTGCATCCTGTCTTCTCCTCCTACCCTCATGGATGATCACCCACTCTGCTTCCTCACTCGCTTGCTGTGTCTGTGGGACCGGCATTCCGACAACCCTTCGGCCTCCTGTAGGTGACAGAATGCTGGCAGCTGCTCATCGAGCTCAGACACTTTCAGCTCGAATGCAAGCAGTTGGACGCAGTTCCTGCAGATGTGGTCATCCCAGGTACACAAAGCATCCACAATAAGAACATAAGAACGTAAGAAATAGGAGCAGGAGTAGGCCATATGGCCCCTCGAGCCTTCTCCACCATTTAATATGACCATGGCTGATCCGATCATGGACTCAGGTCCATCTCCCGGCCCGCTCCCCATAACCCTTTAATCCCTTATTGGTTAAGAATCTCTCACATCGGGCAAATGGAATTCAATTCGGAGATCTGTGAGGTAATACATTTGGGGAGGGCTAACAAGGCAAAGGATTACACAATAAATGGTAGGACACTGAGAAGTATAGAGGAACAGAGGGCCCTTGGTTTGCATGTCCACAGATCTCTGAAGGTAGCAGGCCAGGTAGATAAGGTGGTTAAGAAGGCATATGGGATACTTGCCTTTATTAGCCGAGGCATAGAATACAAGAGCAGGGTGGTTGTGCTTGAACTGTATAAAACACTAGTTAGGCCACAACTAGAATACTGCGTGCAGTTCTGGTCACCACATTACAGGAAGGATGTGACTGCACTAGAGAGGGTACAGAGGAGGTTTGCATGGATGTTGCCTGGACTGGAGAATTTTAGCTATGAGGAAAGATTGGATAGGCTGGGTTTGTTTTCTTTGGAACAGAGGAGGCTGAGGGGAGACCTTATTGAGGTATATAAAATTATGAGGGGCCTAGATAGAGTGGATAGGAAGGATCTATTTCCCTTCACAGTGGGGTCAATAACCAGGGGCATAGATTTAAAGTAATTGGAGGGAGGTTTAGAGGGGATTTGAGGGGAATTTTTTTTCACCCAGAGGGTAGTGGGGGTCTGGAACTCACTGCCTGAAAGGGTGGGAGAGGCAGAAACCTTCATAGCATTTAAAAATACTTGGATGTGCACGTGAAGTACTGTAACCTAGAGGGCTACAGACCAAGAGCTGGAAAGTGGGATTAGGTTGGCTAGCTCTTTGTCGGCTGGCACGGACACAATGGGCCGAATGGCCTCCTTCCGTGCTATGGTTCTATGATGCACCTCGTGGGCTTCAGTTGTCCCCAGTAATGAACAACTTTGTTTTGAACAACTAAAAGAAATACATTTCTATTGCACCTTTCACATCTTCAGGATGTCCCAAAGATCTTTGCAGCCAATGAGGGACTTTTGAAGTGTAGTCACTGTTGTAATATAGGAAGTGCAGCAGCCAATTTGCGCACAGCAAGCTCCCACAAACACCAATGACCAACGAATCTGTTTTAGGTGTTGGTTGAGGGATAAATATTGGCCAGGACACCAGAAGTGCCCCCCTGCTCTTTGAATAGCACCATGGGATCCTTTACATCCACCTGAGAGGGTAAACAGGACCTTGGTTTAACGTCTCATCTGAAAGACAGCACCTCCAACAGTGCATCACTCCCTCAGTCCTGCACTGGAGTGTCAGTCTAGATTTTGTGCTGAAGTGACTTGAATCCACACACTTGCTAACTCAGAGGTGAGAGTGCTCCCCACTGAGCCACGGCTGACAGCTGAATGATTTAACAGCACAAATGTAATTTTAAGCCAAATGCAGTTCAAGGATGAAATCCCTCTAACCCTGAGCTTACTTTAAGGCTAAACTTCCCATTCACCTTGCACTCACTGGTGTTCATCCTGCTCACAACTAACCTCCCACTAGTGAACTCACATTTATATTGTCTTAACTTGCACAATAGCCCAACTGCCACAGGATAAAACATTATCATCATAGGCAGTCCCTCGGAGTCGAGGAAGACTTGCTTTCACTCTTAAAATGAGTTCTTAGGTGGCTGAACAGTCCAATACGAGAACCGCAGTCCCTGTCACAGGTGGGACAGACAGTGTTTGAAGGAAAGGGTGGGTGGGACTGGTTTGCCGCACGCTCCTTCTGCTGCCTGCGCTTGATTTCTGCATGCTCTCGGCGACGAGACTTGAGGTGCTCAGCACCCTTCCGGATGCACTTCCTCCACTTAGGGTGGTCTTTGGCCAGGGACTCCCAGGTGTCCCAGGATAAAACAACCAATCAGACAACAGCTAAACACACGACTTATGCTACCAATTGATGTATTTATTACCGGCTCATTCCAGCCATCGAGTAGTGCACCAAATACTCACTCACCATCTTCACTCACTCACTATATTTCCTTGCTCCCTCACTCTTTCTGTCACTGTACTACGCTCTCTGTATATAATTCCTGCTCAGTCCCTGGAGTCCACACTTGCTATTTCCAGCTGCACTCATTACCTGCACACTATTGCCCAATTCTGGGATCTGGAGCACAGAGCGACCAGTTGTGGTCTTCAAGTTTCAAGGTTTAAACCTGTGCTTAGATGAGGACCAGGTCAGATTACTGATGGGCAGTGGGCTAAAATACCGTGGATTCCTCACACAGCCATTGCCGGGTTTTTCCAGGTTTCTCATGCATCGTTTCCCAGGGATAATGGGATTGGGCAGGCAAATGTCGGATAAAGGGAAGGATTAAGTATTTGCGCCACAGCTACTTTGAAACCAATAAAAAAAAACTCATGTGAGGTATTCTAATCAACAACTGTAAACCTCAGATATCATCATCATAGGCGGTCCCTCAAAACGAGGATGACTTGCTTCCATGCCAAAAAAGGATGAGGTCACAGGTGTTCCAATGAAGAATCTAATATTCCAGATCCTGAACTACATCCTAAAGGGTGGAAGAAGCCTGTGCGTGAATTTATTTAACGTGTGGTGGCCGTTGCACACCAGCCACCACATGGGCTTGACAGAGCTAGGTCTTGGAGCAGTGGCAAGGATTACCCAAGACGACTGGAGACCTGCTCTGCTGCACGGACCTAGTGCACACACATATCGCAGTGTGGGTTGCCCCGTGCTGCCCCTGGGCCCCTGGCCCCAAACTCACGCCTCTCCTGGGGCCCCATCACATCCCGCCACAATCTCTCGCCGCTCCTTCGCCCCGACCTCGCCGCTCCTGCTGTATCTGCCCATGCTCCAATCACCGACCTGGAATGACCTGTGAGCAGCGTGGAGGTCCCGGCCTGTGTGAGAACACCAGCGGCAGGTCGGGGGCATAAACCATGGTGGCACCAAAGCACAGAACCTGAGAGAAGAGGGTCTGGGAGTCATGGTCAGGATTCACACATTACTTCCATCCCGATCCCAACGGCAGTGATTGGGAAGTGGGCGAGGAGATGTGTTGCAAACAGGCCCGATCCCACCTTCCACACAGGGACAAGGGGAAAGAAGGATGAAATACATCATGCTCTTGAGCATCTCCTTGCTGCCATTTTCCCAGCAGCATTGGTGGAGGTTGTCCATTCTCCTGCTCTCTCGGGAGAAGCTCACAAGTGACTCACGGACAGCAATGCTTTCTTTTGACGCAAGTGTTTTTGAATTATCAACAATATCAAGTTTTTCATTTCTGACCAATTATCTCATCTCATCTCCTCTCCACAAGACCCAGAATCAACAACTAAGTTGGATTTAAATAGCGCCTTTAATGTGATAAAATGTCCCTTCACAGGAGTGTTATCGAGCAAAATTTGACACTGAGCCACATAAGGGGACATTAGGGTAGATGACCCACACCTTGGGCAAAGAGGTAGGTTTTAAGGAGGGTCTTAAAGGGGGTAGATAGGCAGAGAGATTTAGGGAGAGAATTCCAAAGCTTAGGACCGCACCAGCTGAAGACGAGGTCGCCACTGTTGGAGTGATTAAAATGGGGGATACGCAAGAGGTCAGAATCCTTGCTGGAGAAAACAGATACAGTAATACTGATATACAGGAGGGTGGAATAGTTCATTTTGTTATTGGTAGGTTTTCCATGGCATTGCTCATAGAGATCGCAAACAATGAAAACATCATCAACCAGCAGATTAGAGAGAAGGTTGTGAGCTTTGAAAGGTTGGTATTAACCTATTGATCTTGTATCATCATTTGTGAAAGTCATAACGAGCAATATGAAGAGTTTAACACATACAGTAATACTGAATGATGAACAGTAGGTTGGGACTCTCAGGTCCCTCACTGACCAGCTCCTCCCAGCCCTTGAGTTTGGTGCTCACTCCCTCTTCTGTAAATGTAGACAACTACTTATCACTGGTAGATCGCCCATTGCTCAGGACAGTCTGCAGGGTGAGCAATAGTCACAAATGTAACTGGACCCCACTGAGAGAAGGGGGCACGTAGAAGGCAAACAATGCCATCTCTGCCCATTGCCCATGCACCCAAATCTCTGGTTCATAACCACGTGGAAACCTGTCATTGTGTTCTACCACATCCAATCATTGTAGCCTAAAGCCCAAGTGTTTTATGCCAAACACAGTTGCATCAAGGTGAAGCCACTTTAACTGGACGGGTCAAACCGTGACATCACAAGGCAAACCTGACCCTACACTGTGCATCACAGTGAGATCAGACATCACAATAGGGTTGTAACCAGGACAACTTGAGGCAAACAAAGCTGCAGAACCAGTACAAATGAAGGAAAACGAGCTGCACTGACTGTGACTAACTGGCTGATCTATCGAGGTGTGAATCTGGCCGGTACAATATCTCAACATCTTTGCTTTATGAAGAAAACACAAACAATGAAAACATCATCGACCAGCAGATTAGAGAGAAGGTTGTGAGCTTTGAAAGATTAACCTATTGATCTTGTATCATCATTTGTGAAAGTCATAATGAGCAATATGAAGAGTTTAACACATACAATAATACTGACTGATGCACTATAGGTTGGAACAGTTCATTTTGTTGTTGGTAGATCTTCCATGGCGTTGTTACTAGGTAGTCTGGGGCCTGCAGCCTGCTCACCTGATGATTTAATATGGATGTGGTGTATTTAGATTTCCAAAAGGCATTCGATAAGGTGCCACACAAAAGGTTACTGCAGAAGATAAAGGTACACGGAGTCAGAGGAAATGTATTAGCATGGATAGAGAATTGGCTGGCGAACAGAAAGCAGAGAGTCAGGATAAATGGGTCCTTTTCGGGTTGGAAATCGGTGGTTAGTGGTGTGCCACAGGGATCGGTGCTGGGACCACAACTGTTTACAATATACATAGGTGACCTGGAAGAGGGGACAGAGTGTAGTGTAACAAAATTTGCAGATGACACAAAGATTAGTGGGAAAGCAGGTTGTGTAGACGACACAGAGAGGCTGCAAAGAGATTTGGATAGGTTAAGCGAATGGGCTAAGGTTTGGCAGATGGAATACAATGTCGGAAAGTGTGAGGTCATCCACCTTGGGAAAAAAAACAGTAAAAGGGAATATTATTTGAATGGGGAGAAATTACAACATGCTGCGGTGCAGAGGGACCTGGGGGTCCTTGTGCATGAATCCCAAAAAGTTAGTTTGCAGGTGCAGCAGGTAATCAGGAAGGCGAATGGAATGTTGGTCTTCATTGCGAGAGGGATGGAGTACAAAAGCAGGGAGGTCCTGCTGCAACTGTATAGGGTATTGGTGAGGCCGCACCTGGAGTACTGCGTGCAGTTTTGGTCACCTTACTTAAGGAAGGATATATTAGCTTTGGAGGGGGTACGGAGACGATTCACTAGACTGATTCCGGAGATGAGGGGGTTACCTTATGATGATAGATTGAGTAGACTGAGTCTTTACTCGTTGGAGTTCAGAAGGATGAGGGGTGATCTTATAGAAACATTTAAAATAATGAAAGGGATAGACAAGATAGAGGCAGAGAGGTTGTTTCCACTGGTTGGGGAGACTAGAACTAGGGTGCACAGCCTCAAAATATGGGGGAGCCAATTTAAAACTGAGTTGAGAAGGAATTTCTTCTCCCAGAGGGTTGTGAATCTGTGGAATTCTCTGCCCAAGGAAGCAGTTGAGGCTAGCTCATTGAATGTATTCAAGTCACAGATAGATAGATTTTTAACCACTAAGGGAATTAAGGGTTATGGGGAGCGGGCGGGTAAGTGGAGCTGAGTCCACGGCCAGATCAGCTATGATCTTGTTGAATGGCAGAGCAGGCTCGAGGGGCTAGATGGCCTACTCCTGTTCCTAATTCTTATGTTCTTATGTTCTCACAGATGGTTACTGAGCCCCACTCTCTGGTCCCTCACTGGCCAGCTCCTCCCAGCCCGAGAGTTTGGTGCTCACTCCCTGTTCTGTAAATGTAGACAACTCCTTATCACTGGTAGACCTCAGACAATGCCGACAAGAAGGAGATAATGCCTGGGAGCCAGAGGTGTAGGATTTAATTGGCTGTAAAAGTGCTTTGATACATCCAGTGGTCGTGAAAGGCGCTATATAATTATAAGTCTTTCTTCCTTTTTCTTTTTAGGATGCCTGGTGTCTAGGATGAACCTCACCAACACTCAATCAGTCCACTTCTACACATTGCACTGGGTGGCTGTCTCACCCGTCTAGTTGGTGACTCAGAACAGTCAGCACTGAAGACCTTCCTGTGGGATTGTGCACAAATCCCAGCACTGAGTCTCATTTCAGATCATCAACTTCATTAAAAGGAAAAAAGACATGCATTTATATAGTGCCTGTCATGACCTCAGGACGTCCCATAGTGCTTGACAGTCAGTTAAGTACTTTTGAAGCATAGTCATTGTTGTAATGTGGGAAACACGGCAGCCGATTTGCACACATCAAGCTCCCACAAACAGCAATGAGATAAAGAAAGAAAGACTTGCATTTATATAGCGCCTTTCACGACCACTGGATGTCTCAAATTGCTTTACAGACAATGAAGTACTTTTAGAGTGCAGTCACTGACGTAATGTAAGAAGCGGGGCAGCCAATTTGTGCACAGCAAGCTCCCACAAACAGCAATGTGATAATGACCAGATAATCTGTTTTAGTGATGTTGATTGAGGGATAAATATTGGCCAGGGCACAGGGGATAACTCCCCTGCTCTTCTTCGAAATAGTGCCATGGGATATTTTAAGTCCACCTGAGAGAACAGATGGGGCCTCGGTTTAGCATCTCATCCAAAAGACGCCACCTCCGACAGTGCAATATTCCCTCAGCACTGCACTGGAGTATCAGCCTAGATTTTGTGCTTAAGTCCTTGGAGTGTTCCCCATGATGACCAGATAATCTATTTTAATAATGTTGGATGAACGATATATATTGTCTGGGACATTGGGAGAGCTCCCCTGCGCTTCTTCAAAAGGTGGCATGGGATCTTTTGCATCCTGAGAGATTTTATGTCTTATCAAAAGGATACTGTGATATCTTCTTTACCATATCATAAACGCACAGACTACAAGATGGCTCTACCGAAAACTTGTCAGGTGACCTGGTCACATGACCCCTTTATTATTATTATACACCAGCAGTTGCATTACCACAGTAGTCCACTAGGTGGAGTTCTGTATTATAGATACCACCAACCAACAGTGCAGCACTCCCTCAGCACTGCGCTGGAGTGTCAGCCTAGGTTTTATGCTCAAGTCTCTGGAGTGGGACTTGAACACATGATCTTCTGACCCAAAATGTGAGGGAGTGCTAGCCACTGAGCCACAGCTGACATTGGAATTGGCTGGTTTGGTGTGAGCTGCTTTATACAGAATCACAACAATACACGGAGTAAAAGCAGGGCACCCATATCATCACCAGCCACTCCCTGGTCTGATATAGTGAGGGCTTACATGTCTGGATGAAGTTGCTTCCACTAATGAGATATATGCTTACATCATCATCACAGGCAGTCCCTCGAAGCGAGGATGACTTGCTTCCACACCGAAAAGGGATGAGTTCACAGGTGTTCCAGTGAAGGACTTAATATTCCAGATCCTGAACTACATCCTGAAGGGTGGAAGATGCCTGTGCGTGAATTTTTTTAAGGTGTGTTGGCCACTGCACACAGCCACCACACGGGCTTGACAGAGCTAGGTCTTGGTCCAGTGGCGAGGATTACCCAAGACGACTGGAGACCAGCTCTGCTGCACGGACCTAGTGCGCACACATATCGCAGTGTGGCTGGCCCGTGCTGCCCCTGGGCCCTCGCCTCTTCTGGGCCCCAAACTCAGGTCTCTCCTGGGCCCCGATCACGTCGCTCCACAATCACTCGCCACTCCTGCTGTACCTTCCCATGCTCCAATCAGCAACCTGGACCTTGATGACATCCAATCGTCCTTACGACATCACTAACAAACACACTCTGCAAGGTGGCTCTTAACACAGAAACTGTCATATGACTTAGTCACATGATCTTTTTATTATTTACGTCAGTAGTTGCAGTACCACAGTAGTCCAATAGGTGGAGCAGTAGTCCACTAGGGGTAGTTCTACTACAGTTAAAAGCACTCCCACATTATATGAACACTGTTCCCGCTAATTTTTTTTGGGGGGGGGGGATTTGTGCTGCCCAGACAAATTTCCGCGCATGCGCGGTTTTTCCATTTTAAAGCCGGCAAGTGGTCGGAGTGGGACCTCCAGACAGCTGGGTAGCTTAACGGGAACATTGCATACGAGCATCAGAAAATTATGGACAGAAAAAGACCAGCGGGTCCATCAAGCCTCCCCCACACTCATGATGCCTGAAACATCACTTCCTACCCTAACAGCCATGTAATCAACAACAACAACAAGGCAACAACTTGCACTTACATAGCACCTTTAATGTAGTAAAATATCCCAAGGCGCTTCCCAGGAATGTTATAAGACAAAATTTGACACCGAGTCGCATAAGGAGAAATGAGGGCAGATGACCAAAAGTTTGGACAAAGAGATAGGATTGAAGGAGTGTCTTAAAGGAGGAACAAGCGATAGAGAGGCAGCAAGGTTTATAGAGAGAATTCCAGAGCTTAGGACCCAGGCAGCTGAAGGTATGGCTGCCAATGGTGGGGCGATTAAAATTGGGGATGTGCAAGAATTGAGAATTGGAGGAGCGCAGAGATCTCGGAGGGTTGGAGGAGGTTATGGAGATAACACCCTGGGAGAGGCAAAAAAACATGGAAAAAATCCAGGAGCAATAAGGAAAAAAAATCCTCTGGAATAATCCTCTCCGACTCAGTCAGGTGATGGAAACCAGTGCAGGAGAGCACAGTGACAATGCGTGCATCGTGTTAATCCACTTACCATATGATGCAATCTCTGCCCCAGCCAAGAACTGGTCCAACTAGATGCAGAATGAGCGAGTTGCAGTTAGCTGACAACAATTTTACAAAGGTGTAGCTCAGGCGCTGCACGGGGAGAATCATTTTGTAAAATCAACCCTCATATCTCTATTTCATTGTTGGTAAATATGTGTAGCCTGTAAAACGCCCATTACAGAGCATGACCCGACATGTGTCAGCTGAGGTTCAGTGGTAAGCTGATTGGAGGTTGGCATGCAGGTACAACAGGCGGTGAAGAAGGCAAATGGCTTGCTGGCCTTCATAGCGAGGGGATTTGAGTATAGGAGCAGGGAGGTCTTACTGTAGTTGTACAGGGCCTTGGTGAGATCACACCTTGAGTATTGTGTGCAGTTTTGGTCTCCTAATCTGAGGAAGGACGTTCTTGCTATTGAGGGAGTGTAGCAAAGGTTTACCAGACTGATTCCCGGGATGGCAGGACTGACATATGAAGAAAGACTGGATCGACTAGGCTCATATTCACTGGAATTTAGAAGAATGAGAGGCGATCTCATAGGAACATAAAATTCTGATGGGATTGGACAGGTTAGATGCAGGAAGAATGTTCCCGATGAAATCCAGAACCAGGGGTCACAGTCTAAGGATAAGGGGTAAGCCATTTAGGACCGAGATGAGGAGAAACTTCTTCACTCAGAGAATTGTGAACCTGTGGAATTCTCTACTACAGAAACTTGTTGAGACCAGTTCATTAGATATATTCAAAAGGGAGTTAGATGTGGTCCTTACGGCTAAAGGAATCAAGGGGTATGGAGAGAAAGCAGGGATGGGGTACTGAAGTTGCATGATCAGCCATGATCATATTGAATGGTGGTGCAGGCTCAAAGGGCCAAATGGCCTACTCCTGTACCTACTTTCTATGTTTCTATGTTTCAGTGCAGTATTGAGGAAATAAAATGTGACTCTGCGGCCCTATCTGCCTGTCCAGGTAGAAGGTCGGATGGTGCCATTTGAGCAAAGTGTTGGGGATGTGAGTAGCCCAGCATTTATTCCCCAAAGCAAAACCACTGAATAACCTCTAGTCATAGATCTTATTTACTGATTGTGGGACCTTGCTGTGCGCATTTGGCTACAGAATAAGAGTGACTACACTTCAATAGATAATGAATTGTCTGTGAAGTGCTGTTGGACATCCCAAGGTCATGAAAGGTGCTATGGAAATGCAAATGCTTTCTTTCTGATTTTCAAGGCAAGGGTTAATCCTCAGCTTATTCACTGTGAAAGGGCAGCTTACTGTCAATGTACAGCTTCCAGATCACAGGAGGGAAAGTCCGCGCATGGGACTTGTACAACAATGGCAAGAACCGGTCTTATTCATGGAATTCGGAGTGCTCTAGAAGCCTGTAAGATTCAGAATTCCTGGCTAATTTTAATAAGAAAGAAAGAATTCAGGCTGTAATGAGTAGGGTGGATAAGGGGGAACCAATGGATGTGGTGTATTTGGACTTCCAGAAGGCATTCGATAAGGTGCCATATAAAAGGTTACTGCACAAGATAAAAGTTCACGGGGTTGGGGGTAATATATTAGTATGGATAGAGGATTGGCTAACTAACAAAAAACAGAGAGTCGGATTAAATGGGTCATTTTCCGGTTGGCAATCAGCAACTAGTGGGTGCCACAGGGATGGGTGCTGGGGCCTCAACTATTTACAATCTATATCAATGACTTGGATGAAGAGACCGAGTGTAATGTAGCCAAGTTTGCTGATGATACAAAGATGGGTAGAAAGCAAATTGTGAGGAGGACACAAAAAATCTGCAAAGGGATATAGACAGGCTAAGTGAGTGGGCAAAAATTTGGCAGATGGAATATAATGAGGGAAAATGTGAGGTTATCCATTTTGGCAGAAAAAATAGAAAAGCAAATTACAATTTAAATGGAGAAAAATTGCAAAGTGCTGCAGTACAGAGGGACCTGGGGGTCCTGTGTGAAACTCAAAAAGTTAGTATGCAGGTACAGCAATTAATCAGGAAGGCAAATGGAATGTTGGCCTTTATTGCAAGGGGGATAGAGTATAAAAGCAGGGAAGTCCTGTTACAACTGTACATGGTATTGGTGAGGCCACACCTGGAGTACTGTGTACAGTTTTGGTCTCCGTATTTAAGGAAGGATATACCATATTTAAGGAAGGATATACTTGCATTGGAGGCTGTTCAGAGAAGGTTCACCACGTTGATTCCGGAGATGAGGGGGTTGACTTATGAAGATAGGTTGGGTAGGTTGGGCCTATACATTGGAGTTTAGAAGAATGAGAGGTGATCTTATTGAAACATATAAGATAATGAGCGGGCTTGACAAGCTGGATGCAGAGAGGATATTTCCACTCATAGAGAAAACTAAAAATAGGGGACATAGTCTCAGAATAAGGGGCCGCCCATTTAAACTTGAGATGAGGGGGAATTTCTTCTCTCAGAGGGTTGTAAATCTGTGGAATTCTCTACCCCAGAGAGCTGTGGAGGCTGGGTCATTGAATATATTAAAGGTGGAGATAGACAGATTTTTGAGCGATAAGGGAATAAAAGGTTATGGGGAGCGGGCAGGGAAGTGGAGCTGAGTCCATGATCAGATCAGCCATGATCTTATTAAATGGCGGAGCAGGCTCAAGGGGCCGAATGGCCTACTCCTGCTCCTATTTTTTATGTTCTTATGTAAAGAAAGACGTCAAGCAAGAAATTCCAGTCGCTGGGATTACCACAGTGTGTTCTGCATGTTGAGCTTTGACTGGAGCTCAGCTGATAGTAAGCCTCACGTTGCTGCCCATAGAATGCCTCACAGGCCACAAACCTTATGTGGGCCGACCAATTACTCTCTCCCAGCGCATCGTATGAAAGCAAGGTTGAACATCGTTCACTTTGTTCTGAGGATATTTCTTTGAGGAGCGAAACGTGAGGGAGACTGCTGTCCAATCCTAGACCATCATATAGCCGACAGCTGTACCTAGTGTAAGCTGGTGTGAGCTCTGGCTCAGTGGTAGCTCTTTGAGTCGGAAGGTCGTGGGTTCAAGCCCCACTCCAGGCCATAATCCAGGCTGACACTACAGTGCGGCGCTGAGGGAGCACTGCACTGTCGGTGGTGCCATCTTCCGGATGAGACGTTAAACCGAGGCCCCGTCTGCCGTCTCAGAATATAAAAGATCCCATGTCACTATTTTGAAGAAGAGCAGTGGAGTTCTCCCCGGTGTCCTGGCCAATATTTATCCCTCAACCAACATCACCAAAACAGATTATCTGGTCATTATCACATTACTGTTTGTGGGAGCTTGCTGTGCGCTAATTGGCTGCTGCATTTCCTACATTGCAACAGTGACTACACTTTAAAAGTACTTAATTGGCTGTAAAGCATTTTGGGACACCCTGAGGTTGTGAAAACAGTTCTAGAAATACAACTTCTTTCTTACTTTCTTCTATTGGAGGCCACACTCGCTGGATGGAAGCACAAGTCAGAGACAGGTCTATAACACCGCAAGGCCGAGTCTGTGACCTGCGCTCCTGACTAAGGAGAGAAGACCGGGAGTGCAGCCTTGCAGGATTAACCCAACTTTTCCCGCCATCATTGAGGATGGGGATGTTCTTAGAGTGTTAGTTGTTTGATTGTCCACCACCATTCACGACTGGACGTGGCAGGACATCAGAGCTTTGACCTGATCGGTTGGTTGTGGGAACACCAAGCTCTGTCTATACCATGCTACTTCCGCTGTTTAGCAGATAGCTTCACCAAGCTGGAACCTCATTTTCCAGTACACCTGATGCTGCTCCTCACATGGTCTTCTGCACTCATTGAACTAGGGTTGG
Organism: Pristiophorus japonicus; assembly: GCF_044704955.1. Classification (NCBI taxonomy): domain Eukaryota; kingdom Metazoa; phylum Chordata; class Chondrichthyes; family Pristiophoridae; genus Pristiophorus; species Pristiophorus japonicus. The sequence goes on along the minus strand of NC_091998.1, from coordinate 29,798,665 downwards.
TCGCCTGGCTTGATGGGAACGGCAAAATAACCCAGGGCCAATAAGGGGGAAATAAAATCTGGAAAATTCCTCTCCGACCCCCTCAGGCAATCAAAACCAATCCAAGAGATCACACGGACCACGCGTACGTTATCTTTTCACCCACTTACCCTCTACATGGTGTTACCTCGGCTCCAGCCCACAACCAGTCCAGCTCCCTTTTGAAACCATATCGTGAATCCTGACCCACCACACAAACCCGCAATGTATTCCAGAGGCTCCCTGCCCTCTGGGAACAGGAGAACTGCTCAACATCCAGTCTGTTCCTACTTATGTGTAGAATAAACGCCTGTCCCTTGGTCCTCTCCAAGCTGTCAAACTGAAATAATCTATCAACAGGCATGCACTCCAACCCTTCCATTGTTTTATAGGTCTCAATCAGGTCGACTGGATTTCTGGGTCTCCTGTGCTCCGTTTGTCGCCCCGGAGTGGCGGCAATGGCGATGGTGAGGTGTTCTGGCCGGGCGGTCAGCCTCCAGCGCCCCGCGGCAATCCTCGGGTCCGGTTTAGCGGCAGCATGGAGCAGCACCGCCCGGGACAGCTGTGCCCGGTGTGCAACGCCCCTGGTTGTGACACCGGCGCGAGTTTTGATTCTTGCCCAACCCATCCGCCCCGCAGCGCGCCCCGCACTGAACGCCTGGGAAATCGAGAGATCCAACCATCCCGACACCGGAGAGGTAAGTAATGGACTCCGAAGGTAAGTGCGATTGCTTTTTATTTTTATTTTTTACGATACGTGCTGTGGTCTGGGCAATGTTTTGGTCATGTTTTGTTGGTTTTTTTAGGTTTTTTATTTCACCCCCAGGCGTCTCTCGGAACGCTCTGTAGCTCGGGAGTTTCCCATCCTAACGCCCACGAGAGGTGTACAACGCCTCCCTTCGCGCTGCACCCCACACTCAGAGCCCCACTACCCAAACTTACCGACTGAGGCGCAAACTGTTCCCGGGCGCTAACTTCGCCGCCCCGCCACCATTATCACCCCAAAAACATCAAAGCTGTAAATCCAGCCCCTTTAAGCTCGGCTCATTCTTGTAGCTGTGTCCTGCACTTTTTCCAAGGCCGCCCTGCCACTCAGCGGGTGAGGGAACTTCTTCAGCATTTTCAACACACTCTGCTCAAATCTCTGACTATCTTTGCTGGTTGAATTCCCACAGCTTAAAGGGCTCGAGCATATTATTTCAAGCTTGTTTTGATATTTAGTTGTTAATTACAAATTGGATGTTAGAACTCTTGGAGCACTGGCAGATCGTAGGAACTCCAAGTATCCTGAGCCAACCACGTTTAACTCAGCTTTCAGACTCACTGCGGAGTTGAAACAAGTCCTAATATTACAGTGATAAACTTTCCCAGTGCTCGGTCTGGTTTTATTGCTGTAATATGAGCAGACCTATTACAGTTTTGCTCTTGCCAAGGTGCAGAATACGAGCACTATACCATGCATCACAGAATGTATAGTTATATATCGTAAGCTATTACACTGGGCAATGGTAGGTCTTTAAGTAAATATGAATGAGCTTATCACTAGTTATGTACATGAGAGAACATGTCAGCTGTCACTTGCTAGATTCTGAATCTCAATTGCTTGCTTCAACTGGAAACAACACCAGCAAAGTCAGCAGAGGTCAATCCCTCATAGACTTTCTTTCCTTGCAACCATTGGTGATCGTTTTCGTAGTGCATCCTCTTATAGCTAGTGACGTTTAGCTGGTTTGCTCAACTGTGATTTTTAATTGGTTGTGTTTTTTTCCCCCATCAAGGGCACTTTTGAGCCGGTGCTGATTTTTAGCCCTGAGAAACGTACCCCTTTATTCAGAGAGACTAAGAATGTGCACTGGACCTATAAAATATATGGGTAGATTGACCCAGAACTACAGATATAAACACAAAAATTGGATCTAACTAAAAAATATTAGATGCTGCTCAGCTTTTTCCCCCCTGTATTCTCCCTCCCTCAGCTGTGGTTCAGTGCGTAGTGTTGTGTACACGTAAATAACTGACAAACTGAGCCAGGAGAAATATAACTGAGCTTAACTGTGCTTTTACACAACCCAAAATGGTGTCCCCAAACCAGCATGAACCAGCATGAGTACAGCAACTGTGAGTAGCTCCCACAGGGTCCTAATGCCCATCTAGTGTCCTGTAACAAGCAAATAGAGTATGCACACAACAGGTAGCACTCTCAGCTCTGATCTGAGGGAGTGCTGCACTGTCAGAGGTGCTGTCTTTTGGATGAGACGTTGAACTATCTGCCCGCACAGGTAGACGTAAAAAAACCCATGGCATTATTGCAAAGAAGAGCAGGGGAGTTATCCCCGATGTCCTGGGGCCAATATTAATCCCTCAATCAACATCACAGAATCAGATTATCTGGTCATTATCACATTGCTGTTTCAGCCAGATCAGCCATGATCTTGTTGAATGGCGGCGCAGGCTCGAGTGGCTAGATGGCCTACTCCTGTTCCTAATTCTTATGAAGGAGCACATATTGGCTGCTGCGTTTCCCACATTACAACAGTGGCTACACTTCATTAGTTGTAAAATGTTTTGAGGCGCCCTGAGGTCGTGAAAGGTGCGATATAGTGCAAGACGTTCTTTCTTACCCAGTCTGTTAACCCATCTGGTTCACTAATGTCCTTGTGGGAAGGAAATCTGCTGCCCTTACCCGGTCTGGCCTATATGTGACTTCAGACCCACAGCAATGTGGTTGACTCTTAACTGCCCTCTGAAATGGCTTGGCAAGCCACTCTGTTGCATTCAAGAAGGCAGCTCACCACCACCTTCTCGAGGGCAATTAGGGATGGGCAATAAATGCCGGCCTTGCCAGCAACGCCCACATCCTGTGAACGAATGCATTAAAAACAATTTCGCCACACTCTACTTTAGCAATTCTCTCCTATTTCCCATTCTCTTTCCCTCCCCATACTCTTGCTTTTTCCACACTCTTCCCTTCCGCATTCTCTTGTCTGTTTTTTTCATTTTATCCTTTCGAGAGTCACAGCTGAATTTAATTGACTTCGGCACTGTTGGGTTCCATAAAGTATATTAATTTGTCAAAACCTCTTCTTAATTTGCTCCGTTTGCATGAGTGTATTTTCTGGAGAAGATTGTTTTGAATTGTAACATGACTGTGACTTCAAGGGTTAAAACATCAAAAGTATTTGCAGTCACCAGTGTGGAATAAAGATCCACTGAACTGATTACCTCACAAGTGGGAATAAAGGTCCATGTGAGCAGCACGTGACACGCCTCATTGCACCCATTGAAGGCTGCTCATTGACCCGATCTAATTCCCTCAAGTTACCTGGGCTATTGAAGGAGGCGGCGTCCCAAAGGTAGGAAGCAACAAGCTCTAGTACAGCCTCGTCCCTCTTAACAGTTACCGCAGCGGTGCCGTTGGTATCTTCTGGGCTCGCTTTAGGTCAGGGAACACACGGTGTGTGGGAGGCTTGGAGTGTTAAGACTCTTTGGGTGTTTTCTGCTGCGATCAAAGATCAGCCATGGAAAGAAAACAGGTTTGGGCAGTGGTGGTTTGAGGACTGAGAGAGAATTAGGAGCAGGAGTAGGCCACTCGGCCCCTCGAGCCTGCTCCGCCATTCAATAAGATCATGGCTGATCTGATCATGGACTCAGCTCCACTTCCCCGCCCGCTCCCCATAACCCTTCACTCCCTTATTGCTCAACAATCTGTCTATCTCCACCTTAAATCTATTCAATGACCCAGCCTCCACAGCTCTCTGGGGCAGAGAATTCCACAGATTTACAACCCTCTGAGAGAAGAAATTCCTCCTCATCTCAGTTTTAAATGGGCGACCCCTTATTCATAAACTATGCCCCCTAGTTCTAGATTCCCCAAGAGTGGAAATATCCTCTCTGCATTTACCTTGTTGAGCCCCCTCAGTATCTTATATGTTTCAATAAGATCATCTCTCATTCTTCTTTAAATATAAGAAAGATTTTTTTTTAACATTAAATTAACACTGTCCAAGTTAGGGTAGACTCTTTATAGATTGTCGGAAAGTGTGAGGTCATCCACCTTGGAAAAAAAAACAGTAAAAGGAAATATTATTTGAATGGGGAGAAATTACAACATGCTGGGGGTCCTTGTGCATGAATCCCAAAATGTTAGTTTGCAGGTGCAGCAGGTAATCAGGAAGGCGAATGGAATGTTGGCCTTCATTGCGAGAGGGATGGAGTACAAAAGCAGGGAGGTCCTTCTGCAACTGTATAGGGTATTGGTGAGGCCGCACCTGGAGTACTGCGTGCAGTTTTGGTCACCTTACTTAAGGAAGGATATACTAGCTTTGGAGGGGGTACAGAGACGATTCACTAGGCTGATTCCAGAGATGAGGGGGTTACCTTATGATGATAGATTGAGTAGACTGGGCCTTTACTCACTGGAGTTCAGAAGGATGAGGGGTGATCTTATAGAAACATTTAAAATAATGAAAGGGATCGACAAGATAGAGGCAGAGAGGTTGTTTCCACTGGTCGGGGAGACTAGAACTAGGGTGCACAGCCTCAAAATATGGGGGAGCCAATTTAAAACCGAGTTGAGAAGGAATTTCTTCTCCCAGAGGGTTGTGAATCTGTGGAATTCTCTGCCCAAGGAAGCAGTTGAGGCTAGCTCATTGAATGTATTCAAGTCACAGATAGATAGATTTTTAACCAATAAGGGAATTAAGGGTTATGGGGAGCGGGCAGGTAAGTGAAGCTGAGAGCACGGCCAGATCAGCCATGATCTTGTTGAATGGCGGAGCAGGCTCGAGGGGCTAGATGGCCTACTCCTGTTCCTAATTCTTATGTTCTTTTGTTCTTATGACTGTGGGAGGACGTGCGCTCCCGGTATTGGGGGAGAGAGTTGTGCTGTTTTCACACATTTAGCTGGTCTTCGTGTACAACACCCACAAGGTGAAGTTCTCCATTCCACACGTGCGTAGACTAACCAGGGCCTGCTGCCCTGACCTCACCGCTGCTTCAGAGCGTGTGATCACTGACCTTGCGTTGAGCCCGTCAAACCATCGGTCTTAAAAACCCTGCCCGGTTCCTCTAGATGTTGCTGATGGTTTGGCGAGGCCTAGCAACAGGAGCCAGCGAAGGCCAACATATAAGCAGCCTCCGTGTGTTTTGCTCCAGGTTTTCATTCAGCTCCTGTTCATCAGCGCGCCCCGAACCATTTGTCGATAGGGTTGCAAAGTCTAGATAAAGTAGTCTATGGGTGAGAATGCGATTGAAGACTCAGTTGCACTTTTTCCACTGGGCGGGCCACATTGTTTGCATGCCAGACACGAGACTCCCAAAGCAAGCGCTCGACTCGGAACTCCAAACGACAAACGAGCCAAAAGTGGGCAGAGGAAACGTTAAAAGGACATCCTCAAAGCCTCCCTGATAAAGTGCAACATCCCCACCGACATCTGGGAGTCCCTGGTCAAACACCGCCCTAAGTGAGGAAGAGCATCCGGGAGGGCGCTGAGCACCTCGAGTCTCATCACCGAGAGCATGCAGAAAACAAGCGCAGGCAGCGGAAGGAGCATGCGGCAAACCAGTCCCACCCTCCCCTTCCCTCAACGACTATCTGTCCCACCTGTGACAGGGACTGTGGTTCTCGTATTGGACTGTTCAGCCACCTAAGGACTCATTTCAAGAATGGAAACAAGTCTTCCTCGATTCCGAGGGGCTGCTTATGATGATGATGACTTTTTCCATAAGCTTCAGTTGAAATTCCTTTCCCAGCCTTTGACCAACCTCCCTGATTCCCAGAGCTGTTCCTGAGCACAAAGTTTGAAAAAAGAGCAACTGGTTTGCAGCCTCTGAACTGTTTATGTTCCTGTAATCCCAACATATGGTCAGTGCTTCTGTTCAATGCATAACTGGGTCTTGATTTATTGGTCGAGGGGCGTGTTGCGATATAACCAATCCTGTGCACAGCTCGGTATCCACCCCTTGCCTCCAAGAAACTTGTTCCAACTACTGATCATATTCCACACATCGGTCCAATTATTATTTATTTTACAGTGCATGTGTATCCAGCAAAGCCACAATCCTCGAGAGCACCTACACATAAAATGGTTCACGTAAAGAAAAGGCTTGCATTTCTGTAGCGCCTTTCACGACCACCGGATGTCTCAAAGCGCTTTGCAGCCAATGAAATACTTTTGGAGTGTCGTCACCGTTATAACATGGGAAACGCGGCAGCCAATTTGCGCACAGCAAGCTCCCACAAACAGCAGATGACCAGATAACCTGTTTTTGTTATGTTGATTGAGGAATAAATATTGGTCAGGACACCGGGGATAACTCCCCTGCTCTTCTTCGAAATCGTGTCATGGGATCTTTTACGTCCACCTGAGGGGGCAGACGGGGCCTCGGTTTAATGTCTCATCCGAAAGACGGCACCTCTGACAGTGCAGCACTCCCTCAGCACTGCACTGGAGTATCAGCCTAGATTTATGTGCAGGGACTTAGAACCCACAACCTTCTGACCCAGAGGTAAGTGTGCTGCTCGCTGAGCCACAGCTGATGGGAAATAAGGGGTCCCTCATTTCCACTTCTCATTGCAATGTCATCATCAAGCACTCCCAGATCAGCCAGATGCAAAGTAATCCACCCCTTACAATAACCAGTGTGTTATTTTTTTCCATTTCGCAATGAATGTCTAATGCGTGAGATTGCCAGTTGAGGGGCCATTTTGAGCTGCAGGCCCACACCGACTGGGAGCTGGATTGTGATTGCTTAAACTAATTTCAAGTAGCACCCTTAAAACCAGCAGAGCGAGGAGACCTTTCTCCCACGTCTCTGGGCTGGATATGAATCCAAGTCCCCGAGTCGAAGCATCAGTGCCTTTCCCAGTGTGCCAGCCAGTTCTGTCGTGGCTCAGTGGGTAGCACTCTTTCCTCTGAGTCAGTAGGTTGCGGATTCAAGTCCCACTCCAGAGACCTGGGCACAAATTCTAGGCTGACACTCCAGTGCAGTGCTGAGGGAGCGCTGAAAATTGGGGATGCACAAGAGGCCAGAATTGGAGGAGCGCAGAGATCTCGGAGTGTAACGTTGCCTGCCTCAGCTCATCTGCTGCTGATGCTCTCATCCATGCCTTTGTTACCTCTAGACTTGACTATTCCAACACACACCTGGCTGGCCTCCCACATTCTATCCTACGTAAACTAGAGGTGATCCAAAACTCGGCTGCCCGTGTCCTAACTCGCACCAAGTCCCGCTCACCCATCACCCCTGTGCTAGCTGACCTACATTGGCTCTCGGTTAAGCAACGCCTCATCATGAAATAGGCTGCAGACCTCAGGAGGCTGGCAGCACCGTGTGATTTTGGCGAACACCTTACAGAAGCGTTGCGGGATATCTTTGTCATTGGAATTGGCCACGAGAACCTTCTTCACAGGCTACTGTCGGTGGATACCACAGTCACACTGCAGAAGGCCATCTCCGTGAGCCAGGCATTCATGACCTCGACCTGTGGCTCGAGGTGGATGACTCATCCTCAGGACTCAAACCCGGCAAGTACGGTACACAGATTGGCGCCTTTTAGAGACTGGGGTGTAGAACGTGAATCTCCTCAGGGGAGAGAGAACAGGCCCCCGAGTCCCTTAACTCAGAGTCCGCTGAGGGGGGCTAATCAAGTAGCACCATGCTGGCGTTGCGGAGGGAATCACAGGGCTCACCAGTGCCATTTTAAGGACTATGTGTGTAAATGGTGCAGCACAAAGGGCCACCTCCAGCGAATGTGTAAAAGAAATATGACTCACTGTGTTGATGAAGAGTCTGCAGGTGGCCATGAATCCAGCGCGGATTATGAAGCGATAGTCAGGGAGGCAGCTCAGCCCCACATTGAGGTATGTGGCATGTTTACCTGCACCACCGAGTGTTCCCCGCTGAAGATGGAAGTTGAGATAAACGGCGTTCCAGTCTTCATGGAAGTGGACACGGGGGCGAGCCAGTCAGTAATGAATCAAGAAGCCTTTGCGAGGCTATGGGACAATCAAGCTGAATGACCCAAGTTGATCCCGGTTCAGGCAAAGCAGCGCACCTACACCGATGAACTTATCCCAGTCATAGGTAGTGTGGATGTAAAGGTACTCCATGATAGTGCGGTGCACAGGTTACCCCTGTGGATTGTTGCAGGTGATGGACCAACGCTACTCGGAAGAAGGTGGATGGAGAAGATCCATTGGAGCTGGGAAAATTTCATCCCTCCAGTGATCGACGTCCCCTGCGCTCAGAGGCAAAGCAAGCCCTCACCTGAGGTTGGATCCGGGACCAGAGAGCAGGCCAGCACAGCACCTGAGGCACAGACCGCTCAGCACGACTGCGTGGAGATGATCCCGCTGAGATGACCCGAACTCACCTTCCATACACCACTGGCAGGACTCCGGAGGAAGAAAATCAGATCCAAAGGCGACTTCCCAGTTTCGGTGGCAGGACCCGGGGAGAAGAGGATCACAGCAGTCGATATCGTGGATGGAAGAAAGATGCCGCCCAAATCACGAGGTGAAGCGCTGAAGAAAAAGATGGCGGCGGCCAGACCACGAGGTGCAGCGCTGATGGAGCAACACATGGTACCGAGCGAAGAAGAGGATTGCGGCAAAGATAGCAAGGCTCTCTTAAAGGAGGCCTGCAACCCACCACACTTAAAGGGACAGGTCCACATTCTCAATCAATGTAATAGCAACTATGAGTTAGATGTAAAGTGTGTAATTTATGATCAGAGTTTTATACATGTAATAAGCAAAGAAAAGTCATGCGATTGCGATCGGAGCTACAGGTTATCTACAATGAATAACGAAACATTGTGCGATGCACGATTTCAACTGCATTCAGTTAATGTAACGGGCAAACACCCATCGGGAGCACACAGGTCCAGCGGGCTACCCAATGCAGTAGCCTGCGTCCCTGGGACCAGAGTGATGCACCACAGAGTGTGGCCACAAGCAGCTAATATAGACAAGCTGCAGAGCAAGTAATCTCAGGAGGGCAACAGCACCGGTATCAATACCCTGCCCCTGATCGGCTCCACCTCTTAGGCACCCGACGGCACCAACCACCATGAGAATGAAAGAGCAAACCGTGCTAAGGTGCAGCCCCCAGACCCTATCGCCACCAAGGCTACACCCGGGAACGAGGGGTCACCCGCAACGGTTCTCCCAAATGGGACCGGGACCAGCCAGGATCCAAAACCAAATAACACCCAGGCAAGCGAGTCAGCAGATCCCTGCGTACTGACATATGATTGCTCCTCAGAGAGCAGCAGCGACCCAGGGTGCAAAGAAAGGACAGGGAGGTCACAGGCATCTGTGAACCTGCCCGACGCTAGGAGCAACGGCAAAGGTCCCGAGAGCAGGCAACTTGAGCCAACCGGGTTCCCACTGCCAGCACTGGGCACCGCGCCACCACCAGACTACCTGGACACCATCCAGCAGCTCTGGCACTAGTTAGTCCTCACACACCGGTGCTGAAACCAGTACTGATTCCAAGTGTATATCAAGTATGTACCTCAACAGTTAAAGGTACTTGCCTTATAACTGTACCACAAATGCAATGATGTAAATGCAATTTTTTTTTTCTGGACTTGAATGTGTATGAATGTAATGAGCCACCAGCATAAGCTATATGTGGTGGGGGAGAGAATGGAGTGGTCATGGACTCACAAACAGAAACCACCAGCACCTCTACTGCCAACGAAACACCACCTACTCACCCAAGATAGAAACGACCCTCCAACGGTCAACCAGATAGAGCTAAGCCCAGAGCACAGTCAATGCATGAAGGCGATTTGCACTAAGGACTTGGGGAAGAGTGATGTCATGTATCCAGACATGTTTACTGCTTGTACTATTACATAAGATGTGCCACCAGAGGGCACCACTATGGGAAACTTGTACTCCAGCTGTATGGGCACTGCTGTTCAAGTGCAATACATTGCCTCATGGAGTCATTATCAGAGCATCCAAAGACATAACACCTCTAATTCTGCCCTCTTGAGCATCCCTGTTTATAATCGCTCAACCAATGGTGGCTGTGCCTTCAGCTGCCTGGGCCCCAAGCTCTGAAACTCCCTGCCTAAACCTCTCCGCCTCTCTACCTCTCTTTCCTCCTTCAAGACGCTTCTTAAAACCTACCTCTGTGACTTTTGGTCACCTGCGCTAATTTCTACTTATGCGGCTCGGTGTCAAATTTTTATCTCATAATACTCCTGTGAAGCACCTTGGGACATTTCACTACATAAAAGGTGCTATATAAATACAAGTTGTTGTTGTTGTTGGTTGTCAGGCTGGAGGAGATCACCGAGGTAGGGAGGTATGAAGCCATGGAGGAATTCGAAAACAATTTGTTCCTTTGTCAAAAACGTAGTTCTAGGTAACGACTGTAACCCAACTTACTGCACAGCTCCTAGGCCAGTTAATTCCGGTCCAGGCACTGTTGACGCAGTATTTTGATCAGGTTGAGCCAAGGTCATGTTTATTGGCCTGAGGATGGAACACTGTCTTCATTTGGCCAGCTCTTAAATCAAACAGCTAGAGGGGAGTCAGTGTGCTGTGGGAGGAAACTTGTTTTCTCAGGTCAGTTCAACGAACTGGAGGCAGGAACAGTAAGTCAGGATGTGCTTGAACCCAACAGACTGGCAAAAGCAGGAGCTCTGTGAACGACCCCGGGCCACGAAACGCTCAGGGCTGTGGGCGCTTTAAGGGCCGCGGGGCCGCATGCACCCGCCAGATTGGGTCACACGAGACGGCACTTGGCCGTGACCTCCGCAGGCGTCCACCGCCAGAGGTGGTCCGGGTTCTGCGATGTCCTGTGGCCCTTCCAACCGTTTGTGCCCACACAAGTCACACAGGCCAGCGTGCTCATTACGGACACCGTCCTTTGCTATGCTGCCGGTGATCTCTGCTGAGGTGAGGGTGGGGAACTGCTGGAGTTTGGGGGAAATCTATGACGCAACAAATAAGATTCAATAAAAGTTAAGGAGACTTTCTGGGGGTGAGGGAGAACTTTAATTCTCATGCGCAACAATTGGCACTAATGTCACTGTTGACCCGGGCAGTGCCCGCTCACGGCTAGTTCCAGGTGGAGAAGCGCACTCGGTGTTGTTGCCAGGTAGGGTATGTTGTTCGCATTGTCCATCGCAGCAAGAAAGTTGCTGACGGACCCTTCCCTCTGGCCTCCGTTACCCACCCCCAGCTCCCCCCATGTGTGGATTGTACTTAACTGGCTGTGACCAGTTAGGATGACATGAGCTTTGAGCAACCAGGACATGTTTGCTGACAGTAAGCATTCCCGAACGGCTGGTAACCCTGCCATACGTGACCCTCCCTTCCAGTAATAACCAGTCAGAGTGGCCTGCAATCCAAGCCCTCTGTTGGACAAACTGACATTCTACAGATTGCAAGCAAGCCCTCATGTTGGACTAGCCTAAGGGTGTTTTACTACGTCAAAGGTGCCATAGCAATGCGGGTTGTTGTTGTAGTGACTGAAACCCTTCACCATCATCATAGTCAGTCCCTCGGGGTCGAGGATGCCTTGCTTCTACACTAAAAATCAGTACGCAGGTGACTGATGAACTCATTTTAAATGGTGGAAGATGCCTGTACGTGAATTATTTTAACGTGGGGTGGCCGTTGCACACCAGCCACCACACGGGCTTGACGGAGCTAGGTATTGGTCCAGTGGGAAGGGGATCTAACCCTTACCCGATATTGTATCACATCCATTTCACAGCCACTTCTCATTCAGCCACTAGTTCAGATGAGGTGGATGGCTCAGGGTCCTAGAGTCACAGGAGTGGGGATAATACTGGAGAATGTTGCAGAGGTTTTTAAAAATTCATTCATGGGATGTGGACAAAGCCAGCATTTATTGCCCATCCCTTCTGAAAACCTTTCACTTTGCGTTAACTTCTGTTAACCGCCAAAAAATGTTGCCATCCATTCTTACTTCTTCTATGTAGCTTTTCGGGAGGTTTTTCTATGTTAGAAATGCTATATGAATACAGGTTGTTGTTGACTTGTGAGGAGTGATTGGAGACTTTCTAGGCCTGAAAGTGGGCAAATGAGAGGTGACCTCATAGAAAACCACAACTTGCATTTATATCGCATCTTTAACGTAGTCAAACATCTGAAGGCTCTATGAGGGGGCTTGACAAGGTGGATGCAGAGAGGATATTTCCTCTGATGGGAGAGACTAGAACTAGGGGGCATAATCTTAGAATAAGGGGCCGCCCATTTAAAACTGAAATGAAGAGGAAAAGATAGAAAAATTAAATATCATCAATAATTTTTATATTTAAAAACCCTGTCCTTTAAGGTAAGTTTATGGTTAACCCTATTAAAATATCTTTAAAAATTCAAAAAAATAAAAAAAACATTTCTAAAACATTTAATTTAATCAATTTCAATGAATTTTAAATATGTGAAAGTTTTTAGAATTTTTGTATTGTGTTTCTGTGTTTTGAGAGGTATTCTCATGGATAGTGATGGGAGCTCTGTGTTGTGTATCTTTAAAGCATGCACTCCCATGTTCCGCCACCAGGGAACTCATCCCCTGAAGTCCCAAGGGATCCCAGCATCCCTTGGGAGCACTGTATATAAGCCGGCCCCTAAGGCCTGTTCCTCACTCTGGAGTGTCTTAATAAAGACTGAGGTCACGGTTACTTTAACCTCCCTGTGTGCAGTCTCATCTGTGTTAGGAACACAATAGCTGGTGACGAATATACAAATCCTAGGCAAAGATGCAGCAAACTGTGAGCATCCTGGAGAAGTTCTCGAAGGGTAAGGACTGGCAAGCCTATGTCGAACGGCTAGACCAGTACTTTGTAGCCAATGAACTGGACGGAGAAGGAAGCGCTGTAAAAAGGAGAGCGGTCCTCCTCACGGTCTGCAGGGCACCGACCTACAGCCTCATGAAGAATCTTCTGGCTCCAGTGAAACCCACAGATAAGTCGTATGAGGAGCTGTGTTCACTGGTTCGGGAGCATCTTAACCCGAGGGAGAGCGTGCTGATAGCGAGGTATCGGTTCGACACGTGCCAGCGATCTGAAGGTCAGGAAGTGGCGAGCTACATCGCCGAGCTAAGGCAACTTAGAGGACAATGTGAGTTTGATGGCTACCTAGAGCAAATGTTTTGAGATTTTTTTGTACTGGGCATTGGCCACGAGACCATCCTACGAAAACGTTTGACTGTAGAGACACCGACCCTCAGTAAGGCCATTGCGATAGCACAGGCGTTTATGCCCACCAGTGGTAACACCAAACAAATCTCTCAGCACACAATTGCTGGCAATGTTCATACATTAACTGGAACTGTGTTTGCGAGCAGAAATGTACAGGGCAGAAACCACGAGTCTGCAACTGTCAGCAGGCATCAGGTGACCCAGATGACTCAGAGTCCCCAACAAAGGATGAATGCAAAGCAATTCACACCTTGTTGGCATTGTGGAGGCTTCCATTCAGCCTATTCATGCCGCTTCAAAGGGTATGTTTGCAAGAGCTGTGGAACAATGGGGCACCTCCAATGAGCTGCAAGCTCTGTAAAACCTGCTAACCACCACCTGGCAGAGGAAGATCAGTCCATGGTGGATCAAAGCAATTTCGAGCCTCAGAGAGAGGAGGCAGATGCTGAAGTATATGGGGTGCACACATTTTCGACGAAATGTCCATCTATAATGCTGAATGTAAAATTGAATGGCTTACCCATAGCCATGGAACTGGACACTGGCGCTAGCCAATCCATCATGAGTAAAAAGATGTTTGAGACTGTGGTGTAACAAGGCATTCAGACCAGCCCTGAGCCCCATCCACACGAAACTGAGAACGCACACCAAAGAGCTTATCACTGTCCTGGGCAACGCCATGGTCAAGGTCATCTATGAGGGCACGGTGCATGAACTGCCACTCTGGATTGTCCTGGGCGATGGCCCCACACTGCTTGGAAGGAGCTGGCTGGGCAAAATCCGCTGGAACTGGGATGACATCCGAGCGCTACCGCATGTCGATGAGGCCTCATGTACCCAGGTTCTTAACAAATTTCCTTCCCTTTTTGAGCCAGGCATTGGAAATTTTTCTGGGGCGAAGGTGCAGATCCACTTGGTCCCAGAGGCACGACCCATTCACCACAAGGCGCGAGCGGTACCTCACATGATGAGGGCGAGAGTGGAAATCGAGCTGGACAGGCTGCAACGCGAGGGCATCATCTCCCTAGTGGAATTCAGCGAGTGGGCCAGCCCGATTGTTCCAGTACTCAAAAGTGATGGCACGGTCAGGATTTGCAGCGATTATAAAGTAACTATTCATCGTTTCTCGCTACAGGACCAATACCCGCTACCTAAGGTAGATGACCTATTTGCGACGTTGGCAGGAGGCAAGACATTCACCAAACTCGACCTGACTTCGGCCGACATGACGCAGGAGCTGGAGGAGTCTTCGAAGGGCCTCACCTGCATCAACATGCACAAGGGACTATTCATCTACAACAGATGCCCCTTTGGAATTCGGTCGGCTGCAGCGATCTTCCAGAGAACCATGGAGAGCCTATTCAAGTAGGTACCACGCACGATTGTTTTTCAGGACGACATATTGGTCATGTGTCGGGATACCGTCGGGCATTTACAAAACCTGGGGGACGTCCTCCAGCGACTGGAGCGAGTATGGCTGCGGCTGAAGAGGTCGAAATGCGTCTTCATGGCAACAGAAGTGGAGTTTTTGGGGAGAAAGATCGCGGCGGATGGCATTCGGGCCACAGACGCCAAGACAGAGGCTATCAGGAACGGGCCAGGCCACAGAACGTCACGGAGCTGTGGTCGTTCCTGGGACTCCTCAACTATTTTGGTAACTTCCTAACGGGGTTAAGCACCCTCTTCGAGCCCCTACATGTGTTATTGCGTAAAGGTGAGAAGTGGGTATGGGGAAAAAACCAAGTAATTGCTTTTGAGAAAGCCAGAAACATTTTATGCTCCAACAAGCTGCTTGTATTGTATAACCCGTGTAAAAGACTTGTGTTAGCATGTGATGCGTCGTTGTATGGAGTCGGGTGTGTATTACAAGATAACGTTGCGGGGAAGTTGCAACCTGTCACCTATGCCTCCAAGAGCTTGTCTAAGGCCGAGAGGGCCTACAGCATGATTGAGAAAGAGGCATTAGCGTGTGTGTTTGGGGTAAAGAAAATGCATCAGTACCTGTTTGGCCTCAAATTTGAGCTGGAAACCGATCACACGCCCCTATCCCTGTTCGCTGAAAACAAGGGGATAAATACTCATGCCTCAGCCCGCATACAAAGGTGGGCACTCACGCTATCAGCGTATAACTATACCATCCGCCACAGGCCAGGCACCGAGAACTGTGCAGATGCTCTCAGTCGGCTACCATTGCCCACCACGGGGGTGGAAATGGCGCAGCCTGCAAACTTGTTGATGGTGGCACAGCCCGCAGACTTGTTGATGGTCATGGAAACGTTTGAAAATGATAAATCACCTGTCACACGGCCAGATTAGAACTTGGACCAGCCAAGATCCTTGGCTGTCCCTAGTAAAAAACTGTGTATTGCATGGGAACTCGGCCAGCATCCCTGTTGAAATGCAAGAGCTAATCAAGCCGTTCCAACGGCGAAAGGACGAGCTGTCCATTCAGGCAGACTGTCTGTTGTGGGGTAGCCGTATTGTGCTACCCAAAAAGGGCAGGGAGACGTTCATCTCGGATCTCCACAGTACACACCTGGGTATAGTAATGATGAAAGCGATAGCCAGATCCCACGTGTGGTGGCCCGGTATCGACTCTGACTTAGAGTCCTGTATACGGTAATGCAGCGAGTGTGCTCAGTGGAGCAACGAACCCAGAGAGGCACCACTAAGTTTGTGGTCCTAGCCCTCCAGACCATGGTCGAGGATCCATGTCGACTATGCGGGCCTGTTTCTCGGTAAAATGTTCCTGGTGGTGGTGGATGCTTTTTCAAAATGGATTGAATGTGAAATAATGTTGGGAAGCACCGCCACCGCCACCATTGAAAGGCTGAGAGCCATGATTGCCACCCACGGCCTGCCTGACATACTGGTCAGTGACAACGGGCCATGTTTCACCAGTGCCGAATTTAAAGAATTCATGACCCACAATGGGATCAAACACATCACATCGGCCCCGTTTAAACCAGCCTCCAATGGGCAGGCAGAGCGGGCAGTACAAACAATCAAACAGAGCCTCAAATGAGTCACACAAGGCTCACTCCAAACCTGCCTGTCCCGAGTACTGCTCAGTTACCGCACGAGACCCCACTCACTCACAGGGGTGCCCCCGGCTGAGCTACTCATGAAAAGGACACTTAAAACCAGACTCTCGCTGGTTCACCCCAACCTGCATGATCGGGTAGAGAGCAGGTAAACGATGGTCGCGCCACTGTGTCACGGGAAATTGATCTGAATGACTCTGTGTATGTGCTAAACTATGGACATGGACCCAAGTGGATGGTGGGCACGATGATAGATAAAGAAGGGAATAGGGTGTTTGTAGTCAAACTAGACAATGGAGAAATTTTCAGAAAGCACCTGGACCAAACGAGGTGCGGTTCACAGACTGCCCTGAACAACCCACAGCAGACACCACCTTTTTCGAGCCCACAACACACACCCAAGGGATCAACGACACCACTCCGGATCAGGAAGTTGAACCCATCATGCCCAACAGCCCAGCAAGGTCAGGCTCACCCAGCAGCCCTGCACGGCCAACAACATGCCAGCCCAGCGAGGGCACAGCCAACACACCAGAACAGACATTTGTACCGAGGTGGTCCACTAGGGAAAGAAAGGCTCCCGACCGCCTCACTTTGTAAATAGAATTCACTTTGACTCTGCGGGGGAGAGTGATGTTGTGTATCTGTAAAGCATGCACTCCCATGTTCCGCCACCAGGGGCGCATCCCCTGAACTCCCAAATCCCAGCATCCCTTGGGAGCACTGTATATAAGCCGGCCCCTAAGTCCTGTTCCTCACTCTGGAGTGTCTTAGTAAAGACTGAGGTCACTGTTACTTTAACCTCCCTGTGTGCAGTCTCATCTGTGTTCGGAACACAATACTCTCTACAAACGGAACTCACCTTTACTATCAATGAGAATATTCCATTTGCATTCATGGTCTAGGTCCATGTCATTAATTTGGTTTAGAAAAAGAAAGACTTGCATTTAGCTAGCACCTAGCGTCCCAAAGCGCTTTACAGTCAATGAAGTACGATTTGTACTTCACGTTGTAAATTAGCTAACGCAGCAGTCGATTTGCACACAGCGAGCTCCCACAAACAGCAATGTGATAATGACCAGAATGTTTTTATATATTGTTATTGGCCAGGACACCGGGGATAACTCCCCTGCTCTCTTTTGAAATAGTGGCATGGGATCTTTTACATCCACCTGAGAGGGCAGACGGGGCCTCGGTTTAACGTCTCATCCAAAAGACAGCACCTCCGACAGTGCAGCGCTCCCTCAGCACCTCACTGGGAGTGTCAGCCTAGATAATGAGCTCAAGTCTCTGGAGTGGGCCTTGAACCCACGACCCGCTGACTCAAGAGGCAAGTGTGCCAACCACTGACAGTGTATCCTAGTCTGAAGAATGGGCAGCAGCTCCTCACTGTTTCTCCAGTGTCGCTGGATTTGCACCAGCACGGACCACGAGGTTCGTGGCCAGCCGGAGAAAAGCGAAAACAAACAGTGCCAGCTTCCCGCTTGAAGGTTCCGCAACCGGTGTCACTAATTGCTGCCTTCCCAGAACGGCTCCTGCCTTCCCGGCCAAAACAAACGCCACTGAGCCTGCCTCCCGCCATTAGGGAGAAAGCAAGGCTAAGCGGGGACCCTGACCCCAATTCAGAGCTGACGGAAGGACACCTGCGGTCGTGGACCTGAGGAATTCAGTATTTGAAAAGGTGATTTCACTCCAACACCCTTTTGTCAGTCAGCTCCCCTGCACGAGGAGATTCCTCAGTGCCACACCAGCCACGGAGCAAGCACGTCGGAAAACTCGTTTTGGTACAAATTAACAGCGGCGGAGCCAGAGCAGTTCCGAGGAATTTCACGGCCCTTTAAGTCGGCCTCCCATAATCTGGGCACAGACTAATCACGTGGCTTAAAGATCGCAGAGTTTTGGGTGTCAGTGAGTTACCTGTGTAATATAGAGCTTCCCCTAGTGGGCTACTGCTCCACTTAGTGGGCTATTGTGGTATTGCAACTACTCATGTAAATACAAGAAAAGGATCATAAGAACATAAGAAATAGGAGCAGGAGTAGGCCACACTGCCCCTCGAGCCTGCTCCGCCATTTAATACGATTATGACTGATCTGATCATAGACTCAAGTCCACTTCCCTCCCCATAACCCCTTATTCCCTTATCGGTTAAGAAACTGTCTATTTCTTTCTTAAATTTATTCACTGACCCAGCTTCCACAGCTCTTTGAAGCAGCAAATTCCACAGATTTACAACCCTCTGAGAGAAGAAATTCTTCCTCATCTCGGTTTTTAATTCTAAGATTATGCCCTCTAGTTCTAGTCGCCCCCATCAGTGGAAGCATCCTCTCTGCATCCACCTTGTCAAGCCCCCTCATAATCTTATACATTTCGATAAGATCACCTCTCATTCTTCTGAATTCCAATCAGTAGAGGCCCAACCTACTCAACCTTTCCTCATAAGTCAACCTCCTCATAAGTCAACCCCCTCATCTCCGGAATCAACGTAGTGAACCTTCTCTGAACTGCATCCAAAGCAAGTATATCCTTTCGTAAATATGGAAACCAAAACTGCACGCAGTATTCCAGATGTGGCCTCACCAATACTCTGTATAACTGTAGCAAGAGTTCCCTGCTTTTATACTCCATCCCCTTTGCAATAAAGGCCAAGATTCCATTGGCCTTCCTGATCACTTGCTATACCTGCATACGAACCTTTTGAGTTTCATGCACAAGTACCCCCAGGTCCCGCTGTACTGCAGCACTTTGCAATTTTTCTCCATTTAAGTAATAACTTGCTCTTTGATTTTTTTTCTGCCAAAGTGCATAACCTCCAACATTATACTCCATCTGCCAAATTTTTGCCCATTCGCTTAAGGTCATGTGACAAGTTCCTGTGGAGCCATCTTGTCGTCGGTGTGTGATTTGTAAGTATGGCAAAATAAGTCCATATCTTTTGTTGTGTATAACGCGCAAGTTATGTATGATGATTATTTGATTATGATTACTTCTTCATTAAGGACGGAGAAGTGTAAGGTCGGAAAAGCTCCATCAGTCGGGAGGTGCCAGCGGGAGGTCGAGGAGGCTTTGGAGAGGCAGAGCAGCAGAGTCAGGAGGCCTACAAAAGGCCCATCAGTCGGGAGGTGCCAGCGGGAGGTCGAGGAGGCCCGCCGGTGCAGCTGCAGCAGGGTGAGAAGGCAAAAAAAGAGGTAGAAAGAAATCAAAAGGTGACGTCACAGCCAAGGGGGTAAGTGATTGGCTAGTGATTGTTAAGTAGCTTTTCTCTTTTTTCTTCTCTTTATCAGTAGGTAACCTTTATCATTGTTGTTGTCTAATTAAGTTAATCTAAGGGTTAAGTCATGGCAGGAGAGCTCGGACACGTGTTATGCTCCTCCTGTACTATGTGGGAAGTCAGGGAAGCTTCTGGTGTCCCTGACGACTATGTGTGCGGGAAGTGTATCCGCCTCCAGCACCTGATGGACAGCATTGCGGCACTGGAGCTGCGGGTGGATTCACTCTGGAGCATGCACGATGCTGAGAATGACGTGAATAGCATGTTTAGCAAGTTGGTCTTACCGCAGGTTAAAGGTACACAGCCAGATAGGGGATGGGTGACCAACAGGAAGAGCAGTGCAAGGAAGGTAGTGCAGGGGTCCCCTGCGGTCATCCCCCTGCAAAACAGATACACCGCTTTGGGTACTGTTGAGGGGGATGACTCATCAGGGGAGAGCAGCAGCAGCCAAGGTCATGGCAACATGGGTGTCTTTGCTGCACGGAGGGCAGGAAAAAGAGTGGGAGAGCGATAGTGATAGGGGATTCAATTGTAAGGGGAATAGATAGATGTTTCTGCGGCCGCAACCGAGACTCCAGGATGGTATGTTGCCTCCCTGGTGCAAGGATCAATGATGTCTCGGAACGGGTGCAGGACATTCTGAAAAGGGAGGGTGAACAGCCAGTTGTCGTGGTACATATAGGTACCAACAATATAGGTAAAAAGTGGGATGAGGTCCTACGAGACAAATTTAGGAAGCTAGGGGCTAAATTAAAAAGTAGGACCTCAAAAGTAGTAATCTCAGGATTGCTTTCAGTGCCACGTGCTAGTCAGAGTAGGAGTCGTAAGATAGCTCAGATGAATACATGGCTTGAGGAGTGGTGCAGAAGGGAGGGATTCAAATTCCTGGGACATTGGAACAGGCTCTGGGGGAGGTGGGACCAGTACAAACTGGACGTTCTGCACCTGGGCAGGATCGGAACCAATGTCCTAGGGGGAGTGTTTGCTAGTGCTGCTGGGGAGGAGTTAAACTAACATGGCAGGGGGATAGGAACCTATGCAGGGAGACCGAGGGGAATAAAATGGAGGCAGAAGCAAAAGATAGAAAGGAGAATAGTAAAAGTGGAGGGCAGAGAAACCCAAGGCAAAAAACATAAAGGGCCACATTACAACAAAATTCTAAAGAGGCAAAGTGTGTTAAAAAGACAAACCTGAAGGCTCTGTGCCTCAGTGCGAGGAGTATTCGGAATAAGATGGATGAATTTACTGCGCAGATGTGATTGGCATCACGGAGACATGGCTCCAGGGTGACCAAGGCTGGGAACTCAACATCCAGTGGTATTCAACATTTAGGAAGGATAGACAGAGAGGAAAAGGAGGCGAGGTGGCGTTGCTGGTTAAAGAGGAAAATAATGCAATAGTAAGGAGGGACATTAGCCTGGATGATGTGGAATCGGTATGGGTGGAGCTGCGGAATACCAAAAGGCAGAAACTGCGAGTGGGAGTTGTGTACAGGCCACCAAACAGTAGTAGTGAGGTTGGGGACAGCATCAAACAAGAAATAAGGGATGTGTGCAATAAAGGTACAGCAGTAATCATGGGCGACTTTAATCTACATATTGATTGGGCTAACCAAACTGGTAGCAATGCGGTGGAGGAGGATTTCCTGGAGTGTATTAGGGATGATTTTCTGGACCAATATGTCGAGGAACCAACTAGAGAGCTGGCCATCCTAGACTGGGAGATGTGTAATGAGAAGGAACTAATTAGTAATCTTGTTGTGCGAGGCCCCTTCGGGAAGAGTGACCATAATATGGTAGAATTCTTTATTAAGATGGAGAGTGACAAAGTTAATTCGGAAACTAGGGTCCTGAACTTAAGGAAAGGTAACTTCGACGTTATGAGGCGTGAATTGGCTAGAACGGACTAGCAAAGGATACTTAAAGGGTTGACGGTGGATAAGCAATGGCAAACATTTAAAGATCGCATGGATGAACTTCAGCAAATGTACATCCCTGTCTGGAGTAAAAATAAAACTGGGAAGGTGGCTCAACCATGGCTAACAAAGGAAATTAAGGATAGTGTTAAAGCCAAGGAAGAGACATATAAATTGGCTAGAAAAAGCAACAAACCTGAGGACTGGGAGAAATTTAGAATTCAACAGAGGAGGACTAAGGGTTTAATTAAGAGGGGGAAAATAGAGTACGAGAGGAAGCTTGCAGGGAATATAAAAACTGACTGAAAAAGCTTCTATAAATATGTGAAAAGAAAAAGATTGGTGAACACAAACGTAGGTCCCTTGCAGTTGGATTCGGGTGAATTTATAATGGGGAACAAAGAAATGGCAGACCAATTGAACAAATATTCTTCACGAAGGAAGACACAAATAATCTTCCGAATATATTAGGGGACATGGGGTCTAGTGAGAAGGAGGAACTGAAGGATATCCTTATTAGGTGGGAAATTGTGTTAGGGAAATTGATGGGATTGAAGGCTGATAAATCCCTGGGGCCTGATAGATTGCATCCCAGAGTACGTAAGGAAGTGGCCCTAGAAATAGTGGATGCACTGGTGATTATTTTCCAACAGTCTATCGACTCTGGATTAGTTCCTATGGACTGGAGGGTAGCTAATGTAACACCATTTTTTAAAAAAGGAAGGAAAGAGAAAACGGGTAATTATAGACCGGTTAGCCTGGCATCAGTAGTGGGGAAAATGTTGGAATCAATCATTAAGGATGAAATAGCAGCGCATTTGGAAAGCAGTGACAGGATCGGTCCAAGTCAGCATGAATTTATGAAAGGGAAATCATGCTTGACGAATCTTCTGGAATTTTTTGAGGATGTAACTAGCAGAGTGGACAAGGGAGAACCAGTGGATGTGGTGTATTTGGACTTTCAAAAGGCTTTTGACAAGGTCCTGCACAAGAGATTGGTGTGTAAATCAAAGCACATGGTATTGGGGGTACTGTACTGACGTGGATAGAGAACTGGTTGGCAGATAGGAAGCAGAGAGTCAGGATAAACGGGTCCTTTTCAGAATGGCAGGCAGTGACGAGTGGAGTGCCGCAGGGCTCAGTGCTGGGACCCCAGCTCTTTACAATATACATTAATGATTTAGATGAAGGAATTGAGTGTAATATCTCCAAGTTTTCAGATGACACTAAACTTGGTGGTGGTATGAGCTGTGAGGAGGACGCTAAAAGGCTGCAGGGTGACTTGAACAGGTTAGTTGAGTGGGCAAATGCATGGCAGATGTAGTATAATGTGGATAAATGTGAGGTTATCCACTTTGGGGGCAAAAACACGAAGGCAGAATATTATCAGAATGGCGGCAGATTAGGAAAAGGGGAAGTGCAACGAGACCTAGGTGTCATGGTTCATCAGTCATTGAAAGTTGGCATGCAGGTACAGCAGGTGGTGAAGAAGGCAAATGGTATGTTGGCCTTCATAGCTAGGGGATTTGAGTATAGGAGCAGGGAGGTCTTACTGCAGTTGTACAGGGCCTTGGTGAGGCATCACCTGGAATATTGTGTTCAGTTTTGGTCTCCTAATCTGGCGAAGGACGTTCTTGCTATTGAGGGAGTGCAGCGAAGGTTCACCAGACTGATTCCAGGGATGGCGGGACTGACATATGAGGAGAGATTGGATCAACTGGGCCTTTATTCACTGGAGTTTAGAAGGATGAGAGGGGATCTCATTGAAATGTATAAGGACTGGACAGGTTAGATGCAGGAAGAATGTTCCCGATGTTGGGGAAGTCCAGAACCAGGGGACATAGTCTTAGGATAAGGGGTAGGCCATTTAGGGGAGATGAGGAGAAACTTCTTCAATCAGAGAGTTGTTAACCTGTGGAATTCCCTGCCGCAGAGAGTTGTTGATGCCAGTTCATTGGATATATTCAAGAGGGAGTTAGATATGGCCCTTACGGCTAAATAGATCAAGGGGTATGGAGAGATAGCAGTAAAGGAGTACTGATGGAATGATCAGCCATGATCTTATTGAATGGTGGTGCAGGCTCGAAGGGCCAAATGGCCTACTCCTGCACCTATTTTCTATGTTTCTATGTAATATAGAGCTCCCCCTAGTGAAGCTCTATATTTCTGTGGTACTGCAACTACTCATGTAAATACAATAAAAGGATCATGTGACAAGGTCACATGACAAGTTCCTGTGTAACCAACTTGTAGGCTGTGTGTTTGTGATGTCACAAGGAATATATCACAATCCATGTGACGACAATACGGCCAAGTTCCCCCAGTCTTTTCCGTCCGTCCATCAAACCCTCTGACCAGATGAATCTCTGCCCACAAAACTGCACCCCTCCCCGACTCTCAAATGCGAGTGCCCTCCAATAGTGCTTGTTTGGGGGATGGAGGGATATGATGGGGTGTGGGGGGGGGGGGGCGGGGGTGGGGGGTGGGGGTTGGTATGAACCGTATGGGAACCAGATTTTGAGGCACAACAAGAAAGAAAATCATTTTTTAGGTCTATTCATTGCAATTTTTTGAGCCAATTGTAAAAGAATTGTCCTGACTGAGCCCAGCTCTGTATTTTCTGTGTTTACGGCAAGGAATAAGTCACATTACAAATTGAAAAGATTCAGCGATTGTAGATGCTTAAACATGTTGTGGCTGAATGCTGGTGAAATGGGATTAAAGTTTTCATCTTAAGACTCACAGAAGTTTAGGTTGGCATTGCCTTGGGTCCGATTGGCTGCACCGATTTGTGCCAATTTTGACACATTTTAAGCTTTGGTGTATTCTAATGAGATTTGGAGGATACTTGGATGCAACTCCCGGGTTGTGTCCAACAAGGAAACTTTGGACCCATGTTTACACACAAGTCTCAAAGTTGTTCACCTGTGTTAACCGGGGGGAGGGCCAGAGTAACAAAGACCCAATACGCACATTCCAAACATATTGCAAAACATATCGCAAGATCGAGTTTCTGCTTTGGGTGCAATCATCGAATCCGGTGCAAATTTCACCCCAAAATTGCGCCCGTTTTGAGAAGTGTTTCCCTGCTCCCCCGAGTTTCCGCTCAAACCCATTTGCATGTCGCCCAGTGCAAATTCTGCCGTAAACCAGCGCAATCGGGCAGTGATTTAAAATGTAATTATTTTTAAATAAATTTGCATATAAAATATTACTTGCTATAGTTGAGAGGGCAGCTTGATTAATGCAACTGAAAATGGGTTTATCACAAAAAATAAGCATTTTAAATGTTAACATTAAACCACCATCTGTGAGTAACTGGATTTTAAATTAACAAAAATGTACCAAACTATTTCCTAGTTCGATTGGAGTGCAGTTGTCAGTTCCTTAGTTATAAGGTTTGAGTTGTCCTAATCTTCATGCCAAATCAGTCCAGAATTCTTTGTTTAAATTTGGCGGGCTTGATTTTTCTTTGTAATATTTTGGCGGGCTCGTTAAAAGTTAATATGTCTTGGGTGGGTTGCATTTCTAAATCTGTTTCCTGATGGAAATATTAGCTTGGTAATTGCAATGTCCTTTTGTGCTTGGTTTTCGCATACAGGCTGTAGTTGGCCCTTTATTCTTATTCACATTGAAGATGGCTTTTCTCAGTTTAGTTTGATGGCTGACCATCTCTGAGTTATTGTTGTAATGTAAATGTCTCTTGTGGAGAAGGGTTTTCGAGTATCCATTTCTCCAGACAATTTAATTAGTCCCAACACCCAGACAGTTCCAAAAATCAAGTGGGCTTCTTTAGTTTCTTAGGCCCGCCCACAGACTTGAATTTGTCTTGCAAAAGTCTAAAATTCGATTAAAGTTCGTAGTTTCTTCCACAAGCACTTTAGGATTTCAAACTTTCTGGTAGATAGTCCCAAATTAAATTTCCTTTCCAATGAGCCCAAACACTTGCGGGGGGGGGAGGGTGGTGGGATGAGAGGGGGGAGGGGCGCAGGGGGTTTCTGTGAATTTTGACCTTTCACAGGGGAAGGAGATACCAACTGGAATGGGCACAGGACTTGTACTGACTAACAGGCTTCAAGAAGTCCAGCGTGATATGGATGGCTCCCATGTGACCACCAGTGCTCCACACATCAGCCCCTATTGCACACACACACAGCAAGGGACTCTGCTCCATAAACGGTCAAGTGATACCCGGCCAATTACTTTAAACATCTCAACACCTTTGCTAAAACAGCGCACCGATGAATGTTGTACAAGTGCCTTAAGTTCCAGCCCCCTTCACACCAACCTGGCCGACTTGCGATGCTCCCAGTCTGGTGGTCCTCAAATGGACTAATTCTCTCAATGGCCAGTACAAGAGCAGAAGTCCTTGATGTTTCCAGCCTTCATTGAACTGAATGCAGTTTGGCTCAGCTGCCCATGTCCTAACTCGCACCAAGTCCCGCTCACCCATCACCCCTGTGCTCACTGACCTACATTGGCTTCCGGTTAAGCAACGCCTCGATTTCAAAATTCTCATCCTTATTTTCAAATCGCTCCGTGGCCTCGCCCCTCCCTATCTCTGTAATCTCCTCCAGCCCCACAACCCCCCGAGATGTCTGCGCTCCTCTAATTCTGCCCTCCTGAGCATCCCTGATTGTAATTGCTCAAACATCGTTGGCCATGCCTTCTGTTGCCTAGGCCCAAAGCTCTGGAACTCCCTGCCTAAACCTCTCCGCCTCGCTACCTCTCTCTCCTCCTTCAAGACGCTCCTTAAAATCTACCTCTTTGACCAGGCTTTTGGTCACCTGCGCTAATTTCTACTTTTGCGGCTCGGTGTCAAATTTTTATCTCATAATACTCCTGCGAAGCGCCTTGGGACGTTTCACTACATTAAAGGTGCTATATAAATACAAGTTGTTGTTGTTGAATGGGTGAGGTTTGGAGCGATGTTTGAGGAGTGGTGGGGGGAAGGCGGACAATCACCTGATCTTCCTGGCTTTGGAGTCTTTCCAGCACCAGTCGCTTTTTGCAGGGTGTCAAGGGAGGGAACTGCATTCCTGCAGCCTGAGTGTGGGCCTCGGTCAGACTTTGGCCGGTTCTACCACACCCAGTGAGCTGCTGAGCTGGATGTCCACAGACCGTGTCAAATAGCTTGCCCTACAGGGGTTGTTCCGCAATCACCCCCTCCTTCTCAGCAGGGAGCCACGATCCACAGGGTCGGAGATTGGACCAGAACATTGGGAGTCCGGAGCTGTGAAACAATCCCTCTCTGATTGGAATAAAAAAAAACAGAATATGCTGGAAATCTCAGAGGGTCAGGCAGCATCTGTGGAGAGGAAGCAGCGTTAACGTTTTGGGTCGATGACCCTTCGTCAGAACTGGAGAGTGTTCGGAAAGACCAGATTCTTAACCAGCACCAAGAGGGGGAGGGGATGAAAGAACAAAAGGGAAGGTCTGTGATAGGGTGGAAGACAGGAGAGATTAGAGAGACAAAAGGGATGATGGCCCAAATTCAAATGGTAATGCCAGGAGTTAGAAAAACATTAGTTGAGACAGCGTGTGAATGGCGGGATAATGACCAGTTGCCATTCGAAACACGGAGAAAAAAAGATAGAAACAGGCTCTGAGGAGGGGGGGAGGGCGGCAAGGGAGGTTGGGCAAAGATTGGCAGTGGTTATGGTCTGAAATTGTGGAACTCAATGTTGAGTCCAGAAGGCTGTAAAGAGCCTAAATGAAAGATGAGCTGCTGTTCCTCGAGCTTGCGTTGAGCTTCGTTGGAACAGTGCAGGAGGCCGAGGACGGAGAGGTCAGAGTGGGGAGTGGCACAGGGACTTAAGGTGACAGGGGTGTGTGTGCGGACCCTAACTCCCAGAGCGGAGATGCCCCTGCAGGCAATGGATCTTGGGAAAGTGCAGTTGGCACAGTCCATTATATGGCGGAAACATTAACATGTCTTTTTGTTGTACAGGTGGCCCTTGTGCCATGTTTTACAGAGGAGCAATGAAACCTGTTGTGTTGGATAAACATGGCACCGAGTCTCAGAGTCTCAGTTCCAACACGAGAGATTAATTTCACTAATGGTGCAAAAAAAAAACATGTTAGGAAATGATTCCCCGGCGGTGAAGGGTGAAGCCCTTGAGTCCTTTGCACATTAACTGCTGTGTCCTTGATTCAGTGCCTGCTGACGTAGAGAAGTTCAGAAGCACCGAGTAGTCATCTCTTGACCGTGTGTGACCTGTTTTTCCTGAACAAAATTCAACCATATGTTCAAGGTCGCTGAGATTATGCAGGGAGAATTCGAGATAAGGAAAATCCACACGACACATTGGGAAGCAAATGTGTTTTGCTGATACCTGAAATACAAGAAAGAGTCACAGATATGTCGTGCCTTAGCATGTCACTCCGAAACAGCCCAGAGCCGGTCATCGGCAGTGAATTACTTTGGAGTGCAGTTGTGGAAGTGAACTAGGCAGCCATTTAGTGCACAGTGTGATCTGACAATCAGCAATGAGATGAGCTCCATGCACTGGAATCGTTTCCCTCAGTCCCCTCTACCTCCCTCTCCTCCTCTGTGACCCTCCTTCAAACCCAACGCTTTAATTAGTCACCCCTCCTAATATCTCTGGTCACACCTCCTAATATCTCCTGCTTTGGCTCAGCGTCAATTTCTGCTTGATTACACCTCTGTGAAGTACCTTGGGACATGTTGCTACGTTAAAAGCACTAAATAAATGTAATTTGTTGCTGTGTGGCCAGTCAATCTATTTTTGGTGGTGATGTTTGAAGGAACTATATTGGTCAAGGCACTGAGTGAACTCTCTGCTCTCCTTCAAACTAGGGCCATCGGGACTTGTAGCAGCCAACGAAACAGGGAGATTTAACATCCCACCCAAAGGACAGCACCTCTGACAGTGCAGCAGTCCCTCAGTGCCGCACTGGGACATCCTAGCATCTGTACTGAACCTACAACTTTCTGACTCAGAAATAAGAGTGCTACCAGCCGAGCCAAGCTGACACCATTTGATTTCGTAACTCAATGCTGCCTCAGCAGCTTGGTCCGCTGAGCAGCTGAACCACAAAGATCAGGAAGACTTCGGGGAGGCCCACAGTGCACCGTTCTATAAGGTCTCTGGCCGCTTGAAAGCGGCGGTTGGGTGTCGGTGCGTAATGGCCCTCCGAGTCTCCGCGGAGGGGCCGCCATTTTATAAACTACCCTTCCTCAGGTTTGGAGCGGTGTAAGGGACCGCTCTGCCTATTTTTCCGCCACCGCGTGCACACACTGACCCCTTACCAACCGGCGGTGACCCCCTTCTCGAAATTGTCCCAAGGGAAATTGCCCCACAAGAGAGGCCCCCGCCAGTTGGTGCCACTGACAGCTTTTTGTGTCGGTGCCCTTTCTGTGGCTGGGTAGCGCGGCCAACCTTAAAGCGGAGGTGGTGCTGCCGGCGACTCCATGTTTTTTTTGTCGGCCGACTGTCAGGTCGGGCCGACAATTATGGCCGCGGGTTTGGCCGGGCCGCCAACAGGCAGCCAGGCACCCTCTCTTGGGGGGGTCAGCTGGCCTGACCGAAACCCTCCCTGGTGACCCAGTGTTTGCCACTAAAGTGGCTGCAGAGTTCGCAGCGGCCCTCCCCTTTAACCGAAGGGAGAGAGACGTTGTGACGCGCCAACGCGATGATGTCATCAGCCACCTGAGAGAGCAGACGGGGCCTCGGTTTAACGTCTCATCCAAAAGACGGCCCCTCCGACAGTGCGGCACTCCCTCAGCACTGCACTGGAAGTGTCAGCCTAGATTTTTGTGCTCAAGTCGCTGGAGTGGGACCTGAACACACAACTTTCTGAGTCCGAGGTGAGAGTGTTGCTCACTGAACCAGTGGATGACACTGACGGAGGCGTTAGACGTACATCTGCCAAAATCCTCATCTGTCATCTCTCGATGTTGGTCTCAAAACAAGCCACTGACAATATAACAGTGAAGTATAAAGAATAACTCCTTGTTACATCACTTCCCCATGTAAGAATATTGATAGGCTTTCCATGTTTTTTAAAGACAGAACCGCTTATGTCACAATTATGGTTAAACCACATGAGTAAATCAAAATTGGTTTGACCTGCACACCGGCGGATCTTAACCTCTGATCACAGTGACACACCAGTTCAGGAAGATCAAAGGAAGGAACACAAGTTGCTGAGCTGACAATGGAACAGGATATTGATCAGGATATTGATCAGGATATTGACCAGATAGAGATGTGTTTCCAGCAATCTGTTCGATGACCTAAGGGTCAGAAAACACCCAACAAAGTTAAACTCAACAAGAACTAGAAAGCTCATTCTTAAAATGGTATTAAAAGGAGATACAATGCTTCGCTCGAGGAAATTTAGCTGCCTTCGAGGTGAGGTACCGTGAGCGGCTTGATAGGTATTGCTCACGATTCCTGGCAAGTGCTTTACACGCGAGCGTCCAGAGGTAGGGCTGCATGCACTGCTCTGTATGTAGTCTGAAGGTGAATGTGTGAAACTATAATACATTAAGTTTATTGTCAGACATATTACTGTCTCTAGCTTTTTGAATCTGTCATTAAAAGGATATGGAATGAACGCAACACTCCGGATTCGCACAACCTCATCAGAAGGTGGCTATCCCCATTGCCTTCATCTTGTGTCATTTGTCACGTTGATGCCAGGATCTGATTTTTTTTTAAATTATTCTTAGGACACGGGCAATGCTGTCAAAGCTGCACTTATTGCCCATGAGAGAGGGAAGGGAAGGGGAAGGGGTAGAGAGGGAGGGAAGGGAAGGAAGGAAGGGACTGACTTGGATTTATATAGCGCCTTTCATGACCACCGAACTTCTCAAAGCGCTTTACAGCCAATGGAGAAGGTGGAACCACTGCAGTCCTTGTGGTAATGTTGCTTCCACACTGGTATTAGGGAGAGAATTCCAAGATATTGACTCAGTGACGATGAAGGAATGGTGATATATCTACAAGTCAGGATAATGCATGAGTTCTGAGGAAGAGTTACAGACCTGAAACGTTAACTCTGTTTCTCTCTCCACAGATGCTGCCTGACCCGATTTCCAGCATTTTCTGTTTTTAGTTCAGATTCCAGCATCCGCAGTATTTTGCTTCTGTATTAGTGCGTGAGTTGGATGGGAACCTGCAGGTGATGGTGTTCCTTTGTGTATGCAACCCTATGTAACCAGCATTCTACCGCCACCAGAGGGCGTACCTGTTGGAGTCCCAAGGGATCCCAGCATCCCTTGGGAGCACTGTATATAAGCAGGCCTCCCATTTCTGTACTGGTACTCTGGCGTTACAATAAAGAGACTAAGGTCACACTTACTCATGTCTGCAGTACTCAATCACGTTACTTTATTATGGACATAACAACTGGCGAGGAGATAACGAACCATCATGCGAAAGTGCAGAGAACTGTTGGTATCCTGGAGAAATTTTCAGAAGGGGACGATTTGGAGGCCTTCGTGGAGCGACTCAACCAATACTTCATGGCCAATGAGCTGGAAGGGGACGAGAACGCTGCCAAACGAAGGGCGATCCTCCTCACCGTCTGCAGGGCAACAACCGATGGCCTCATGAAGAATCTTCTAGCTCCGGTGAAACCAACAACCAAATCATGTGAAGAACTATGTACGCTGGTCCAAGAGCACCTAAATCCGAAGGAGTGAGTTCTGATGGCAAGGTATCGATTCTACACGTGTCAACGGTCTGAAGGCCAGGAAGTGGTAAGCTACGTCGCCGAATTAAAGCACCTTGCAGGACATTGCGAATTTGATGGATTCCTGGAGCAAATGCTAAGAGACTTTTTTGTGCTTGGCATTGGCCATGAGGTTCTCCTTCGCAAACTATTGACTGTTGAAACACCGAAACTGAGCAAAGCCATAATGATAGCCCAGGCATTTATGTCCACCAGCGATAACACCAAACAAATTTTGCATAAACATGTTTCGGCAAGTATTGTACAGAAAGTAATGTCGTTTTCAGGCAGGAATGCATATGGCAGAACGTACACGCCTGCAGCTGCACAGCCTCAGCTGACTCAGAGTCCGCCATCAAACTTTAATGCGAGGTAGTTAACATCTTGTTGGCGCTGCGGAGGAGATCATCGAACCCATCAATGCTTGATAGAGAATTCAAGCTCTGCAGCCTGGCTGCAGTTTTGAAAGAACACAGACCACATTGCATTAAGTCATCAATCAACTTGACATTTAAGGACCTTGGGTAGCGAGCCAATTAAAGGTTAAAAGACTATCAATTGAGCCAATAAGGTCAAAGAAGGCGAGTTCTTTTCTGTAAATTGAACCAGGTATAAGTACAGCCATTTTGGCCATGTGGTCTCAGAAGGACAAAGGCCTGGCTTAAAGCCAAGAGCTTGTTGCTGCTGCCAGAATAAAATTACATTAAAACTACAACCGGAGTTCGTATTTCATTGGAAATTACGAGATCTAACAATTTTGGCATCACAAACAGGATCACTGAGGAAAGAAACTGAATTTTGGACATCAGACCTACATACTGAGGTAAGGACTCCTCTTTATAAAAGTCCTCGGTCAAAAGTCTAAATTACCCGCTCCTTCTACGCGATTCCGAAAGCCTCCAGTTGGTAGTCGGCTCGAGGTCCCATAGATGTCTAACTTTGGCGGTGTGTTAGTTAATTAATCACTGACCCACTGATCGGCTGGAAAGCCTACGACTCGAGACCCCAGTAAAGAAATCAGTATTATGGCAGCAGGAGATAAAAGCAAAGAATTGCCTACAACTGTTAAAGGCGGGCAGGCACCACCTGAGGTTTCGATAGATGAAATCCTCGAACAGTTGAAAGAATACATAGAGCAACAATTCAACTTATCTAAAACCTGTATTAAGATCGAACAAAAGTACGGAACCTGCAAAGGACAATGATCCTTGGACGAGATTAAAAGGGTCTGGGGAAAAACGACGCGTATGAAAAATAAAGAGCGAATTAGATGGTCCCTAGCCGTTATGGGACAGATCCGAAAGCGGAATGAAATTATAATGCGTTCCCAACATGATAGGGACCTGACCAGTACAAAGGACCAATTGCAAGCAGTTTGTGAACAGCTGCGACAGAAAAGATTTGAACTTGAAAAGTCGGAAGCGGAAGTTAAAGATCTTAAAGGTGAAATTAAAGAATGGAAAAACTCATTAGGTCAAGAGACAGTAATAGGAAAAGGAAAATGTATCGGTCAATTCCCAGGGTACCCATGTTTGGATAAATTAAAAGTGCAAACCCGAGGACACGACCGAGGAATAGATACAGATTCTGAATCCTCCGACAATACAGTGTTGGAGGATGATGAAGAATTAGGAGTGCACTTTGCCCCGTTTAAAAAAACACAAGTTGTAGTCAAATCAGAAGAGACTGCGGACGAGGGCGGAACCAAAAAAATGAAGAAAAGGGTGTATGCAGAATACTTATTTCATGATCCGGCAGACCCAGAGAAAATTGATAAATGGTCCAAGGAGTTGCCCAATCCAAAGAAAGGTGGAGTGAAAATGTGGGACCAATTGGACCGCTTAAGAAATATATATCAACTTCATCCCTGGGACGGAGTGCAAATTTTGACCATAATGGTACCAAAAACACAAGAAAATTGCACAACAAGGTAGAAGAAGCTTTGGGGCAGAATGAGCAAGAATTAGACGCAGGATGGGAGGTGATTAAACACTGGCTGCAAGCCTTCAGTCCAGCTAAGACAGACTGGGGAAAAATTGCAGCCTGCCAACAGAAAGGAACAGAGGAGGTCCTGGAGTATGACGAGCGGTTTAGATGCACGTGGCTAGAACATTCGGGTATGAATAATATGGATGAGGAAATAGATGAACAAGTGTTTGGACCCCTGAAAGCAGCTTTCGTGGCAGGTCTAAAGCCAGAACTGTCCAAAATACTAAAGGTAGTGTTAACGGACTGGGAAGGTAGAGGAACTACCTTTGCAGCATTGGTGGATCGATGTAACCAATTAGATCAGGATATGGGAGCTAAAGTCCGAGCCCTGCAGGCTGTGGGATGGAAATCCCAGGATTCCGATAAACAGTTATTTGGAAAATTACCCGGAAAATGTTATTATTGTGGGAAGAAAGGTCACTGGGCCAAGACGTGCAGGGCAAAACAGCAAGGTCGTGGCTGGGGAAGAGGACGCAGCCAGGGATACAATTCAACCAACAAACCAGGCTTGTCACAAGATACCGACCTCATAGAAGCATTTAAGCGACTGACAATACAACAACAGAAGGAGTTACTTGGGATAGCAAAAAACGATTAGAGCCCACCCTGGCCCCCCTCCTCGCACTAATACAACAGAGGGGAGATGGGCTATATATAACTGTGAGGGTGGCGATAAGGATGTGGACTGTCTTTTAGACACAGGGGCGGAATTAACATACTTACCCCTACAATATGGAAACGTTTTGCCGTTAGATGGTAGGGCACGTACAGCCTATGGAGTTGGGGGCCATAAAATGGAAATTAAAAGGACAACACCGGTACTTATAGGGCTGGGTCCACATCAACTAACCACGCCAGTCTGGACAGGCCCAGTAGATCAACCCTTTTTGGGAATGGACGTTCTAATCCAAATAAATTCATCGTTGCATTTCTAGAATGGTCGGGTGACATGGTCAATTAGAACTTTGAAGAAAGAAGAATTGAAGGAACACCCGATATGGGCTAAAGATAAGAATGATTGTGGCCTACTCCAGATGGAGCCTGCGTCATTTACCGGGACCAAGCCTCCATGCACTAAACAGTATCCCGTCAGTCCAACTGCCATCGCAGGAATCTTACCGGTTATTCAGCAATTGGAGAAACAAGGGGTGCTTATTAATACGCATAGCTCCTCCAATAGCCCCGTGTGGCCGGTACAGAAATCTAATGAGACTTGGCGTTTGACTGTCAATAACCAGTGTATTGATCAAAAAGCTCCTTTGGTCGCAGATCCCTCCACCATTTTTAATGCCCTCAAACCGGAACATAAATATTTCTCGGTTATAGATATGGCCAACAGATTTTGGTCGGTACCTCTGGCAGTGGTTTGCTTTCACGGTCCAAGGACAACAGTATACTTGGACCCGGTTACCTCAGAGTTTCCACAACAACCCTACGGTATTCCACATGGCTTTACAAAGCCATTTGTGAGAATTACCTCCCCTGTCATCCACAGTCATCCAATATGTAGATGATATCCTGCGAGCTTCAAACACGGAAGAACAGCATGAACAAGATTTACGAGCTTTGCTGGACCACCTTTGGCTGAAAGTACATAAAGCCAGCATCGACAAAGCACAAATATCCCAAGAAGAGGTTGTACACCTGGGACAAAAGATTTCACAAGGAAAGAGAGAACTTACCCAGGATAGAACTGCAGCCATTCGGGCTGCTAAAATATCCACCACTATTCAGGAACTAAGGTCTTTTTTGGGATTGTGTAACTTTAACAGAAATTGGATTGACTCCTTCACACAGCTTGCTCAGCCATTGAATGATATCTTAAAGGGGAAACATGCCTCTAAAGAAGCCATCACCCTCACTAAGGAACAGCAAGAGGCCTTCCTGAGTTTGAAAAAGGCTTTGTGTTCGGCACCGGCTCTGGTAATCCCCGACAGTGGTAAGCCATTTACCCTGTTTGTCCATGAGAAAGAAGGATATATGACAGCTATACTGACACAAGAACATGGGGATCGGCAAAGACCTATTGGCTATTATTCGGCAAAACTGGATGCGGTAGCCCTCGTATGGGGAAGTTGCCTAAGGGCCATGGAAGCTACATGTCGAGCGGTAATGATCACTGCGGGTCTAGTCCTCGACCAAAAGCTGATTGTCAAGTGTCCCCACACCGTACACGCTTTGCTGTCTATGAATAGAATGTCTCAGGTGACGGCAGCTAGATGGACCCGCTGGACAGCAGTTTTGGAAGCTCCTAATCTCCATATCGTCCGGGCCAGCCTGGTTAATCCCACAACGATGCTCCCGATGTCAGATTCGAGAGAGCAAGAGGGGGGAGAATGTGAAGAGCATGACTGCGTGGAGATTTTAAAAGAAACAGAAAAAGCAGCCTTAGCAGCAGAGGAGCCTCTACACAACCCAGACCTCATCCTGTTTACAGATGGTTCCTCCTTTGTTGACAATGGTACCAGAAAAGCAGGATGGGCAGTTACAACCTTATATGAGGTAGTGGCAAAAGGATGTTTACCCTCAGGAACGTCAGCACAACAGGCCGAGTTACGGGCCCTGTCAGAAGCATGTCGAATAGCAGAAGGACAGACAGTTAATGTCTACACAGATTCACGTTATGCTTTTGGAGTCGCTCACGACTTTGGTCTGTTATGGCGGAAAAAGGGATTCTCACTGCTGCTGGAACACCTATCCGAAATGGAAAAGAAGTCCGAGACTTACTCGAGGCCATACAATTACCTCAGGAAGTGTCCATCCTGAAGTGTAAAGCCCATACCAAGGAAAATACCACGGAAGTACAGGGAAATGCCCTAGCCGACCAGGCAGCTAAAGATGCTGCCTCACAGAGCGCTCCCCCAGAAGAACCAACACAGACGTGCAGATTGAAAGCACTCAGGACTCTGACACGAGACCTTCAAACAATGCCAGGCGAGTGCTCCCGAGAGGAAAAATGGACATGGATTGAGGCAGGAATTAAGCTATGTGAAGATGGTGTCTGGAGACAAAGAGTTACCGACAAGCCAGTCGCGCCACAAGCGCTTATGCCTTTTTTAGCCCAACAGATCCACTCGTGGAGACACTTGGCCTCACAACAGATGACAGCACGGTTCCAGAAAAGCTGGTGGGGTCAGGGATTTAAAAAACATGCCCAGCTGGTAGCAGACCGCTGTGTGGTCTGCCAGAAAAATAATTCTGGACCCATCACGGTAATGCCCCAATTGAGGCCCCCTGCCCCTGTCGGACCATTCCAGCATCTGCAGGTTGATTATATATCTCTTCCTTCATGCCAAGGATACACTAACATTCTTGTCATGGTCGACAGATTCTCTAGACGGGTAGAAGCTGTCCCAACTAAAAGAGCCACAGCCAATCACATTGCAAAGGTCTTGTGTAAGGATTACATTCCCCGATGGGGAGTCCCGAGTAGCATTGACTCAGATCAGGGAACACACTTTACAGGTGCTGTCTGCCAAGAAGTCTGTAGGTTACTGAACATTACGTGGGATTTACACTGTCCTTATCATCCACAATCAGCAGGACAAGTAGAGTGAATGAATCAAACTCAAACAACAGCTTGCCAAATATCACCAAGAAGGAACACCATGGCCCGAGGCACTACCAATAGTGCTATGTAGCATTAGGGCAACCCCAAACAGAACTACAGGTCTAAGCCGATTTGAAATTATAACAGGAAGACCCATGTCGCTGCCAGGAACTATTGATTTAAGGAAAGTTGATGTTCACTTAATGAGTGACACTTTGTTATCATACTGTCAGAACCTAACCAATGCTATTAGGTCTGTTTCCCGACAGGTATCAGCAGCTTGGGGTAATCCACCCGAAGGAGGACACGACATCATCCCGGGAGTCTGGGTGTATGTGAAAAAGTTGCATAAAGAACCTTTGGGTGCCAAGTGGGAGGGACCTTATCAAGTGTTATTGACCACCCAGGCAGCTGTTAAAGTCCAAGGAAAGAAAGCCTGGATCCACGCTTCACACATTAAACCAGCACCCGTAACTGAAGCTGAAATCTGATAAGGACAATTGCTTTTTGCCAAAATGTATAAATTTATTGTATTACTGATTGTCAGTATTCTAGGCATTTGCCTACTTCTTACTAGCTGACCCTCTGCACCAAAGGGAAATAGTAGGGTAGCAAAGGAATTACATGTAAATACCTTTTTATATATGTCATACATTTATGCCAAACAAGGTAACATTTCTAGTTGTTGGGTGTGTACGCATATTTCTATTCACTCAAAGGGAGGGATTCCCTTGAGGCCAGTTCCCTTGAATAGCTAGGAAATGGCTGAGTGGATAATTAATCAAAACAAAACAGGCAATGCGTTTCAGGATACGGAAAACTGGGCACGTAAATGGAAGTCAGCATGTTACAATCTGACTACCTTTGAAGGGGGATACCAACCATGCTACAATAATTCCAAACAGCCCCCATTTTTTGTTATCACTAATACAACGGGAATAGGAAGACCGGGGGAATCGGTCTGTCTGATTAAAAACATCAAAGGAGGCCAAAATATGGATTATAGTAACTGCTCCCGGAATTATAATATAATCAAGCCACAGAACCGTCCAAACTGGGTCGATGTGGAAGTTTTTAACGCAACAGGGATTCTGAATAAAACAGATGGAAAAACCTGGACAGGCCCCGGAGTGTTGCTGACAAAGAAACAGCTAACATTCATTGCCTATAATGGCATCTATTAGGTGTGTGGCCACAAGGCCTACCCTTGGCTGCCCCAGAATTGGACGGGATCCTGCTATTTAGCCTATATTGTGCCTTATATGTATCATTTATGGAACATTTACACCTTCCTAAGAGAGCTATCACAGAAACAGAAAGGTTCTTTGCCATTCTGATCCCCAGGTATGGGACCGCCAGACTGGCAAGGGAATCTATTAACATGGCATCCGTTGTGGAACGGGTAGCCAATGATACCTCAGAGGCCCTAGTTAAAATCAATGCAGAAATGGTAGCAATCCGCACAGTAGCCCTACAGAATAGACTGTCCTTTGATTACATCCTGGCTGAAAAGGGAGGTACTTGCGCCCTACTCGGAACTGAGTGTTGCACATATATCCCAGATAGCTCCGAAGAAATTACCCACTTAGCGGAGCATATCCAAAAGGAGGTAGAAAAACTTAAGCAACCCCCATCATTCACTTTGTGGAGTGGAGCCACTGAATGGCTAGGTTCAATAGGAACTTCATTGGTGGAAGGTTTAATTCTAGTCATTTGAATTATTATACTTTTATATCGTTTGTTTATGTTGATTAAATTTTGTTGCGACCAGGCGGCTGTAGCTGCTGTCCCGCATGTGAGACACCTTGCAGGTCCCAGCAGACCGTCTGGACATGGCACAGGGGTATGTTATGCTTAAGGAAAGGTTGTTTACTGGTTGAATTAAGATATTGATTTGGATTAAATTGGAATAAGATTAATCAACCTACTAAAACCAGACTTCCATTGTGGCCACGATGGAACTCGGGTTGGTGTAAATTTGTATGGAAGCTACTAGTCCAGACATTTGGTGAAACACATCAACAAATTTTAGAAGGAAACTCTATTAACATGTATGAAATTATTTTGTAGAATGTTTAACCAGTGATAGCTGATGTTTTATGATTCAGTTTGTGAAAGAATCAAAGGGGGGATTGATAGAGAATTCAAGCTCTGCAGCCTGGCTGCAGTTTTGAAAGAACACAGACCACATTGCATTAAGTCATCAATTAACTTGACATTTTAGGACCTTGGGTAGCGAACCAATTAAAGGTTAAAAGACTATCAATTGAGCAAATAAGGTCAAAGAAGGCAAGTTCTTTTCTGTAAATTGAACCAGATATAAGTACAGCCATTTTGGCCATGTGATCTCAGAAGGACAAAGGCCTGGCTTAAAGCCAAGAGCTTGTTGCTGCTGCCAGAATAAAATTACATTAAAACTACAACCGGAGTTCGTATTTCATTGGAAATTAAGAGATCTGACAATGCTGCTTCAAACACTATGTGTGCAAAGGCTGTGGAACAATGGGACACCTGCAGCGAATGTGCAAACGAGCTGCAAACCCTGTAAACCACCACATTGCAGAGGAAGACCGATCCATGGCAGATCAAACTGAACTAGAGAGTCAAACCAAGGAGGCAGAAGTGTACAGGGTACACACCTTCACCATGAAATGTCCACCGATCATATTAAAAGGTGAACTGAAAGGAATTCGAGTATCCATGGAATTGGACATGGGTGGGAGTCAGTCCATCATGAGCAAAAAGGCCTTCAACAGGCTGTGGTGCAACAAGGCATACAGGCCCAAGCTGAGTCCTAGTCATACCAAGCTGAGGACTTACACCAAAGAGCTGATCCCTGTTATTGGCAGCGCAACAGTAAACATCTCCTATGATGGAGCGGTGCATGAACTACCTCTATACCAGGAGTACCAGGAGATAGCTCCACACTGTTCGGCAGAAGCTGGCTGGGAAAAATCCGTTGGAACTGGGACGACATCCGAGCGCTTTCGTCCGTCGACGATGCTTCATGTGCCCAGGTTCTGAGCAAGTGTCCGTTGTTGTTTGAGCCAGGCATCGGAAGTTTCTCAAGGGTGAAGGTGCAGATCTACTTGATTCCCGGTAAATGACCCATCCACAACAAGGCACGGGCGGTGCCGTATATGATGCGAGAGAAAGTGGAGATTGAGCTGGACAGGCTGCAATGAGAGGGCATCATCGCACTGGTGGAGTTCAACAAGTGGGTCAGTCCGATTGTTCCGGTTCTCAAGGGCGATGGCACGGTCAGAATTTGTGGGGACTATAAAGTAACGATTAACCGTTTTTCGCTGCAGGACAAGTACCCACTACCCAAGGCAGACGACCTATTTGCGATGCTGGCAGGAGGAAAGATGTTCACCAAGTTGGACATGACCTCGGCCTACATGACGCAGGATCTGGCGGAATCTCTGAAAGGCCTCACCTGCATCAACACGCACAAAGGTCTGTTCATCTACAATAGATGCCCGTTTGGGATTCGATCGGCCGCAGCTATTTTTCAAAGGATCATGGAGAGTCTGCTAAAGTCGGTCCCGCGCACCGTGGTTTTCAAAGACGACATATTGATCACAGGTCGGGACACCATCGAACACTTGCAGAACCTGGAAGAGGTTCTAAGTCGGTTCGATCGTCTGGGACTCAGGTTGAAACGTTCAAAGTGTGTTTTCCTGGTGCCAGAGGTCGAGTTCTTAGAGAGAAAAATCGCGGCTGACGGCATCTGACTCACCGATGCCAAGATGGAGGCCATCAAGAACGCGCCAAGACCACAGAACGTGAAGGAGCTGCAGTCGTTCCTGGGACTCCTCAATTATTTTGGTAATTTCCTACCCGGGTTAAGCACCTTGCTAGAACCTCTACACGTGTTGCTACGCAAGGGGGATGACTGGGCTTGCGGGAAATTACAAGAGACTGCTTTTGAGAAAACCAGAAATCTGTTATGTTCCAACAAACTGCTTGTTCTGTATGATCCATGTAAACATTTAGTGCTAGCTTGCGATGCGTCTTCGTAAGGGGCCGGGTGTGTGTTGCAACAAGCAAACGAATCGAGAACATTGCAACCGGCCGCTTATGCATCCAGGAGCTTGTCCAAGGCCGAAAGGGCCTACATCATGATTGAAAAAGAAGCTCTGGCATGGGGTAAAAAAAATGCATCAGTATCTGTTTGGGCTTAAGTTCGAGTTAGAAACTGACCATAAGCCGCTCATATCACTATTCTCAGAGAGCAAAGATATTAATACAAATCCAAAGATGGGCGCTCACATTGTCTGCATATAACTATGTAATTCGCCACAGACCAGGCACAGAGAACTGCGCTGATGCTCTCAGTCTGCTACCATTGCCCACCACCGGAGTGGAAATGGCACAGCCTGCAGACTTGCTCTTGGTGCTGGATGCATTTGAAAATGAAAAGTCACCCTTTACGGCACTGGACCAGCCAGTATCCTTTACTGTCCCTTGTAAAAAACTCTGTCCTCCATGGGTCCAGCGTCCCAGTGGAGATGCATGAAGAGATCAAGCCGTTCCAGCGGCATAAAGACGAAATGTCCATACAGGCGGACTATCTTTTGTGGGGTAATTGCGTGGTTTTGCCTAAGAAAGGCAGGGAAATGTTTATTTGTGACCTACACAGTACCCACCCAGGCATTGTAATGATGAAAGCTATAGCCAGATCCCATGTGTGGTGGCGCGGCATCGACTCAGACTTGGAGTCTTGCTCTCAACTGAGCAATGCACCCAGGGAGACACCGCTAAGTTTGTGGTCATGGCCCTCCAAACCATGGTCTAGGATCCACGTTGAATTCTCTGGCTTGTTTCTAGGCAAAATGTTCTTGGTTGTTGTGGATGCTTATTCTAAGTGGATTGAATGTGTAATAATGTCTGTAAGCACGTCCACTGCCACCATCGAAAACCTACGAGCCATGTTTGCCACGCACCTTGTCAATTTCAATAGGCCATGCTTCACCAGCACTGAATTCAAGGAATTCAGGACCTGCAATGGGATCAAGCACATCACATCTGCCCGCATCCAATGGCCAGGCAGAATGGACAGTCCAAACCATCAAGTAAAGCTTGAAACGCGTGTCGGAAGGCTCCCTACAGACCCACCTGTCCCAAATCCTGCTCAGCTACCGCACCAGACCCCACTCGCTCACCGGAGATCCCCCAGCCGAACTGCTCATGAAATGGGTGCTCAAAACAAGGCTTTCTCTCGTCCACCCTGATCTCCATGATGACATCGAGGGCAGGCAGCATCTGCAAAGCATCTACCATGATCACACAAACATGTCACGCGACATTGAAGTCAATGACCCTGTATTTGTACTCGACTATGGACATGGTCCCAAATGGCTTGCTGGCACCGGCATAGCCAAAGAAGGGAGTAGGGTGTTTCAGGTCAAACTCACAAATGGACTAACTTGCAGAAAGCATTTGGATCAAACCAAACTGCGATTCACAGACAGCTACAAGCAACCTGAAGAGCAACTTCAACCCTCCGACACACACACACAAGTGGCAACTGACATCACCGTTGATCACGAAGCTGAACTCATCATCCCCAGCAACCCAGCAAGGCCAGCTGCTCAGCAGCCCAACGAAGGCCTAACTAACTCACCTGCACCTGCATTTGTACCGAGACGATCGACTCGGGAGCGAAAATCCCCAGATCGTCTCACCCTGTAAATAATTGTACTATTGACTTTGGGAGAGAGTGATGCTATGTATGCAACCCTATGTAACCAGCATTCTACCGCCACCAGAGGGCATACCAAAGGATCCCAGCATCCCTTGGGAGCACTGTATATAAGCAGGCCTCCAATGCTGTACCAACACCCTGGAGTTATAATAAAGAGACTAAGATCACACTTACTCACGTCTGCAATACTCAATCACATTACATTATTATGGACATAAAAGTTCCCATGAGGTCCTTCTTGGCCATATAGTTTGCTAGGCCGGGAGTTGCTGTTGAAGTAAGCTTGGTGAGTTGCTGCAGTGTATCCTGTAGGTAGTACATTCTGCAGCCACAGTTCGCTGATGGTGGAGGGGTTGGATATTGAGTTCATTGGCAGGGGCATTGACCAAAAGGGCTAGCTTGTCCTGGATGGTGTTGAGCTTCTTCTGTGTTGTTGTGGCTGCACCCATCCAGGTAAGTGGAGAGATCAGTCAGTGAGCCACTCGTCACAAGGTAACCAGCCTCTGCTAGCCAAGTTGTAGATATGGCTGGTCCACTTCATCATCATCATAGGCAGTCCCTTGAACTCAAGGAAAGCTTGCTTCCACTCTAAAAATGAGTCCTTAGGTGGCTGAACAGTCCAATATGAGCACCACAGTCCCTGTCACAGGTGGGACAGACAGTGGTTGAGGGAAGGGGTGGGTGGGACTGGTTTGCCGCATGCTCTTTCCGCTGCCTGCACTTGATTTCTGCATGCTCTCGGCGATGAGACTCGAGCTTCTGGTCACCAATGACGCCATAAGATGTTGATATTGGGGACTTGGCGATGGTGGTGCTATTTTTCAGGGAGAGGTGGCTGGGCCTTGTCTTGTTGGAGATGGTCATTGCCTGACACATGTGTTACCCTGATACCTATCACCACAGCCTGACAGTTGCCCAGGCCCCGCTGCAGGTTGGCAGTGCTTGTCTCATGATCAGAGCAGTTGTGGATGGAGCCAGGCATTG
The DNA here is from genome assembly GCF_044704955.1 of Pristiophorus japonicus. NCBI lineage: Eukaryota > Metazoa > Chordata > Chondrichthyes > Pristiophoridae > Pristiophorus > Pristiophorus japonicus. The sequence continues at coordinate 29,755,290 of NC_091998.1, read as the reverse complement.
TAGAATCATCAGCAAACGGCCCCACTCTTCAACTTATGATGAAGCAACTGAAGAGGAGTAGAATGGGTTGGAACCTGGGATGTTATCTGCAGCACAGGCCGAGGAGCAGAGAGCTGCAAAATTCAGATTCAAATTCTCTGCTGTTTATCCTTCAACCATCCCTCCATCTACCTGGCCATATCATGGGCCTTAATCTTTGCAACAAGCCTCTTATGTGGCACTTTATCCATTGCATTCCCTTTGTCTTTATACTCAGTAATTTCCTAGAAAGATTTGATTCCATTAGTAAAACATAGCTTGCCCTTTGGAAATCCACGCTGCCCTTGCTATGCTCATAAAATCTAAGTGTCCACAAGTAATCTCTTATCGTGACCTCTAACAGTTAAACTACTGCATTGCAAGTTTAACTGGTCTATAATTAACCAGTTAATCCATTTCTTCCTCTTTGAGCACAAGCCACATGCTCCAGTCTCGAGAAGTATAGTTCTGGCCAACACGGATAGACTGATGTGGATAGCATCAACCGTTAATTCTGATTGATTATTCACTTGTGTTTTTGTTAATTTTATACCGTGTGAAGACTCTACTTTGGGCTCAAAGTCCGACATTAAGTAAACCTCTACAAGTCAATTCTACGCAGCGTTTTAAAAACCTGGACTATGTCCCTGCTCTCAGTCTTCATTTCCCTAATGGAAAGAAGTTGAGCTTGTGCGGTTCTCTTGATAATTTAAGAGTCGCGGGGATAGAAATTCATCACGTAGCGTAAATCAGGTGATAGCGAATCGGAACTCAATGGAAAGCAAAATTAGGTGGAAAGCTAAAACGGGTGGCTGATACGCTACCGCGTGTTTTGCAGTCACGCCCGAGATAAATTTATACCCCCTCTAGGTTCTGGAATCATCCTTGGCACTTGTCTCCAAACTCTCTCCAATACAAATGTGGTCTTGCCAAAGGTCTGAATTAGGCTACAAGGTCATATTTTGATTTATATTTTCAAACAGCCAGTACACGATTAGATCTTCATAATGACTCAAGAATAGTCAACAGTCACCCCCACGTACATTTGCTTCTTCATATTTGCCAACGGAGATGCGTTTTATCATTCAGACTCAACAAACTGAAATAATTCTTGTAATTTACGGGCGAGCACCTGAAAATAACCATACTACCTGATGGATTGTTGTAAAAACCCAACTGGTTCACAATGTCCTACAAGGAAAGGAACCTATCATCCCTACTGAGTCTGGCCTACATGTGGCTGCCCCTGGGCCCTAAGCTCTGTGATATGTGAGCGCACTAGGTCCGTGCAGCAGAGCAGGTCACCAGTCATCCTGGTTAACCCTTGCCACTGGATAAAGACTGAGCTCTGTCAAGCCCGTGTGGTGGCTGATGTGCAACGATCACCACACGTTAAAAAAATCCACGCACAGGCATCTTCCACCCCTTCAATTGGAGTTCAGGACTGGAACATCGAGTCCCTCATTGAAACACCTGTGAACTTGTGGGAGCAAGTCATCCTCGTTCGAGGAACCGCCTACGATGATGACATGTGACTCCAGTCTGTTTTAAACTCCTAGTTTCTTCAGGACAGCTAGAGTTGTACAATGAATGCCGCAGAGCCCAATTTTGCCCCGTTGAGTCCACGGCACAGAGCCAGGCCATTCGGTCTAACCGGTCCGTGCCGGTGTTTGTGCTCCACACGAGCCTCCTCTCACCCCTCGTCATCTCACCCCATCAACATACCCTTCTCGTCCTTCCTCCCTCATGTGCTTATCCAGCTTCCCTTTAAACGCATCAATACGATTCGCCTCAACCACTCCTTTTCGGCCTGCGATTACCGCTAGCGTTGCTGCAGATCGCCAGCCCACGTTTCCCGCCCAAAATATCCAGAAACTTCCCCTCCAGCGCTAAATTCACTAATTTGCCCGTTTTTACCGCCCGCTGCTGCCCGCTATCGCTGAGGATATGTACCGCCCATTTTTTAGGTACTTACTATGCCTTGTCCTGGCGTTATGCCTCCAGGTGGAAAACATTTTTCCATGGGGGGAAAAGGTTGCCAGCAGGCTGGAATTATTTTTGAGTGATTTTCAGTGATTTCTGGAGTCGTTAATAAGGGATTTTGATTTTGAATATATTGTGGATAATTGACTTTAATTCTTTTATGAACATCTGAACATTTTTGAGTACTTTAAAAGAAATGGGGCCTGTAGTTTCACTGCCAATATTGCTGATTATTTACAGGATGCAGAATAGAGCTGGAAGAAGGTGCGTTGAAGAGCACTATGTGCCCAATTAAATAGGACGCAGACTGTTGAGGAGGAGGAGACCATATCCTCAGCGAAATTACAGGGAGCACTACTCGTACCTGCACCTGACCGATACGCAGTGCCTTAGAAGGCTGCGTTTCCGAAAAGAGGTCATCACTGAGATATGCCAGCTCATTAAGGCAGATGTACAACCTACCAGCACCATCAGGACTGAACTGCCTGTCGAGGTGAAGGTGACTGCTGCACTATCTTTCTATGCATCCGGCTCATTTCAGGCATCAGCTGGTGATAATTGCAGAATCTCTCAGTACGCCACACATCGCTGCATTCGCAGGTAACTGATGGGCTTTACGCACACAGTGTATGGATTTTATTAACTACTCTATGACCAGGGAGGCACAGAGTGAGAGGGGTTTGGGTTTTTCGAGGATAGCAAACTTCCCCGAGGTGCAGGGTGCAATAGACTGTACGCACATTGCTCTGTGAGCACCTTTAGAGGAAGCCGAAGTGTTCCGAAACCGAAAGGGATTCCACTCCCTGAATGCAGCTCGTTGTCGATCACAAGCAAACAATTATGGCAGTAAGTGCTAAATTTCCAGGGAGCATCCATGACGCGCACATCTTGCGTGAGAGCACTGTCTCTGACCTGTTTAAGAGTCAGCCACAAGGTCAATGCTGGATGCTGGGGGATAAAGGATATGGCCTTGCCAGCTGGCTCATGACCCCCTTGCGTAAGCCCCAGACAGAAGCCGAGAAGCAATATAGCCACACGCAATATCGTCGAAAAGACAACTGGAGTGCTGAAGCAATGCTTCCGATGTCTGGGTCACTCCGGAGGCAGCCTGCAATACCATCCTGAGCAGGTCGCTCAGTTTGTTGTAGTGTGCTGCATGTTGCATAACCTAGCCGTCAAGAGGGGACAGGAATTGCCAGATGGGACTGCCGAACCACCTCAGGAGAGAGGGGTGGAGGAAGAGGATGAGAAGGAAGACAGGGACATCGAGGAGGATGCGACCGAGGAACCTGCCGCCCCTCCCCCTGACACCACAGGGGAAGCCTCGTGGTGCTTTAGCAACTGCAAAACTGTTAGGTCAGCAGCTCATAAATGAACGCTTTGCTTGAACGTTGAGAGTTACGTTTCACCCTTGTATGGCCATGTATGTAACCTTTAAAATGACTGTTACTCCTCATTTTCCAGAAGTGAGTGAGACACTGCACAAGAATGGTTTAATTGAATAATTTTTTTTTATAAATGTTGTAATTTGAATTTAACTTTAACTTGAACAATTTTTAATAAAATAAATAAAATAATAACTAATTGTTCACAATGAAAATTTTACAAAACAAAACATTATCAACAACAACATCAATAACAACACTCCTCCCACCCCTGCACCCTCCCACAAATCTACCTGCGGCCACCTTTCCCAACGCCCTTCCTCCCCAAACCCCCCCCTGACCCTTGGCCCTGACACCCTCCTCCTCCTCCTCCCGCTATCAATATCCCTGGCCCTGCCCACGTCGGGACCAGTACGTCATGCGGCACAGCACCTCGAGCGTGTCTGCTGAGGGGGGGGGGGGACAACAAGGGAAGCGCTATGTTTGGGGGTTCTGGTGAAGATGGGGGTGCTGAGGACCATCTTCAAAGTCGGAAGAAACTAGTTCCTCCCGACGATCAGGTGCTGTCACCATTGCTGGTAAGGCACCTTGGGGTGCAGTGCCATAACCCACGACCGTCGATTGCCGCATACTATTGGCTTTGGCGGTCTGGGTGCTCTCCCTCAATATGGCAATCAGCTCCGCCATGTCCTCCGATTGACGGGCTGCTAAAGCCGTGAAGTTGGTGGACAACCCAGCAATGGCCTGGAGGAGCTCTCGAATTATGTCAATGCTCATCTTGGACAGTCCCACCACGTCTAGGCTCGCATCTGCCTGTCACGCAGCCTTCCCAGCCACCGCGGATTCAGCATGGGGGTCATTGTGTGGCGCTGCATGCCGCTTGGTCCCGCTTCCTCGGACGGGAATCCCGGAAAGTTGGATTCCGACGAGGAACCGGTGGCTGCAGGTAGAAAGGACCCTTCAAGTCCCGCCACCCCTCCCTCCCTCCTCCACCACCAACGTCACAAAGTTTTGAGGAGTGTTCTCCTGCTCCTCAACCATCTCTTCCACCGCCGTCTCTTCCATCCTCAATTCCTCCAATGGCTCCTCTCTGGGAGGGCCAGGCTGCTCCTGCTGTGCAACTGTAAAAACATAACAGTAATGGTTGGTGACAGCGGAGAGGAGGGGAGGGAGGGGAGGGGTCAGAGGTAACATGAGAGCAATTCACTTTGCGCAGGTTTATGAGGAGAACAAACATATATTACCGAGAATCATTACATGAAACTATCATCAGCAGAGTAGACAGAAATTGCATGACATAACAAAACGTGAGTCCCAAACAGTCTGTTGCTTTCCAAGTGGCTCAGTGTGATCAACCAAATATTCATGTCAGAACTAAGAACATTTCTTGCTCCCAGCATTACATTACATTCGACATTATATTAGCATAAGATTGAATTACATGACCGCAGTACAGCCCAGGGATTCTGCAGACTTACTCTCTGGGAGAACTGGTTCGGCACCAACACATGTGGCGGTGCGATCATACGCTCCCGACAGGGCTGCTGCGCGTTCTTCCAGATCCATCAATTCAACTGTTTTCGGCGGACCTCCGCCCATTTTTCTGCAAAGGTGACAAAAAATATGTGTAAACTAATTTCACAGCTACTATTACACAATCCCCAATTAGTCATCCCCAGACCTTTCGTCAACGAATGCACCATTTAAGTTTTGTCCGCATGCAAATGTTGCATGATGAACACATGAAAGTACAGAGGGCTAACACAATGAGATCGATGATGGGACATAAAAATGACATCAAGCTTTACAACATAATGAAACGTGGCACTACTTAAGAGTAAATCATCAATGCACAATAAAAGTTATTACTTACTCACTCTGACCCAACGATGTCATTCCACCGTTTGCGGCACTTGTTCAGCCCCCACATCACGGGCGCGATGGAGGACACTGCCTCAGCGATCTCGCGTCATATTCTTCGCTACACGTTTGGTGCAGGTTTTCCTCGCCCATCCCGGGACAATTGCTCCCAGCGAGCCTCCACTTCATGCACCAACGATTCCTGGGCTTCTTCACAAAACACTTGCGCCCTAACGGAACTTAAATGGTGCACAAAAAAAATATAATTATTATTAATTAATTAACATTTCTTCTTATTATTATTTTTTATCTTGTAATATTATTATTATGTCTTATCCTTTCAAAATACTTTTAAAATAACTGCCCTCTCTCTCTCCCCCTGCAGACAACGATCTCCACCTCATCGCTCTCAACAACCCTCTCTCTCTTCTCTGCGCAAGCGCAGAGTCAACGCTGACCCCCAAATCGTGGAGAGATAAACAAAAATGCTTCTTGCTAGGGGTACAAAGGCAAACAGCTCGCTGACTCCAAGGTTCTTTGCCACCAACCGCTCCGGCCCGCTACTGCCGACAATCATCACGCAGCAACCGCGGGAGTGCACCTTAGCGGTATTCCGGCACTTCTAAAGACGCAACCACCGGAATACCGCTAAGATTCTGGCATGAGCGATCTGGTCGGAAATTCTAGACCTTCCCTTTTGTTCTTTCCTCCCCTCCCCCCTTTCCCTGCCCCTGCACTTACTTAAAAAAAACTGTTACATCTCTAACTTTTGTCAGTTCTGTCAAAGGGTAGCTGACCCGAAACGTAAACTCTCTTTCTCTCTCCACAGATGCTGCCTGACCCGCTGAGTATTTCCAGTATATTCTGTTTTTATTTGAATTTTACCCTTATTTCTTTATACATCCATGGTGTTTCATTACTGGCTAGTTTTGTCATGGACCAAGTGTTATCTGCAAAACCACTTCCCTACTTTCGATGCGTTCTCCACACCACACACAAGAACTGGTCCAGCTCCCTCTTACCTCGACAGTAAACCCTGTCCGGGTGTTTGAAGGGGAGGGAATGTTACACTCTAGCCCAATGATGTTCAGCAGGACTCAGATTCATAGAAATTTACAGCACGGAATGGGGTCATTTCAGCCTACCGTGTCCATGCTGGCCGACAAAGAGCTATCCAGCCTAATCCCACTTTCCAGCTCTTGGTCCGTAGCCCTGCAGGTTACAGCACTTCAAGTACATATCCAAGTATTTTTTAAATATCGTGAGGGTTTCTGCCGCTATCACTCACTGGGTGAAAAAAAAATCCCCTCAAATCCCCTCTAAACCTCCGACCAATTACTTTAAATCTATGCCCCCTGGATGTTGACCCTTTTGCTAAGGATAATAGGTCCGTCCTATCCACTCTATCTAAGCCCCTAATAATTTTATACACCTCAATCAGGTCTCCCCTCAGCCTCCTCTGTTCCAAAGAAAACAAATCCAGCATCTCCAATCTTTCCTCATAGATAACATTCTCCAGTCCCGGCAACATCCTTGTAAATCTCCTCTGTACCCTCTCTAGTGCAATCACATCTTTCCTGTAATGTGGTGACCAGAACTGCACACAGTACTCTAGCTGTGGCCTAACTAGTGTTTTATACAGTTCAAGCATGCTCTTGTATTCCAGGTCACGGCTAATAAAGGCAAGTATCCCATATGCCTCCTTAACCACCTTATCTACCTGGCCTGCTACCTTCAGGGATCTGTGGACATAGCAATAAGGAACGAGAAGCCTCCCTCGCCTTTGGGCCAATTGGAATGCCTCTACACAACCACAGCTGAGAGCTGTTTGCTCAGCACAGACCGAGTGTGGATTTACCTGGTCTGTACAGCTTAGTGTCACATTGAATACTTTCCAACTTTGCTGTGGGCATTTTGGAGAGCATTAATTGCAATAAGATTGCCTTAATGTGACTGAAAATTGTCTTGCCTCTTCATCAAACTCTTCCATATTTGTACATGTGCTCTGGGTTGGATACAGACCCCACACCACTCCCAAAGGAAGGAAAATCTTGAAAACAATATTGATACAAATACTCGCTATCAGGAATGTGTTGCCGGAGTATTTTCACCCACTCACAAGTGCACCTCAGAACATAAAAAGCTTTTAGCGCTTAGAAACCTGTGGGTTCATTCAACCTCAATTGAAAAACTGAAAGATATTTAATAGGAGAGGGGGCATGGGTGAAAGGTGAGAGGACAGAGTTCAGGGGGTCAGGGGACAGGACAGGATGCAGAGGTGAAAGGTGAGAGGACAGAGTTCAGGGAGTCAGGGGAGAGGACAGGGTGCAGTGGTGAAAGGTGAGAGGACAGGGTGTGGGGCAGGGGTGAAAGGTGAGAGGACAGTTCAGGGGGTCAGAGGACAGGACAGGATGCAGAGGTGAAAGGTGAGAGGAAAGAGTTCAGGGGGTCAGGGGAGAGGACAGGGTGCAGTGGTGAAAGGTGAGAGGACACGGTGTGGGGCAGGGGTGAGAGGTGAGAGGACAGGGTGTGGGGCAGGGGTGAAAGGTGAGAGGACGAGGTGCCGGGGGACAGGAGAGAGGATAGGGGTGAAAGGTGAGAGGACAGGGTTCAGGGGATCAGAGGAGAGGACAGGGTTCAGGTGTGAAAGGTGCGAGGACAGGGTGTGGGGCAAAGGTGATAGGTGAGCAGAACAGGGTCCAGGTGCATGGGGTGATAGGTAACATAAGAACATAAGAATTAGGAACAGGAGTAGGCCATCTAGCCCCTCAAGCCTGCTCCGCCATTCAACCAGATCATGGCTGATCTGGCCGTGGACTCAGCTCCACTTAAGAGGGTAAGGTTAAGGGACAGGGATGATGGGGAAGAAGATAGGGTTCAGGTTCACAATATTAGTGCTCCACTTACCCTTTCTTTTAAGTAAACATCTGTGGTTCCTTTTGGTAACTGCCACTGAACCGATAACCCATCAACTGTGTAAATAGTTACGATTTGTAACCTTTCAGCTTTAATTTTATCGCTGTTTGAAATATAAACGGGTTTTATTGATTTTCACCGAATTATACCTCGGCTTTTTGAGGCACAAATTCTCCCTTGTTATTTTCTCATTACTTTTGATGCTAAAAGTAATGCTGGAATAAACCCCCCAAAAACCACAGTTCTTAAATAGACAACCCTCACTCCGTCAGCCCTCAAATTCGCCGATCCAATTCTCAGTGCTGAAATCCGGAAATCTTCACAACATCGACAGAAGCAATACAGAGAGAAGTACAGAAAGACTAAAGAGCCCGTTATCAAACACACCAGCTTGTGTTATTAAAGACAGGACGGAGTTGTGGCTGTAACAGGGTGCGACAGGTGTACAGCTCTGAGAACAGTTGCAGGGAAGCTATGCTCAAAGTTTGGAGGAGAATGCGACTCGCGAGCTCATGTCATTAACCTCAAAAGTTTCTAAAAAAAACAAATAAAACCTTCTCTGGCATTCCTCTTGTCCGTTCGGGATTACAGATTGCCGAGCCTGTAACGAGCCACCACGTGGAAAGAAGTAGTGCAGTCCCAACACATTTTACACAATCACTATTTGTCCATTGCATCATCTTGCCAAGTCTGCGTCCAAAAAAAAGGCCCCCCCCCACCCCGGACCCTCCCCTTGGACCCTCCCCTCTGTGTCCATCAATCAGAGCCTGCTCCTGGGCAGGACTTTCCAAAGGCGAAATAGAGGAGGGGGGTCCGCCCTGAAATATCACCAACAATTAGCAATATTAAAGAAACATATGCAGCTGATTACGCAGACTTGGATAGGGCATAATCAGATAGACACTGATCGCTGTGTGCTGTTTCTGTCGGTTACAGTAATTGATTGCCCCGGTGTGAAACCGATCCATCCTCTGGACCCCCGGGACAGTATCTCCCTGCTCACTTGATGTTGGGAAACATTCTCTTTGCCTTATATAGAAGCTACAGGCGGCTATCCAGCTATAGCACTGGATCCAGGGGCTTCCTTTTCCCCACCTCCTGACCGAGGGAAGCAGCAACAGGAAATCCCGCTGAACTTGGAACACATACTGACGCTCTCCAACCCTAAATATGAGTCGGCCGGTGAATGGTAACCATGGTGACATCAGTCACGATGAAGGGACCTTCATGTTCACTTCCGAATCGGTGGGAGAGGGACATCCTGGTAAGAAAGAGCTGGTAAAAGTCACAGCACCGACAGCGGACAGCTGGTAACACAGGCAATTGCATCAGTGCTCTGAACATGGGGGGGGGGGGACATCTTATAAACCATGATTGATGGGGCGGGCGTGACGGGGAATATATGGCAGTCCAAAGTTCCCTTGCTGGAGGTGGGTGTATGTGATAGTGATTAAGAAGGAAAAAAAAAGTCTTGCATTTCTATGGCGCCTTTCGCGATCACCGGACATCCCAATGTCCAATGCACTTTACAGCCAATGAAGTACTTTTTGAAGTGTAGTCACTGTTGTAATGTGGGAAACACGGCAGCCAATTTGCACACAGCAAGCTCCCACAAAGAGCAACGTGATAATGACCAGATAATCTATTTCTTTTGTGATGTTGATTGAGGGATAAATATTGGCCAGGGCACCGGGGATAACTCCCCTGCTCTTCTTCGAAATAGTGTCATGGGATCTTTTACGTCCACCTGGGAGAACAGATGAGGCCTCGATTCAACATCTCATCCAAAAGACAGCACCTCCCACAGTGCAGCACTCCGAGTGTCACCCTAGAATTTGTGCTTAAGTCTCTGGAGTGGGACTTGAACCCACAACCTTCTGACACAGAGGTGAGCGCGCTGCCCACTGAGCCACAGGGGGTTGATGAGTTTGAGTGCACAGCGCATGGATGGTACATGCCAGTGATTGCATAGTATCATCGCCGAGAGCATGCAGAAATCAAGCACAGGCAGCGGAAAGAACGAGCGGAAATCCTGTCCCATCCACCCCTTCCCTCAATGACTATCTGCCCCACCTGTGACAGGGACTGTAATTCCCGTATTGGACTGTCCACCAAAGAACTCACTTTAAGAGTGGAAGCAAGTTGTCCTCGATTCCGAGGGACTGCCTATGATGATGATGAAATGAGTATCTCTATGGAGGGGCATCTGACATTGATATGTGAACAGTGTCTGTAGCAGGGAGGTAACGAAAGGAAAAATTGACATTTATATAGCGCCTTTCACACCATCAGTACATTCCAAAATACTTTGTGACCACTGAGCTGTTTGAGGTTAGTCAGTGGCGTTTTATAAGAAAACGTGGTGGGTAAATTGCTCCAAGTAAGGAGCCACAAACCACAGATCAGATGAAGCAGCAGTGAATCTACTTTGATGGTGTTGGTTGGGGATGAATGTTGGTCGGGATATCGGGAGATCACAGCTGCCTCTTGCTCACACAGTGCTGCCCTTTCCACCCACCCGAACCGTCAGATTGACATCTCACCTGCAAGGCAGCAATTCCAGCAGTGCAGCACTCGCTCAGTGCCACACTCGAGCTGGTCCGAGGCATTCCTGGAGGTTTGATCACGTGACATTCTGAGCACGTGACATCTAACCATGTGTCGGGTCTGGCATTCGAGCCTGCAGCTGTTGTGCCGAGCTTCCAAGAACCAGGAGGCCACCCGTGAGCAGGGGAAGAGGGGAACTCGAGATGCCCCTGATTGCAGAGACCCCCACGATTGCCGAGACCTCCCTGATTGCCAAGAACCCCCTGATTGCCGAGACCTCCCTGATTGCCGAGACCCCCCTGATTGCCAAGAACCCCCTGATTACTGAGACCCCCTGATTACCGAGACCCCCTGATTACCGAGACCCTCCTGATTACCGAGACCCCCTGATTATCGAGACCCCCCTGATTGCTGAGACCCCCCTGATTGCCGAGACCCCCCTGATTACCGAGACCCCCTGATTACCGAGACCCCCGATTACCGAGACCCCCCTGATTGCTGAGACCCCCCTGATTGCCGAGACCCCCCTGATTACCGAGACCCCCTGATTACCGAGACCCTCCTGATTACCGAGACCCCCTCGATTGCCGAGACCTCCTGATTGCTGAGACCCCCCTGATTGCCAAGACTCCCTGATTGCCAAGACTCCCTGATTGACGAGACCCCCTGATTACCAAGATGCCCTGATTGCCGAGACCCCCTAATTACCGAGACCCCCTAATTACCGAGACCCCCCCCTGATTGCCGGGTTGCTGCTGAGGGTCAGGAGCCAACGCAGCGACTGCCCCTCAGGAGCCAGACCTTCAGTCACTGGAGCTCTGGAAAGACTGGTGGCCTTGGACAATGAAGACATCGCGAGTGGTGCCCTGGGATTGGCAGTAGCCTGGATGCTGTAGTGCACATGATCACACGCATTGATTGGGTAGGCACCCTTGATATGAACATGATGCTCACGGGCCCGAGCACGTCATTTGGCATTCATTTCGTGCGGTGAAGTGCACCCCGTGCAAGTCTGTGTGATGGACACTCAGAGCGGGGAGCCAGCATGATGGGTCTTCACCCACTTGTCCTCCGTAACGTGCCCCCAAAATGGGCGCAGTGGGGCGCAAAGTCCCAATATTCGTGCAGGAGTGGAGTGGGTAACATGACAATATCCATACAGGTAGGGGTATGTGATTGTATATGTTTGGGGGTTATGCGACATTACCTATATGGAGGTATATGATTTGTATGGGGTTTACAGGACAATCTCTGCCTAGGGTAATGGGATACGGAAAAAATGGCTTCAAATTATATAGCACCTCTCATGACCTCAGTACGTCCTAAAGCACTTTACAACCAATGAAGTACTTTTGGAGTATAGTCACTGTTGTAATGTGGGAAATTCAGCAGCCGATATGCGCACAGCAAGCTCCCACAAATTGCAATGTGATTTTGACCAGATAATCTGTTTTAGTGATGTTGGTTGAGGGATAAATATTGGCCAGGACACTGGGGATAACTTCCCTGCTCTTCTTCAAATCGTGCCGTTATATCTTTTACATCCACCTGAGAGGGCAGACGGAGCCTCGGTTTAATGTTCCATTCAAAAGACAGCACCTCCGACGTGCACTGGGAGTGTCAGCTTGGATAGATAAGATGAGGATAAAGTACATTCAGCATTGATGCGATTGTACCAAGAGACGAGGAGTACACGGGCAAGCATGTAATGTTGGTCACATGCAAGACTGGGGTTACGCCCCTGTTAAAGTCTTACATACTTCATGATAGAAAGAATGTAAACGCAACAGAAATGATTCAGTGGGGTTTACTGGAGACAAAGGACTACAATTAAGACAAAAATTGAAACTTTTTGTTGAAGATTTGACTTGGTATGAACTGGTTTGATTCAGTCACTGTAAGTAAGGGGTTAAGAACAGGGTTCAGTCCCAGAAGAATGCTCCCCTCATTTTTGATAGACGCTGAAATATTTAGGTGGCCTACCTGGAGGGAAAGTGACTTAAATTCACCATCATTGCACCCATTTAACGGACGTTTAATAATCAGCTTAGTGCAGAGGCCTGTGCGGGTCTGCACGGGGTCGTGGGGTCACTGCTCAATTGGCCCGCGTCTATTTTTAATCGTCCTGAAACGGGCATTGGCCTCATGTTGATGCGGACATCAGCTCCTGCACCTTTTTCAGACCCAGACTACTAAATTCTTTCACACTAGCCAAGATGTGTGAGTTCCGACTCGTGTTTCCAGGTCTTGAACTGCCCAACTAGTGGTCCTTAAAGGGACCGATGGAGGCCGCACAAAATAAGGCCACAAAACCTCACAAATGTTGTCTTGTGTGGAGTCAGAAGGAGCAAGAATGTTCCTCCTAACTCCACAAAATAACTGTGGGCGCTGCCAGCCCATACTCCCCCAAACTCCCGATCGCACCCGCCCCCCCTCCATCCCTCTCACTCCCGATCGCCTCCTCCCTCCCGTCACTCTCACTCCCGATCACCTCCTCTCTCCCGTCACTCTCACTCCCTATCGCCTCCTCTCTCCCGTCACTCTCACTCCCGATCACCTCCTCTCTCCCGTCACTCTCACTCCCAATCGCCTCCTCCCTCCCATCACTCTCACTCCCAATCGCCTCCTCCCTCCCATCACTCTCACTCCCAATCGCCTCCTCCTCCTTCCCCCTCCCTCTCACTCCCGATCACCTCCTCCCCCTCCCCCCTCCCTCTCACTCCCGATCACCTCCTCTCCCCCCCCATCCCTCTCACTCCCGACCGCCTCCTCCCCCCACCCCACCCCCAATCCCCGTCACTCTCATTCCTGATCACCTCCTCCTTCCCATCACTCTCACTCCCGATCGCCTCCTCTCCCCCCCCCGGTCCCTCTCACTCCCGATCGCCTCCTCTCCACCCCCCGTCCCTCTCACTCCCGATCGCCTCCTCTCCACCCCCCGTCCCTCTCACTCCCGATCGCCTCCTCCCCCCAGCCCCCGGTCCCTCTCACTCCCGATCGCCTCCTCTCCCCCCCCCCGTCCCTCTCACTCCCGATCGCCTCCTCTCTGCCCCCCCATCCCGCCCCGTCCCTCTCACTCCCGATCGCCTCCTCTCCCCCCCCCCAGTCCCTCTCACTCCTGATCGCCTCCTCCCCCTCCCCCCCCGCATCCTGATCCCCCCCTCCCCCGTCCCTCTCACTCCCAATCGCCTCCTACCCCACAGCCCCCACCCCCCCCAGACCCTCTCACTCCTGGACATGGTTAGGCACGGACTGGCGAGTTGCGTCAGGCGCCTGATTGCCACCCGCAGTGTGCCTGCATTATGACGATGCTGCCCGATGACGATTATAGTTCGCTCCTCAGGCCCTCTCCATCTGGGACGCCATCACTGTGTCTGGTTTGCGCACTAACAAATTTAGGCCTTGAGGTGTTTTAGGAAGGAACCAAGACATTCAATTCAAATACAAACATCGTATGTGATATATTCAAGTTTATCTTTGTTGGGCTGCTTGTCTTGAACCTAGCAGACATTTAGTTAATTGTGCTTGGTGCCAGTCCAAAGATACTAATCAGCCTACCTTTTTCAAATCAGTGCATCTACCTGGTGCTTTTGAAATGTAAACATATACGTTGTCTTATTGCTACTGTTCATTTCTTTAATTATTGCTTCGTTAATTTTGTTTGGTCGTCTAACTACCTCCCCTTGACATTCAGCGGCATTACCATCGCCAAATCACCCACCGTCAACATCCTGGGGTCACCTTGACCAGAAACTTAACTTGGCCAGCCACATAAATACTGTGACTACAAAAGCAGGTCAGAGGCTGGGTATTCTGTGGCGAGTGACTCACCTCCTGACTCCCCAAAGCCTTTCCACCATCTACAAGGCACAAGTCAGGAGTGTGAAGGAATACTCTCCACTTGCCTGGATGAGTGCAGCTCCAACAACACTCAAGAAGCTTGACAGCTTCCAGGACAAAGCAGTCCGCTTGATTGGCAGCCCATCCACCACCTTCAACATTCACTCCCTCCACCACCGGCGCACCGTGGCTGCAGTGTGCACCATCTACAAGATGCACTGCAGCAACTCGCCAAGGCTTCTTCGGCAGCACCTCCCAAACCCGCGACCTCTACCACCTAGAAGGACAAGGGGCAGCAAGCGCATGAGAACACCACCACCTTCACGTTCCCCTCCAAGTTACACACCATCCTGACCTGGAAATATATCGGCCGTTCCTTCATCGTCGCTGGGTCAAAATCCTGGAACTCCCTCCCTAACAGCACTGTGGAAGTACCTTCACCACACGGACTGCAGCGGTTCAAGAAGGCGGCTCACCACCACCTTCTCAAGGGGCAATTAGGGAAGGGCAATAACTCATGGCTCTCCCCGCCAGCCGTCTCAGATGGATGTAAAAAGTCCCCCTGCAATATCTCAAAAAGGGATGGATAGTTCTGGTGCACTGGACAATATTTATCACTGAGAACAGATTATCTGGTCGTTATCACATTGCTGTTTGTGGGACCTTGCTGTGTGCAAATTGGTTGCTGCATTTCCCACATTACGTGACCGAATACAGGTTTTCAAGATGATGAGGGGTTTTGACAGAGCAGCGAGAGAAGGCCTGTTCCCTCTGACAGTAGATCAATAACCCGAGGTCAGAGATTGTAAATCCTTGGCAATAGATCGAGAAGGGAGATTAGGAGAAATGTTTTCACTCAGAGAGTTGTGGGGATCTGGAACGTTAGGCCTGAAAAGGTGGTGGAGCTGACTCCATCAGATAAATTTGAAAGGGTGTTAGCTGGGTACTGGGGGATGAGCAACTTACAGGGTTACCGACAAGAAGCGGGGAGGTGGGACTGAGCATGGCTGCTCTTTCACAGAGCCAGCACAGGCACGACGGGTCGAATGGCTTCCTTCTGTGTGGTGGGTTTCTATGATTTGATGATTCCAACAGTGACTGAACTTCAAAAGCACCTAACTGGCTGCAAAGCATTTTGGGATATCCTGAGGTTGTGAAAGGCGCCATATAAATTCCCTCAAAGCCTCGTTGATAAAGTGCAACATCCCCACTGACACCTGGGAGTCCCTGACCAAAGACCACCCGAAGTGGAGGAAAAGCATCTGGGAGGGCGCTGAGCACCTCGAGTCTCATCGCCGAGAGCATGCAGAAACCAAGCGCAGGCAGCGGAAGGAGCGTGCGGCAAACCGGACTCCCCGCCCACCCTTCCCTCAATGGCTATCTGTCCCACCTGTGTCAGGGACTGTATTGAACTGTTCAGCCACCTATAGACTCATTTTTAGAGTGGAAGCAAGTCTTCCTCGCTTCCGAGGGACTGCCTACGATGCTGATAAATGCAAGCTCTATTTTCTTTCAGCGATGGCGGCCAATCGAAAGCCTCCCATCAGCACCTGCTCTGAGATCATGTGAGCAGGTGCTGTGCAGAGGGGGTGGGGCACCCTCGGGTGTGGGAGGGGAGACCGAAGGGTGAGTGGGAGGGGAAACGTGTCTGAACAGCCAATAGAGATCATTGGTGTTGGCCTGGCAACAGGCTCGGGCTGCAGGTACATTAAGTAAAGGGACTAGGAACATTGGAGCGTGGAACAGGAGGAGGCTATTCAGCCCCTCGAGTTTGTTCCGCCATTCAAATTAGATTGTGGCTGATCTGTATCTTAACTCCATTCATCCACCTTGGTTCAGTAACCCTTAATACCCTCACCGAACAAAACTCTATCAATCTCAGTTTGGAAATGTTCAACTGACCCCCAATCTCAACATCTTTTTGGGGAGAGAGTTCCAGATTTCCGCTGCCCTTTCTGAGAAGAATTGCCCTCCTGACACCACCCTTAATGGACTGGCTCTTATTTTAAGGTTATGTCCACTTGTTCTGGACGCTCCCACCAGAGGAAATAGTTTAACAACATAGAACACATGCACATAAGATATAGGAGCAGAAGTCGGCCATTTGGCCCCTCGAGCCTGCTCCGCCATTCAATAAGATCATGGCTGATCTGATCATGGACTCAGCTCCACTTCCCTGCCCGCTCCCCATAACCCCTTATTCCCTTATCACTCAAAAATTTGTCAATCTCCACCTTAAATATATTCAATGACCCAGCCTCCACAGCTCTCTGGGGCAGAGAATTCCACAGATTTACAACCCTCTGAGAGAAGAAATTCCTCCTCATCTCAGTTTTAAATGGGCGGCCCCTTGTTCTGAGACCATGCCCCCTAGTTTTAGTATCCCCTATGAGTGGAAATATCCTCTCTGCATCCACCTTGTCGAGCCCCTTCATTATCATTTGTTTTGATAAGATCACCTCTCATTCTTCTGAACTCCAATGAGTAGAGGCCCAACCTACTCAACCTATCTTCATAAATCAACCCCCTCATCCCCGGAATCAACCTAGTGAACCTTCTCTGAACTGCCTCCAATGCAAGTATATCCTTCCTTAAATACGGAGACCAAAACTGTACGCAGTACTCCAGGTGTGGCCTCACCGATACCCTGTACAGTTGGAGCAGGACTTCTCTGCTTTTATACTCTATCCCCTTTAATCATCCTGAACACCTCAATTAGATCACCCCTTAATCTTCTTTACTCGAGGGAATATAATCCCAGTCTGTACAACCTGTCTCCATAATTTAACCCTTTGAGTCCCGGTATCAGTCTGGGGAATCTGCGCTGCTCCCCCTGCCGTGGCCGATATATCCTTCCTGGAGTGTGGGGCCCAGGACCGTTACTCCAGAAGTGAGGAACTTGCCCAAATAATCCCTGCAGAAAGCTGAGTGAGGAAGGAGGTGCTCGTGAGGCAAGCATGAAGGTGGGGAAAGGTGGGAGGGGCGGAGGCGGGGGCTTCTGCTGGTGAGGCCCTCGCCGGCCCACCCCCTCCTGCCCTGGGCTGTGCAGACGGCCCCGCTCCGGGAATTGGGGGAACGGGGTCTATGTCGCACGGAATGCCCGCATGATGCACATCCCATGAATGTCGGCCCACCCCCACCCCCAGTCTTAAAGAACGGTCTCTCAGGGGAGAAACACTGCGGGAGGGGCTTCTATTGGTGTTTGCCGAGCTGTACCCCAAGAGTCAAAGCCTTCAGAGGAAAAGGGGGAACAAATTTAAGACAGAAATAGACAGTTTCTTAAACGATAAGGGGTTATGGGGAGCGGGCAGGAAAGTGGAGCTGAGTCCGTGATCAGATCAGCCATGATCGTATTAAATGGTGGAGCAGGCTCGAGGGGCCGTATGGCCTACTCCTGTTCCTATCTCTGATGTACTTATGTAAATTTGGTGGGTGGAGGGGAGGGCGGGGAATTCATAACTGACCACATTTTCTGGGGCATAAAGGTAATTGGATTACTTCAGATGAGGGTGGGAGTGAATTGAACAACTTTCTCCTGTTAACTGCTTCAGCTTCTGGCAAGTTAAGCTCCCTCCCGACCGGCAGCAAGAACTGACACTGACACACCGGTGGGGGGGGAGTGGGATTGCCGGACCACTCGCTCCCAGTCCTCCAGTAATCCGCACGTCGGGAATGTGTAATACACAGCCGAGAGGGAGTCCTGTGGAACAGGGGACTCTGGATCCAACCTGGAGTGAAAAGAAAGAAAGAAAGACTTGCATTTATATAGCGCCTTTCACGACCATCAGACGTCACGAAGCGCTTTGCAGCCAATGAAGTACTTTTGGAGTGTAGTCACTGTTGTAATGTGGGAAACGCAGCAGCCAATTTGTGCACAGCAAGCTCCCACAAACAGCAATGTGATAACGACCAGATAATCTGTTTTTGTTTTGTTGATTGAGGGATAAATATTGGCCGGGACACCGGGGATAACTCCCCTGTTCTAGTGCCATGGGATCTTTTACATCCACCTGAGAGGACAGACGGGGCCTCAGTTTAATGCAACATCTGAAAGACGGCACCTCCGACAGTGCAGTGCTCCCTCAGCACTGCACTGGGAGTGTCAGCCTAGATTAATGTGCTCAAGTCTCTGGAGTGGGATTTGAACTCACAACCTTCAGACCCAGAGGCAAGAGTGCTGCCCACTGAGCCACGGCTGACACTAAGTTTAATGTTACTCGCTCCTTTCTCTCTGACCCTGCACCCCGGGCTGCCTCTTTCTGTTTTAGAATGTCTCGCTTTCTGTCATGTGGAATTGCGAAACACGATCTGTTTGCGATCTGGGAATGTCGCTCTCTATTAATAGGGGCGCTGTGCTGTTCTAACCATCAGCAACTTTCTTTACCGTTTCAAAAGTCTGGCAACTTTCTATCCATTGATATGACAATTGATAGCCGTCCAACCAGTGCTACTTGGCATTGGCTCGTGGGGCAGGGCCTGTGTTTGAAGGACATGCAGGGACCCACGTTGGGGGAGAGCTGGTCCCTGGGCTGGGTACAGAGTTCGGTGTAACCTGCAATCCTGAATCCTTATTCCCCCGCCCCTCCTCACGCCACTGGCTTTAAGCTGGGGTAGGGGCCTGTGGGCATCAGTCGCCCTCCTGTACTGCAACCAGACCCCAGACAGTGCCCGTCCGCCCACCCGTTATTCACCCATCATAACCACACCCACTCCTGCCAACATCCACACAGGGCTGTTTAGCGATTAGCAGCTGGAGCTCTGGCAGATATTTTTCTTCCACCGACATACTCCAGGGGCACAACAGTGTAGAAGGAGGTCTTAGAAAGAAAAAAAAAGAAATATTTGCATTTATATAGCGCCTTTCACGACCACCGGACGTCTCAAAGCACTTTACAGCCAATGAAGTACTTTTGGAGTGTAGTCACTGTTGTAATGTGGGAAACGCGGCAGCCAATTTGTGCACAGCAAGATCCCGTAAATAGCACTGTGATAATGACCTGATCATTTATTTTATTAGTGATGTTGGGCGAGGGATAAATATATCCCAGGACACCAGGGAGAACTCTCCAGCTCTTCTTCGAATAGTGCCTTCATGTCTTTGACGTCCACCCGAAAGGGCAGAGAGGGCCTTGGATTGATGTCTCATCCGAAAGACATCACCTCTGACAGTGCAGCACTCCCTCAGCACTGCACTGGACTGTCAGCCTAGATTTTTGTGCTCAAGTCTCTGGAGTGGGACTTGAACTCATAACCTTCTAACTCAGAGGTGAGGGTGTTACTCACTGAGCCACGGAAACCAGGCCTGGCCTGACTCCTGCTCTCACTTCTGTGCCCTGCTGGTGCAGTCGCGATGTCAGGGGTGACTGATGCCAGTCTCTCTCCTGCTGTGTGAATTTTGCTGCTGCCACGAGTGATTGATTAGATTCAGAACTGTAGGGCTGCCCGAGTGTCTCTCCTCCGGCAGTGTGGTGGTTCGTCCGTAACTGTTTGTCTGTGGTTCTGCCAGCCCTGGGCGTGTATCAGTCTTCTTGGGTGTCAGCTATGGCTCAGTGGGTAGCACGCTTGCCTCTAAGTCAGAAGGTTGTGGGTTCAAGTCCCACTCCAGGGACTTGAGCACAAAAATCTAGGCTGACACTCCAGTGCAATACTGAGGGAGCGCTGCACTGTCGGAGGTGCCGTCTTTCGGATGAGACGTTAAACCGAGGCCCCTTCTGCTCCCTCAGGTGAACATAAAAGATCCCATGGTACTATTTTGAAGAAGAGCAGAGGAGATATCCCCGGTGTCCTGGGGCCAATATTTATCCCTCAATCGACATAACAAAAACAGATTATCTGGTTATCATCGCGTTGCTGTGTGTGGGGGCTTGCTGGGTGCAAATTGGCTGCCGCGTTTCCCACATTACAACAGTGACTACACTCCAAAAGTACTTCATTGGCTGTAAAGCGCTTTGAGACATCCGGTGGTTGTGAAAGGCGCTATATAAATGCAAGTCTTTCTTTCTTTTTTTTTCTTTCCCGGAAGTGAACACGCGTCTTTCTCCCCGGGAGACCGGTGGCAAGCACTTGCCTCTATCTCACCAATGGCAGCACATTGAGCAGCCTAGAGATGGCTATCCATCTGTGCTCGGACTGCTAGCAATTGGCACAGGGTAGTGTGGCGGCACGTAATGTAACCGAGAGGTGCAGTGTGCTGCACACACCACCTGTTGTACTGCACCCTACACCTCTCATGCAGCCAGCCAGCCTGCTGTATCAGCTCATTGTCAGTCAGACACTGAAACATTCACTCCCTCCACCACCAGCGCACCGTGGCTGCCGTGTGCACCATCTGTAAGATGCACTGCAGCAACTCGCCAAGGCTTCTTCGGCAGCACCTCCCAGACCCGCGACCTCTACCACCTAGACGGACAGGAGCAGCAGGCGCATGGGAACACCACCACCTCCAAGTTCCCCTCCAAGTCACACACCACCCTGACTTGGAAACACATCGGCCGTTCCTTCATCGTCGCTGGGTCAGAATCCTGGAACTCCCTCCCGAACAGCACTGTGGGAGCACCTTCACCACACGGACTGCAGCGGTTCAAGAAGGCGGCTCACCACCACCTTCTCAAGGGCAATTAGGGATGGGCAATAAATGCCAGCCTTGCCAGCGACGCCCACATCCTAAGAATTAATTTTAAAAACCACTTGGCGAAAAATGCCAGTTTAATTAATTAACCACCATTAACACTTTGACAACTGTGACCGTTTGCATTTTCATTGTGTGATTGATTGCACAGATTATGAAAGAAAATGGGATTTGCTTAAATTTCTAATGATGAGAATGATTAACTGGAACCAGAGTAGTTATGTCATTGCAACAGCAGTTCCTTATTCCCCTTCCACAGTAGAAGCGTCAATAAAACCAGCTGTACACATGACGACAGAGTAATAGGAGGAGAGTTAAACGTTCCCAGCCATTGCTGTGTTAGCTAATCCCATTCAGGCTAAAGTTGTGGCTCAAATATCATTCTCAATCGGGCCAAGGGGTGGGAAAAATCGGCTAGAGCTACCTCCCTCCTGATCACTGCCCAGTGAGTCCCAGCACACGTGGGTCGAATTAGACGTGAGCAGGAACAGCTGTGGTGCCCCCTGTGGTCAAATAGCTCATCGACGCTCACTGCCTGGGTCCGAACATGAAGGGTGGCCAGGGGGGAGGTACTTGAGAACTTGTGAAGCAGTTCAGTGTGTAAGTCAGTCTCCAGCTAGGGAGAGGAGAAAGCTGAGAACAATATGTCAATCAGCTCCGGGCTGGCTGTTTGAAGAGCAACTCTCCGTTTCTGCCTTGTGGTGTTTTCGGGTCTTAAATTGGCCGTGAAACGTCCTCATTTATTCTGTGATTTACTCCCCCTCTTTCCTCAAAGGCCGTATTTGTAATGTATTTGCTTCATGGGTTCTTTGCTTAAGAATGCATAGCAATACGTTGCTATTAAGAACTAGTTGGTTTCTGACGTCATGTGTACAGCTGGTTTTATTGGCACTTCTACTGCGGAAGGGGAATAAGGAACTGCTGTTGCAATGACATAACTACTCTGGTTCCAGTTAATCATTCTCATCATTAGAAATTTAAGCAAATCCCATTTTCTTTCATAATCTATGCAATCAGTCACACTACACATTACCAGTTCATCCACCAGGCTCACAACTACCTGCTCCATCGTGGATCCCCCCGAACCCAACTGGCTGGGGTTTTATTGAGCCTTGTGAACATCACATGACTGGCTAAGCCATTCACAATGCAACAGCTCTACAACTATTTTGTTGAACCAATAATCAAGTTCCCCCCTTATTAAAGGGGCACTAAAACCAACAGATTAACAAATTAAACTTTAAACATTAAATGGATCAAATTAAAATTTGGTTGCCGGGGGTGATGATGCACTCCAGTCCCTCCAGCGCCCACCTCTTGCGGAACGTCGCGAGTGTACTGGTGGACACCGCATGCTCCATCTCCAGGGACACCCTGGCTCGGATGTAACCGCGGAAGAGAGGCAGGCAGTCGGGCTGAACGACCCCCTCGACCGCCCGCTGCCTGGGCCGGTTGATGGCCCCCTTGGCCGTGCCCAGGAGCAGTCCTACGAGGAGGCCCTCCGACCTGCCCGCTCCCCTCCAAACCTGTGAGCATACTCACCAGGTGCATACATTATAGTATCCACCCTGCTCTGCTCAGACCTAGAAGACCAGCCACTTGTATTCTGCTGGCTTGGCAAATCAAGGGTCTGATCATTCAGTGAGCGAGGGGCCTAACAACGAATGTGTGACATCTGTCCCGGGTAACTCCCCGCCCTTCAGGTGGGGCAAGTCCTCCCTTCCCCTGGCAACGTGCGTCAACGAGGATGTCCCGAAAGGGCTGATGAAATCACAGTCCCAGAAATGGGCCTTGAGTCAACTCGTGCTGCTCCATTCTGTCTGTGGGCTCTAAATGACCCCTTTAATCTACTGAGGGAAACTTCTGTATAAATACTGCCCAAATCATTCGGGACTTCATAATGTTAACGTCCCCACCTCCAACAAGCCCCTTCAGAGGTACATACTTGTTTACAAATCCCTCCATGGCCTCGCCCCTCCCTATCTCTGTAATCTCTTTCAGCCTCACAACCCCCCGAGATATCTGCGCTCCTCTAATTCTGCCCTCTTGAGCATTCCTGATTATAATCGTTCAACCATCAGTGGCCGTGTCTTCAGCTGCCTGGGCCCCAAGCTCTGGAACTCCCTCCCTAAACCTCTCCGTCTCTCTACCTCTCTTTCCTCCTTTAAGACCTCTTTGACCAAGCTTTGTCATTTCTTCTTATGTGGCTCGGTATCAAATTTATCTGTTTCGTCTTATAACCCTGCTATGAAGCACCTTGGGACATTTTACTATGTTAAAAGGCGCTATATAAATAAATGTTGTTGTTCTTGTTGTACATGGGACCACAGGCACCCAAATACACGGGACCACAGGCACCCAAATACACGGACCTCATG
Source organism: Pristiophorus japonicus (assembly GCF_044704955.1). Lineage (NCBI taxonomy): Eukaryota > Metazoa > Chordata > Chondrichthyes > Pristiophoridae > Pristiophorus > Pristiophorus japonicus. Next base: position 29,731,735 of record NC_091998.1, on the reverse strand, counting down.
TATCCAAATACACGGACCTCATGTACCCAAATACACGGACCTTGTGTACCCAAATACACGGGACCTCGGGAACCCAAATACACGGACCTCGTATACCCAAATACACAGACCTTGTGTACCCAAATACATGGACCTCGTGTTCCCAAATACACGGGACCACGAGTACCCAAATACACGGGACCACAGGCATTCAGCTACAAAGGGGATCAGGTGCTCTGCTGGACTAGGGTATGCAGGTCGAATGTTGCCCCCCCAGACTCCGCCAAGTCTTCTTCTAATATTGTTTCTAAATCCATCACTTTGTCCGAGATTTCTGTCTGCTCTCCTAACCTCCCTCTTCCTGGCTCAGAGTTTGATTCCTTGTCCTACACCCATCCGTGGAGCCCCTTGGGACATCCTACTGTTAAAGGTACTGATACAGATTCAGGCTGCTGTAGCTGTTAATGCCACCTTCTCTTCTTCAGATAAAATCTGTGATCAGATCAGTGACGCCGTGTTGGACGCCCACCTGAAGCAGGATCCTGACGCCAAGGTAGCATGTGGTGAGTGAGTTACATCGTCAGCAGTCCAGAACAGTGTGGTGTTTTCAGAAAGGATTTTGGATAAATTTCATATTAGAGCAATGCTATTAAACTACATTCAGCACAACTGAGGTTAAATATTCTATTGTTTAAAGAAGAGAAGGCTGAGGGGTGACCTGATAGAGGTCTTTCAAATCATGAAGGGGTTCGATAGGGTAGTCATAGAGAAGATGTTCCCCATTGTGGGGGAGACCAAAGCTCTGGGTCATGAATATAAGAAAGTCACAAATAAATCCAATAAAGAATTCAGGAGAAACTTCTTTACCCAAGAGTGGTGACAATGTGGAATTTGCTCCCACATGAAGTGGTTGAGGCAAATAGCAGAGATACATTTAAGGGGAAGCTCGATAAGTACATGAGGGAAAAAGGAACAGGCTATGCTGATAGGGTGAGATATAGGGGTCGAAATTCAGTTCCTTACGCCACCTGTTACCGCCGGAGAGAACATAACATAAGAACATAAGAATTAGGAACAGGAGTAGGCCATCTAACCCCTCGAGCCTGCTCCGCCATTCAACAAGATCATGGCTGATCTGGCTGTGGACTCAGCTCCACTTACCCGCCCGCTCCCCGTAACCCTTAATTCCCTTATTGGTTAAAAATCTATCTATCTGTGATTTAAATACATTCAATGAGATAGCCTCAACTGCTTCCTTGGGCAGAGAATTCCACAGATTCACAACCCTCTGGGAGAAGAAATTCCTTCTCAACTCGGTTTTAAATTGGCTCCCCCATATTTTGAGGCTGTGCCCCCTAGTTCTAGTCTCCCCGACCAGAGGAAACAACCTCTCTGCCTCTACCTTGTCTATCCCTTTCATTATTTTAAATGTTTCTATAAGATCACCCCTCATCCTTCTGAACTCCAACGAGTAAAGACCCAGTCTACTCAATCTATCATTATAAGGTAACCCCCTCATCTCCGGAATCAGCCCAGTGAATCGTCTCTGTACCCCCTCCAAAGCTAGTATATCCTTCCTTAAGTAAGGTGACCAAAACTGCACACAGTGCGGCCTCACCAATACCCTGTACAGTTGCAGCAGGACCTCCTTGCTTTTGTACTCCATCCCTCTCGCAATGAAGGCCAACATTCCATTCGCCTTCCTGATTACCTGCTGCACCTGCAAACTAACTTTTTGGGATTCATGCACAAGGACCCCCAGGTCCCTCTGCACCGCAGCATGTTGTAATTTCTCCCCATTCAAATAATATTCCCTTTTACAGTTTTTTTTCCCAAGGTGGATGACCTCACATTTTCCAACATGGTATTCCATCTGCCAAACCTTAGCCCATTCGCTTAACCTATCCAAATCTCTTTGCAGCCTCTCTGTGTCCTCTATACAACCTGCTTTCCCATTAATCTTTGTGTCATCTGCAAATTTTGTTACCCTACACTCTGTCCCCTCTTCCAGGACATCTATGTATATTGTAAACAGTTGTGGTCCCAGCACCGATCCCTGTGGCACACCACTAACCACCGATTGCCAACCCGAAAAGGACCCATTTATCCTGACTCTCTGCTTTCTGTTAGTTAGCCAATTCTCTATCCATGCTAATACATTTCCTCTGACTCCGCGTACCTTTATCTTCTGCAGTAACCTTTTGTGTGACACCTTATCGAATGCCTTTTGGAAATCTAAATACACCACATCCATCGGTACACCTCTATCCACCATGCTCGTTATATCCTCAAAGAATTCCAGTAAATTAGTTAAACATGATTCTCCCTTCATGAATCCATGTTGCATCTGCTTGATTGCACTATTCCTATCTAGATGTCCCGCTATTTCTTCCTTAATGAGGGGCGGCTATTTGCTTACCGTCGGCGGCGACAGGGTTCCTGGCCTCACGGTTCATTTAGTTGGGCAGTGGGGGCGGCGACAGGACGTACCGCTGCGCGCTCGGCGGCCACCCACGTGGTGACATCATCGAGCGTGCAACGCCCCCTTGCCGCCGCCGATGCGAGATTCGGTGAGTGCGGTGGCCTTACCGGCCGGCGTCTGTACAGCCTGGGAAAGGTATTATTGGGAGCGGTGGGTGAGGGTAAGGGAAAGTGTGGCAAACTATTTTTTTCTTCATTTTTTTAACTCGCTGGGAAATTCGGTCGGCTTCCTGAGACGCCGCTCCGTTGGTGCCCGAGGGTGAGTGTGCAACGCCACTTTTAGTGCTGCTCTCATCTTCGGGCGGCAAAACTGGATTTTGCAGTTTGAGGCAGCACCTACTGCTTGCCGTTAAAATCAGCGCTCAGCCTCAAACCCGGCGAGACCATTTCGACCCCATGTTGTTGTAGGAGAGAGCTCATGTGGAACATGGACACATATCGAACTGTTGGACTGAATGGCCTGATTCTGTTGTCTAAATTCTACGTAAATTCACAGCACACAGCTTTTGGGAATGCAGATTTGGATTCAGCACGTGAGGACTTAGACCCAGATAAACCAGCTGCACCAATATTCCTTCCGGGTGCACCACATCAGACACTGGGTGCTCAATAAACGTATTCTCGTATACATTGACACATTACATGGCCAAATGATTACTTTGTCACTCAGTGGATCAGGGGCTTGACTGACCAGTCATGTGGGCGGGGTAAATTTCTGATCACAGCTGATTTGAGTGGCGGTTTGATCGGCCAATCCCTGGGCGCACAAAGTTGGGGGTGGGGGAGAGTCAGAGGTCAAGCCTTTGATTTCCAGTCTAGCTCAGAACATGGCTTTAAAACTCAGTACACAGATACAGCTCTGTATCTGTATGACTTAATTAAAGCACTACATATAAATGATGCACCTAATGAGATTGCCCTCACAATGGAATGCTGTAACCAGAAACTTGAGCTCAGGAAGCTTCGGGCCAGCTTGAAGCCCTGTTTAAACAGAGTGCAGTGGAGCTGCCCCAGGTCAGGAGGCAGGTTTCTGAGGCTGGGAGTGTAACTGATCAGGAGATCATTGCAAAGGATTTAAGGCCGGGACACAATATACCATGACAGAGGCCTTGAGCTGGGAGAGAGGGCTGACCTCTCTGAAAGCAACAAACCTTCTGGGGCTGCCGCTTTCGCACATACACCACCCTTGTGTGAAATACTTTAATCTGTTTAACTTTCCTAACCTAAACTTGAGGCAGTTCCCCTGGTCCCTAGAGTTTGAGAGAAAGGTTGAGTAGGTTGGGCCTCTATTCATTGGAATTCAGAAGAACGAGAGGTGATCTTATCGAAACGTGTAAGATTATGAGCGGGTTTGACAAGGGGGATGCAGAGAGGATGTTTTCACTGATAGGGGAGACTAGAACTAGGGAGCATAATCTTAGAATAAGGGGCCGCCCATTTAAAACTGAGATGAAGAGGAATTTCTTCTCTCAGAGGGTTGTAAATCTGTGGAATTCGCTGCCTCAGAGAGCTGTGGAAGCTGGGACATTGAATAAATTTAAGACAGAAATAGGCAGTTTCTTAAACGATAAGGGGATAAGGGGTTATGGGGAGCGGGCAGGGAAGTGGAGCTGAGTCCATGATCATATCAGCCATGATTGTTTAAATGGCGGAGCAGGCTCGAGGGGCCGTGTGGCCTACTCCTGCTCCTATTTCTTATGCTCTTATCTGTAACCCTTGGGACCTTGTAAACTGTGATAAAGTCGTCACGGGGCCTGTCCTGGATCTGAGAGTATGGTGGAAGTAGGGTCTGTGATTGGTGATTGGAACTGCTTGGCTTTTATAGAATGTGGGTGATTATAAAAACATAAGAAATAGGAGCAGGAGTTGGCCATTTGGCCCCTCGAGCCTGCTCCGCCATTCAATAAGATCATGGCTGATCTGATCATGGACTCAGCTCCACTTCCCTGCCCACTTCCCATAACCCTTTACTCCTTATCGCTTAAAAATCTGTCTATCTCCACCTTCAATATATTCAATGACCCAGCCTCCACAGCTCTCTGGAGCAGAGAATTCCAAAGATTCACGACCCTCTGAGAGAAGAAATTTCTCATCAATTCCGTTTTAAATGGGCGACCCCTTATTCTGAAACGAAGGAATTATGGAGTATGGTCGATTACCGTTTGCGCACTATGATTGGTGAGATTAGCAACGCAGCAAATAACAAATTAGGAAGTGGCAAAACAAAGACTCTGCAGAATTTAACCAATCAGAAGGAATAGCGTGACAGATGTAGACAACAAACAATAAATAATTATAGTCCTGAGCCCAGGTACACACCGACATTTGGTTAAGGGCAACAATTCCAAGCAGTGACTTGCTGAAGGGCTGGATGGTTATCAGCAGGTGGACATTGTCTGATGTTGGACAATGCCATGGCAGTGGGCTTACCCAGACTCCAAAGCTCCAGTGCAAGTCCCCTATTCGATCTATAGGTCTGTGGATTTAATGGATGGTTTTCATTGGTACTATGAATGTTGGAAAGCCACAACCACCCTGCCATCCCCCGCCACTCCCCACCCCCGATGTTATGTATTTTCTTCTCTCTCTGTTTCCCATGGCAACTAGTAATTATTCCGCCATTCACACCCTATCGAGATTCATCTTTTTCTAACTTCTGCCATTCCCGTCTCAAGTCGGCCCATCATCCCTTTTGTCTGTCTAATCTCTCCAGTCTTCCATCCTGTCACAGACCTTCCATTTGGTTCTTTCCTCCCCTCCCCCTTTCAGTGCTCCTTAAGAATCTGTTAACTTCGAACTTTCGCCAGTTCTGAGGAAGGGTCATCGACCTGAAACGATAACTCGGTTTCTCTCCACAGATGCCGCCTGACCCGCTGAGATTTCCAGCATTTTCTGTTTTTATTGTCTATAGCATCCTTTCCTTTTCTCCACTCCTCTTTTACTGTGCACAGTATTGGCCTCAGTACCTAAAGAAGGACACACTTGCCTTAGGTGAGGTGTAACGAAGGTTCACTAGATTGATTCCTGGGATGCAAGGGAAGTCCTATGAGAAGAGATTGAGTAGAATGGGCCTATATTCTCTGAAGAAGAAGAATGAGAGGTGATCTCATTGAAACATATAAGATTCTTACAGGGTTTGACAGGGTAGATGCTGAGAGGTTGTTTCCCCTAGGTGGAGTATCTAGAACTAGGGGGCATAGTCTCAGGATAAGAGGTCGGCCATTTAGGACAGATTTGAGGAGCAATTTCTTCCTTTAGAGGGTTGTGAGTCTTTGGAATTCTCTACCCCAAAGGGCTGTGGATGCTCAGTCGTTGAATATATCAAGGCTGAAATCGATAGATTTTTGGACACTAAGGGAATCGAGGCTTATGAGGATCAGGCGGGAAAATGGAGTTGAGGTCGAAGATCAACCATGATCTTATTGAATGGCAGAGCAGGCTTGAGGGGCCAAAGGGTCTACTCCTGCTCCTAGTTCTTATGTATGAAGGCAAGTGGTGTTCCGAGCAGTTTTAAACTTTTAAAATTCACCTTATTAGTTCATTTTGCTAAATTACATATGTAATATTAATGATGCTACTGTTAGTTGAAATGTGGCTGTCCACCAACTCAACAAGAGGTTTGAAGCGTATTGTACATAAGAACATAATAAATAGGAGCAGGAGTAGGCCATTTGGCCCCTCAAGTCTGCTCCGTCATTCAATAAGATCATGGTTGATCTGGTCTTGGCCTCAATTTCAAAGGTTCACGACCCTCTGAGAAAAGAAATTCCTCCTCATTACCGTTTTAAATGAGCGACCCATTATTCCGAAACAATGACCCCTAGCTCTAGATTCCCCCACGAGGGGAAATATCCTCTCTGCATCTACCCTGTCCAGCCCCCTCAGAATCTTACATGTTTCGATAAGATCACCTCTCATTCTTCTAAACTCCAATGAGTATAGGCCCAACCTGCTCAACCTTACTTCATAAGACAACCCCCTCATCTCAGGAATCAACCTCGTGAACCTTCTCCGAACTGTCTCCAATGCATGTACATCCCTCCTTAAATAAGGAGACCAAAACTGTACGCAGTACTCTAGGTGTGGCCTCACCAACGCCCTTTACAGTTGTAGCAGGACTTCCCTACTTTTGTACTCCATAGGAGTGCAGAAGCTTCAGCCCATGTCTAACCATGACCTGGCTGTGCTTGATGCTGACACTGGGCACTCGAAATAGAAAGTGTTTCAATCCCCAACGCTGACAGCTCTCCTGATGACCAACAACAAAGCAAAATGTCTCCAAGTCTAAGAGATCAGCCTCCGAGCTCATCGCCATTTCCCTCCTGTTTCTTCACAGAGACCGTCTGCAAGACTGGGATGGTGCTCTTATGTGGGGAGATCACCTCTCGTGGAGTTGTTGATTACCAGAAGGTGGTGAGGGACACGATACGGTACATTGGATATGATGATTCTGCTAAAGGTCAGTGAAAGGTCACTCGGCATCAACTTTATTTCAACTAAGAGACCACGGGGCTGGAAATTCGGTCGTGCCACTGTTGCGGTGTTATACCCGGGCGGGGCGGTAAATTTTGCGCCGGGAAATGGTTTGCGTATCCAGCCGCAAAATTCAGCAGCTGGGCCCCGAGTGCAGAGTGCTAAGGGAGGTATTACCTCTCAGGGCAATAGGCCGGCTGAGCAACTGAAAATCCCGAACTAAAGAGCCGGCCTTTGAGCGCCCTAAGAGAGGCTTCCGTGAAAAAAAAAATCTGGAAAAATAACACCAAAAACATTCCCAATACTTTCCTGATGCCACATCCACATGAATTGCAAAAATAAAACACAATCACACTTACCTCGGGTCGACATTCCCCCTCTCACTGCGGCTGCCATAGCTCGGACCGCCAGCTTTCACAGGCGGTCCCACTAGGGGGCGCTGCGGGGCGCTACTGATCGAGCGAGTTTCAAATTTCAAGCCGGTGTCGCAACCAGGGGTGTTGCACACGGGCTCGCCTCTCCCGGGCGGTACTGCTCCGCGCCCCGCAAACCCGCCACCGAATATCCCGGCAGGGCGCTAGAAGCTGGCCATCCGCCCAGAAATGCTTTCCGTCACCATTACCGCCTCTCCGGGGTGAAAACAGAGGCGGTAATGGTGACAGACTGAAAATCCAGCCCCATTGCACAAGAAATGTACCATCATTTAACAGTCTCATGTTTCAACGTGAAGTATTTCTCAGTTTAATTCTATATCAATTCCACACAATTACTCAACACAATGAAAACTGATCTCAAGGTATCTTCAGTTTGCTGGGCTTCTCTGCTGATGGCACAGACTCAAGCTGGGGGTTGTCCCCTGATAGATCCCCCTTGTACCTCATCCAAGTCATCATTCCTCACCTGTGAGCCTCAACAGTGATATTCAATCTTGTAAGGTATCATAGCTGTAATGTATCTGCTTCACGGGTTCGTTGCTTAAGAATTCACAGCAACACATTGCTATTAAGAACGAGTTGGTTTATTAGCAATAGGTTTAACAATCACACTACACATTACCAGTTCATCCACCAGGCTCACAACTGCATACCTCATTGTGGAACCCAACTGGCTGGGGTTTTAATTGAGTCTTGTGAACATCACGTGATTGGCTAAGCCACTCACAATGCAACAGCTCTACAAACCTGTGAGTACACTCACCGGGTGCATACATTACAATAGCCAACTCCAGTCCTGTCCTTGTGCCGATTCTGTACAGGTGCACTTCCCACCCAGGTCAGTGAACTCGTTTAAGTAGCATTCGCTTGTTTCCAAACGTTCTAAGATATGTACAACCAAAATAATTCACACTGCGGACACGTGTAGCGTCTCAACTGCTGCTGTCCCAGTTGAGGTCTGGTAACTCGAGCACAAAGCCTCTAGACAGTGTAGTGCCAGCACCATTCACCCAAAATCTGAAACTGTTAAACTCACTCATCAATGGCAGCCAGGTCTGATCACAGCATTGCCCGCACTCACCAACAGCAGCAAGAGCCTGCCCCCAGCACCAATGCACTGCCCTCGCTCACTGACACAGGTGTGTGGATGGTTTATGGCTCCTAAAGTCTCCCTAGATTAGCAGCCAGTGCCAGCCAGTGCCAGTCAGTACCAGCCAGTGCCAGCCAGAATGCTCGAAACCAAACTGTGCCACTCTAATATTCAAATGCAGAATGTGTTCATTATTCTGTTAACATCTTGGAATTTCACAAGAACTCATTTAAGTCACATTCACTCATTCCAAACGTTGTAAGATTTGTACAAACAAAATAATTCACAATCAGACATCGTCAATTTAATCATTGTTGACGTTTCTATTGCTGTGTTCTAGAACACTGGTCCCAATTCTGGCACTGGGCACTGGACACAGTTCTGGTCACTGGTCACAGTTCTCGACTCAGTTCTGGTCACTGGACACAGTTCTGGTCACAGTTCTGGACAGTGGTCACAGTTCTGGTCACTGGTCACAGTTCTGGACACAGTTCTGGACACTGGTCACAGTTCTGGTCACAGCTCTGGTCACTGGACACAGTTGTGGTCACAGTTGTGGTCACAGTTCTGGACACTGGTCACAGTTCTGGTCACTGGTCACAGTTCTGGTCACAGTTCTGGACACTGGTCACAGTTCTGGACACAGTTCTAGACATTGGTCATAGTTCTGGACACTGGTCACAGCTCTGGGCACTGGACACAGTTCTGGTCACAGTTCTGGACACTGGTCACAGTTCTGGTCACAGCTCTGGGCACTGGACACAGTTCTGGTCACAGTTCTGGACACTGGTCACAGTTCTGGTCACAGCTCTGGGCACTGGACACAGTTCTGGTCACAGTTCTGGACACTGGTCACAGTTCTGGTCACAGCTCTGGTCACTGGACACAGTTCTGGTCACAGCTCTGGTCACTGAACACAGTTCTGGTCACAGTTCTGGTCACAGTTCTGGACACTGGTCACAGTTCTAGTCACAGTTCTGGTCACAGTTCTGGACACTGGTCACAGTTCTGGTCACTGGTCACAGTTCTGGACATTGGACATAGTTCTGGACACTGGTCACAGCTCTGGTCACTGGACACAGTTCTGGTCACAGTTCTGACACAGTTCTGGACACTGGTCACAGTTCTGGTCACTGGCACTGGTCAGTGGATACAGTTCTGGACATGGGACAACGTTCTGGACACAGTTCTGGTCACAGTTCTGGTCACAGTTCTGGACACTGGTCACAGTTCTGGTCACAGCTCTGGTCACTGGACACAGTCTGGTCACAGCTCTGGTCACTGGACACAGTTCTGGTCACAGTTCTGGACACTGGTCACAGTTCTGGACATTGGTCATAGTTCTGGACACTGGTCACAGCTCTGGTCACTGGACACAGTTCTGGTCACAGTTCTGACACAGTTCTGGACACTGGTCACAGTTCTGGTCACTGGCACTGGTCAGTGGATACAGTTCTGGACATGGGACAACGTTCTGGTCACAGTTCTGGACACAGGACACAGTTCTGCTCACAGTTCTGGTCACTGACACTGGTCAGTGGACTCAGTTCAGGACACAGTTCTGGACACTGGACACAGTTCTGCTCACATTTCTGGTCACTGGAACTGGTCAGCGTACACAGTTCTGGTCACTGGACACAGTTCTGGACACAGTTCTGGACATTGGACACAGTTCTGGACACAGTTCTGGTCACTGGCACTGGTCAGCCGACACAGTTCTGGACACTGGATACAGTTCTGGACACTGAACACAGTTCTGGACAGAGTTCTGGTCACTGACACTGGTCAGTGGACTCAGTTCAGGACACAGTTCTGGACACTGGACACAGTTCTGGACAAAGTTTTGGTCACTGAAACTGGTCAGCAGACATAGTTCTGGACACTGGACCGGTGAGTTGGAAAGCAAAGGGAAAAGGAAAGTCCTGCATTTGAATTTATAAATTCTGCACTGTGTGTCGCGTCCTCGTGTATGTGTGCATGTTGCTGATAGAGCTGGGCTCTGACTGTGTTTTGGCCGTGTACAGGCTTTGACTACAAGACCTGCAACGTGCTGATTGCTTTGGAGCAGCAGTCGCCAGACATCGCGCAGGGCGTTCATCTAGACAGAGACGAAGAAGACATTGGTGCAGGAGACCAGGTGCGTGAATGGCCTTCGCCACTTAGGGACCACTGCATTACTGAGATCCCTGGCTGTCACAGTCCAGCGGGCACCCAGCGACACTGAGCACAGAGTACTGTGTCGCTGGCCTTTGCAAAATACTGGGCATCACAAAGACAGTGGGAACGTGGTGTTGTTTATTATTCGAACACAATGAGCTAGTACACTATCCATCTCACATCCTCCCCTTCAAAGAACAGAGCTTGTGACCTGCTCAAGCACTGGCCACTATGAACAAATTCCTGGCATCTCCATTGTTTAGGGATCAAAGTACAAAACTCCTCCTCTCTCACCACCTTGCATGCCAAGCGAAATCAAGTTGTGTTTTTTTAGCTCTGTCACGAAGGAAGAAACAAATAACCTTCCGGAAATACTAGAGGACCGAGGGTCTAGTGAGAAGGAGGAACTGAAGGAAATCCTTATTAGGCGGGAAATTGTATTAGGGAAATTGATGGGATTGAAGGCTGATAAATCCCCAGGGCCTGATAGTCTGCATCCCAGAGTACTTAAGGAAGTGGCCCTAGAAATAGTGGATGCATTGGTGATCACTTTCCAACAGTCCATCGACTCTGGATCAGTTCCTATGGACTGGAGGGTAGCTAATGTAACACCACTTTTTAAAAAAGGAGAGAGAGAGAAAACGGGTAATTATAGACCAGTTAGCCTGACATCAGTAGTGGGGAAAATGTTGGAATCAATCATTAAGGATGAAATAGCAGCGCATTTGGAAAGAATCGGTCTAAGTCAGCATGAATTTATGAAAGGGATATCATGCTTGACAAATCTTCTGGAATTTTTTGAGGATGTAACCAGTAGAGTGGACAAGGGAGAACCTGTGGATGTGGTGTATTTGGACTTTCAAAAGGCTTTTGACAAAGTCCCACACAAGAGATTGGTGTGCAACATTAAAGCACATGGCATTGGGGGTAATGTACTGACGTGGATAGAGAACTGGTTGGCAGACAGGAAGCAGAGAGTCGGGATAAATGGGTCTTTTTCAGAATGGCAGGCAGTGACTAGTGGGATGCCACAGGGCTCAGTGCTGGGACCCCAGCTATTTACAATATACATTAATGATTTAGATGAAGGAATTGAGTGTAATATCTCCAAGTTTGCAGATGACACTAAGCTGGGTGGTGGTGTGAGCTGTGAGGAGGATACTCAGAGGCTGCAGGGTGACTTGGACAGGTTAGTTGAGTGGGCAAATTCATGGCAGATGCAGTATAATGTGGATAAATGTGAGGCTATCCACTTTGGTGGCAAAAACACGAAGGCAAAATATTATCTGAATGGCGGCAGATTAGGAAAAGTGGAGGTGCAACGAGGCCTGGGTGTCATGGTACATCAGTCATTGAAAGTTGGCATGCAGGTACAGCAGGCGGTGAAGAAGGCAAATAATATGTTGGCCTTCATAGCTAGGGGATTTGAGTATAGGAGCAGGAAGGTCTTACTATAGTTGTACAGGCCTTGCTGAGGCCTCACCTGGAATATTGTGTTCAGTTTTGGTCTCTTAATCTGAGGAAAGACATTCTTGCTATTGAGGGAGTGCAGCGAAGGTTCACCAGACTGATTCCCGGGATGGCAGGACTGACATATGAGGAGAGACTGGATCGACTGGGTCTGTAGTCACTGGAGTTTAGAAGGATGAGAGGGGATCTCGTAGAAACATATAAAATTCTGACAGGACTGGACAGGTTAGATGCAGGAAGAATGTTCCCGATGTTGGGGACGTCCAGAACCAGAGGACACAGTCTAAGGATAAGGAGTAAGCATTTAGGGTTGAGATGAGGAGAAACTTCTTCACTCAGAGAGTTGTTAACCTGTGGAATTCCCTGCTGCAGAGAGTTGTTGATTCCAGTTAATTGGACATATTCAAGAGGGAGTTAGATATGACCCTTACGGCTAAAGGGATCAAGGGGTATGGAGAGAAAGCAGGAAAGGGGTACTGAGGGAATGATCAGCCATGATCTTATTGAATGGTGGTGCAGGCTCAAAGGGCCGAATGGCCTACTCCTGCACCTATTTTCTATGTTTCTATGTTTCTAGGTTTCTAGCCTTGTGTCCCTGCAGTTGTGGCAAGTGAGTGCTGGGATCTGATCCCAGGCATGAGTCTCTGTCTCAGCTAACAGCCCAGCTCTGTGTCCTGTGTTGGGAGAGTCCGGCCTGCTCTAGTGTAAAATCAACGGACCACCGGGAGGGTTGAAATTCATGGGGTTGAAGAGAGGCTGACCTGGCTGTAGGCACTGACTGACTCCGGCCTTGGACAGCGGGTGCTTTGTGAGTGGTTCAGGTTGTCTTCGGCCTTTGCAGGAGGCAGCCTTGAGACAAAAGAACATAGGAGCAGGAGTATGCCATTTGGCCCCTTGAGCCTGCTCTGCCATTCAATAAGATCATGGCTGGGACATCCTGCAGCAGTAGGAGATGAACATGTGACTATATCACATTTATCCACTTCACATCCACGTGCAGTGGCCACAATCATTGTTTAAAATCCTTCAAACTCCAAACCAGGTTGACTATGAAACCAATATATTGCTGGAATCCTATCACTGTCGACAGTGTTGGGTCGTACAGCACAGTGTCAGTGATGCAATTCTCAGCATGAAATAGAAAAGCACGCGTAACTTAACCTAGGCGTTAACCTTATTTACGTGTCAGCCTCAGCTCATAGCACTCTCACCTCTGAGTCAGAACATCATGGGGTCAAACCCCACTCCAGATACTTGAGCACATAAACCAGGTTGACAGTCCAGTGCAGTACTGAGGGAATGCTATCCTGTCAGAGGTGCCGTCTATTAAAGAATATCTTTAATACTCTTATGAATGACTCCACGAGGTCTAGTATTGTACTTGAGCTGTTGTGACCTTAGTATGGTAACTCCAGAGTGAGGTACAAGCATGGTGGGCAGCCTTTTATACTGGGCCCTGCACACCTATGCAGGTGACCCTCAGGTCTCCCACCGCAGTGCCCTCTGGTGGCACACCATATGTGACTATACAGTTAGTATACATGGTCTACATACATGACACCATCTTTCTGATGAGTTGTTAAACCGAGGCACCGTCTGCTCCCTCAGGTGGATGTAAAAAGAATCCCATGATGCTATTTGAAGAAGAACAGGGGAGTTCTCCCCGGTGTCCTGGCCAATATCTATCCCTCAATCAACATCACTAAAAACAGATTATCAGGTCATTATCACAATGTTGGTTTTGGGAGCTTGCTGTGTGCAAATTGGCTGCTGCATTTCCTTCCTTACAACAGTGAATACACATCAACAGGACTTCATTGGCCGTAAAGCACTTTGGGATGACCGGTGGTCGTGTAAGGCGCCATATAAATACAAGTCTTTCTTTCTAACTCCAGAGTTTCTGCACACCACTCAAAATGGTGGTCGTCCCATCTGTTTGCTCACTAATGACAGTGCAAGGCACACGCAGCACCTGACTGCCTATCTTCTACTGTACCGTGTAGTGTAACACAGTCCAAATAATATCCACAGCACACAGTCTGAGTCCTAGTTAGACACAGTGCACAAAGGGGCCCATTGCTATCAATCAGCCTGAAGATATTAGACTGGTTATAAATAGTGGAACTGAGCCGGGCTCCACTGATATCAATGGAAACGAGACTCTGACAGCTGAAAATGTGCGAATATCCGAGCCATTCTGTATTCTGTGAACTCTGCTGTCCTCAAGCATCAAGTGTCTCCTGGGCTATTAGCAGCCACGGAACAGGACTGACTTTTACATCAGTCGAAGCCGTGATTCCAAGAAGCACTGAACAGCTCATGGTGCCGGGTCTCGTGCTATAGTGCTGGGCTGAGGAGGCCTCCTGACCAAATCGTTTTCATCGATGCCCAGAATTACTTTGACATATTTTTTTGCCAGGCAGGGGATTTTGGATTTATGTTCAAGACTAAAAATCCAAAGCCAAAAGAAAAGTATAAAAACACATATCAAACTTGCAGACACGAATACAATCCATGGGAGATCTCGGGCACAGGTCCACACACAATCCATGGGAGAACTCGGGCACAGGTCCACACACAATCCATGGGAGATCTCGGGCACAGGTCCACACACAATCCATGGGAGAACTCGGGCACAGGTCCACACACAATCCATGGGAGATCTCGGGCACAGGTCCACACACAATTCATGGGAGATCTCGGACACAGGTCCTCACACAATCCATGGGAGATGTAGGACACAGGTCCACACACAATCCATGGGAGATCTCGGACACAGATCCAGACATGATCCAGGGGAGATCTCGGACACAAATCCACACACAATCCAGGGGAGATCTCGGACACAGATCCACACACAAACCATGGGAGATCTAGGGCACAGGTCCACACACAATCCATGGGAGATCTCGGACACAGGTCCACACACAATCCAGGGGAGATCTCGGACACAGGTCCACACACAATCCAGGGGAGATCTCGGACACAGGTCCACATACAATCCATGGGAGATCTAGGGCACAGGTCAACACACAATCCATGGGAGATCTAGGGCACAGGTCCACACACAATACATGGGAGATCTCGGACACAGTTCCACACACAATCCAGGGGCGATCTCGGACACAGGTCCACACACAAACCAGGAGAGATCTCAGACACAGGTCCACACACAATCCAGGGGAGATCGGGGGCACAGGTCAACACACAATCCATGGGAGATCAGGGCACAGATCCACACACAATCCATGGGAGATCTAGAGCACAGATCCACACACAATCCATGGGAGATCTCGGACACAGGTCCAAACACAATCCATGGGAGATCTCGGACACAGGTCCACACACAATCCATGGGAGATCTCGGACACAGGTCCACACACAATCCAGGGGAGATCTCGGACACAGGTCCACACACAATCCAGGGGAGATCTCGGACACAGGTCCACACACAATCCATGGGAGATCTCGGGCACAGGTCCACACACAATCCATGGGAGATCTCGGACACAGGTCCACACACAATCCATGGGAGATCTAGGGCACTGGTCCACACACAATCCATGGGAGATCAGGACACAGGTCCACACACGATCCATGGGAGATCTCGGACACTGGTCCACACACAATCCATGGGAGATCTCGGACACAGATCCACACACAATCCATGGGAGATCTCGGACAGAGATCCACACACAATCCATGGGAGATCTCGGACACAGGTCCACACACAATCCATGGGAGATCTAGGGCACTGGTCCACACACAATCCATGGGAGATCAGGGCACAGGTCCACACACGATCCATGGGAGATCTCGGACACAGATCCACACACAATCCATGGGAGATCTCGGGCACTGGTCCACACACAATCCAGGGGAGATCTCGGGCACTGGTCCACACACAATCCATTGGAGATCTCGGACACAAGTCCACACACAATCCATGGGAGATCTCGGACACAGATCCACACAAAATCCATGGGAGATCTCGGACACAGATCCACACATAATCCATGGGAGATCTCGGGCACTGGTCCACACACAATCCATGGGAGATCTCGGGCACAGCTCCACTCACAATAAATGGGAGATCTCGGACACAAATCCACACACAATCCAGGGGAGATCTCGGACACAGATCCACACACAAACCATGGGAGATCTAGGGCACAGGTCCACACACAATCCATGGGAGATCTCGGACACAGCTCCACACACAATCCATGGGAGACCTCGGACACAGGTCCACACACAATCCATGGGAGATCTCGGACACAGGTCCACACACAATCCAGGGGAGATCTCGGACACAGGTCCACACACAAACCAGGGGAGATCTCAGACACAGGTCCACACACAATCCAGGGGAGATCAGGAGCACAGGTCAACACACAATCCATGGGAAATCAGGGCACAGATCCACACACAATCCATGGGAGATCTCGGACACAGGTTCACACACAATCCATGGGAGATCTCGGACACAGGTCCACACACAATCCAGGGGAGATCTCGGACACAGGTCCACATACAATCCAGGGGAGATCTCGGACACAGGTCCACACACAATCCATGGGAGATCTCGGGCACAGATCCACACACAATCCAGGGGAGATCTCGTGCACTGGTTCACACACAATCCATGGAAGATCAGGGCACAGATCCACACACAATCCATGGGAGATCTAGAGCACAGGTCCACACACAATCCTTGGGAGATCTCGGGCACAGGTCCACACACAATCCATGGGAGAACTCGGGCACAGGTCCACACACAATCCATGGGAGATCTCGGGCACAGGTCCACACACAATTCATGGGAGATCTCGGACACAGGTCCACACACAATCCATGGGAGATGTAGGACACAGGTCCACACACAATCCATGAGAGATCTCGGAGACAGATCCAGACACGATCCAGGGGAGATCTCGGACACAAATCCACACACAATCCAGGGGAAATCTCGGACACAGATCCACACAAAAACCATGGGAGATCTAGGGCACAGGTCCACACACAATCCATGGGAGATCTCGGACACAGCTCCACACACAATCCATGGGAGATCTTAGACACAGGACCACACACAATCCATGGGAGATCTCGGACACAGGTCCACACACAATCCAGGGGAGATCTCGGACACAGGTCCACACACAAACCAGGGGAGATCTCAGACACAGGTCCACACACAGTCCAGGGGAGATCTGGGGCACAGGTCAACACACAATCCATGGGAGATCAGGGCACAGATCCACACACAATCCATGGGAGATCTAGGGCACAGGTCAACACACAATCCATGGGAAATAAGGGCACAGATCCACACACAATCCATGGGAGATCAAGGGCACAGGTCCACACACAATCCATGGGAGATCTCGGACACAGGTCCACACACAATCCATGGGAGATCAAGGGCACAGGTCCACACACAATCCATGGGAGATCTCGGACACAGGTCCACACACAATCCATGGGAGATCTAGGGCACAGGTCCACACACAATCCATGGGAGATCTCGGACACAGGTCCACACACAATCCAGGGGAGATCAGGGCACTGGTCCACACACAATTCATGGGAGATCTAGGGCACAGGTCCACACACAATCCATGGGAGATCTAGGGCACTGGTCCACACACAATCCATGGGAGATCAGGGCACAGGTCCACACACGATCCATGGGAGATCTCGGACACTGGTCCACACACAATCCATGGGAGATCTCGGACACAGATCCACACACAATCCATGGGAGATCTCGGACACAGGTCCACACACAATCCATGGGAGATCTAGGGCACTGGTCCACACACAATCCATGGGAGATCAGGGCACAGGTCCACACACGATCCATGGGAGATCTCGGACACAGATCCACACACAATCCATGGGAGATCTCGGGCACTGGTCCACACACAATCCAGGGGAGATCTCGGGCATTGGTCCACACACAATCCAGGGGAGATCTCGGGCACTGGTCCACACACAATCCATTGGAGATCTCGGACACAAGTCCACACACAATCCATGGGAGATCTCGGACACAGATCCACACACAATCCATGGGAGATCTCGGACACAGATCCACACACAATCCATGGGAGATCTCGGACACAGATCCACACATAATCCATGGGAGATCTCGGGCACTGGTCCACACACAATCCATGGGAGATCTCGGGCACAGCTCCACTCACAATAAATGGGAGATCTAGGGCACAGCTCCACACACAATCCATGGGAGATCTCGGGCACAGATCCACACACAATCTATGGGAGATCTCGGGCACTGGTCCACACACAATCTATGGGAGATCTCGGACACAGGTCCACACACAATCCATTGGAGATCTCGGACACAAGTCCACACACAATCCATGGGAGATCTCGGACACAGATCCACACACAATCCATGGGAGATCTCGGACACAGATCCACACACAATCCATGGGAGATCTCGGACACAGATCCACACATAATCCATGGGAGATCTCGGGCACTGGTCCACACACAATCCATGGGAGATCTCGGGCACAGCTCCACTCACAATAAATGGGAGATCTAGGGCACAGCTCCACACACAATCCATGGGAGATCTCGGGCACAGATCCACACACAATCTATGGGAGATCTCGGGCACTGGTCCACACACAATCTATGGGAGATCTCGGACACAGGTCCACACACAATCCATGGGAGATCTCGGACACTGGTCCACACACAATCCATGGGAGATCTAGGGCACAGGTCCACACACAATCTATGGGAGATCTCAGGCACAGGTCCACACACAATCCATGGGAGATCTCGGACACAGGTCCACACACAATCCATGGGAGATCTAGGGCACAGGTCCACACACAATCCATGGGAGATCTCGGAGACAGCTCCATACACAATCCATGGGAGATCTCGGGCACAGATCCACACACAATCCAAGGGAGATCTAGGGCACTGGTCCACACACAATCCATGGGAGACCTCGGGCACAGATCCACACACAATCTAGGGGAGATCTCGTGCACTGGTTCACACACAATCCATGGAAGATCAGGGCACAGATCCACACATAATCCATGGGAGATCTAGGGCACAGGTCCACACACAATCCATGGGAGATCTCGGGCACAGGTCCACACACAATCCATGGGAGAACTCGGGCAAAGGTCCACACACAATCCGTGGGAGATCTCGGACACAGCTCCACACACAATCCATGGGAGATCTCGGACACAGGTCCACACACAATCCATGGGAGATCTCGGACACAGGTCCACACACAATCCAGGGGAGATCTCGGACACAGGTCCACACACAAACCAGGGGAGATCTCAGACACAGGTCCACACACAATCCAGGGGAGATCAGGGGCACAGGTCAACACACAATCCATGGGAGATCAGGGCACAGATCCACACACAATCCATGAGAGATCTAGAGCACAGATCCACACACAATCCATGGGAGATCTCGGACACAGGTCCACACACAATCCATGGGAGATCTCGGACACAGGTCCACATACAATCCATGGGAGATCTCGGACACAGGTCCACACACAATCCAGGGGAGATCTCGGACACAGGTCCACACACAATCCAGGGGAGATCTCGGACACAGGTCCACACACAATCCATGGGAGATCTCGGGCACAGATCCACACACAATCCAGGGGAGATCTCGTGCACTGGTTCACACACAATCCATGGAAGATCAGGGCACAGATCCACACACAATCCATGGGAGATCTAGGGCACAGGTCCACACACAATCCATGGGAGATCTCGGGCACAGGTCCACACACAATCCATGGGAGAACTCGGGCACAGGTCCACACACAATCCATGGGAGATCTCGGGCACAGGTCCACACACAATTCATGGGAGATCTCGGACACAGGTCCACACACAATCCATGGGAGATGTAGGACACAGGTCCACACACAATCCATGGGAGATCTCGGACACAGATCCAGACACGATCCAGGGGAGATCTCGGACACAGATCCACACACGATCCATGGGAGATCTAGGGCACAGGTCCACACACAATCCAGGGGAGATCTCGGACACACATCCACACACAATCCATGGGAAATCTCGGACACTGCTCCACACACAATCCAGGGGAGCTCTCGGACACAGGTCCGCACACAATCTGTGGGAGATCTCGGACACAGATCCACACACAATACATGGGAGATCTCGGACACAGGTCCACACACAATCCATGGGAGATCTCGGACACAGGTCCACACACAATCCATGGGAGATCTCGGACACAGGTCAACACACAATCCATGGGAGATCTCGGACACAGGTCCACACACAATCCATGGGAGATCAGGGCACAGATCCACACACATTCCATGGGAGATCTAGGGCACAGGTCCACACACAATCCATGGGAGATTTAGGGCACAGGTCCACACACAATCCATGAGAGATCTAGGGCACTGGTCCACACACAATCCATGGGAGATCAGGGCACAGATCCACAAACGATCCATGGGAGATCTCGGACACAGATCCACACACAATCCATGGGAGATCTCGGGCACTGGTCCACACACAATCCATTGGAGATCTCGGACACAAGTCCACACACAATCCATGGGAGATCTCGGATACAGATCCACACAAAATCCATGGGAGATCTCGGACACAGATCCACACATAATCCATGGGAGATCTCGGACACAGGTCCACACACAATCCATGGGAGATCTTGGGCACAGCTCCACTCACAATCCATGGGAGATCTCGGGCACAGGTCCACACACAATCCATGGGAGATCTCGGACCAGGTGCACACACAATCCATGGGAGATCTAGGGCACAAGTCCACACACAATCCATGGGAGATCTCGGACACTGCTCCACACACAATCCAGGGGAGATCTCGGACACAGGTCCACACACAATCCAGGGGAGATCTCGGGCACTGGTCCACACACAATCTATGAGTGATCAGGACACTGCTGCACACTATCCAGCAGTTTGCCTGAGAGCTGAGACACAGATCAACCCTGTGTCCTACAAGGAACCTAGACATGACCATCATCCCCTCCCCCACTGTCCATCCACTCGACCCATAGTGTGCCAGGGCACCAGGCCACCCAATCACGGCCCACTGCATAGCCCAGAGATCCTGCCAGAATGAGCGGGGGCGGGGGGGCTCAGATAAGATCCTTCCAGCCAGCGGAAGGACAAGGTGTGGTGGTGATAGGCAAAGACCCTCGTGTGTCATTGAATGAGAGAATACAACAGGAGCACAAGTGGAGCACGTCGCACCGTCGAAGGACGATGGCGGCGACTGCCATGTATGGTGCCAGGCCTCTGAAGGACTGGGGCTCTGACACTCAGTGCACACACATAAAAACCTTAGAGGTGGTCCCCTTAACTCAAGGAAAGACCCAGCAGGTCAGGTAGCATCAGTGGAGCGAGGAACAGAGCTAATGTTGAAGAGTGTAATTCTATGTAATAGCTAGTGACCTCTGACCCAGGAAACGGGGCTGGGGTTGTAGGAACCCATATCACACACAGGTCCATATCACAGAATCATAGAATGATCCAGCACAGAAAGAGGCTATTCGGCCCATCTGTGCCTTGCTATCCTATGATAACATAAGAACATAAGAAATAGGAGCAGGAGTAGGCCATACGGCCCCTTGAGCCTGCTCCGCCATTTAATACAATCATGGCTGATCCGATCATGGACACAGCTCCACTTCCCTGTCCACTCCCCCTTATCGGTTAAGAAACTGTCTATCTCTGCCTTAAATTTATTCAATGACCCAGCTTCCACAGCTCTCTGAGGCAGCGAATTCCACAGATTTACAACCCTCTGAGAGAAGAAATTTCTCCACATCTCAGTTTTAAATGGGCGGCCCCTTATTCTAAGATTATGCCCCCCTAGTTCTATTCTCCCCCATCGGTGGAAAGATCTTCTCTGCATCCACCTTGTCGAGCCCCCTCATAATCTTACACGTATAAGCTTACCCAACAATCTTCTTTTAGGCTTGAAAGTTAAGCGGGGGTCAGGGTGATGGCTGCAATTTCTGCGCTGACCCAGTATGGATGGGAGAAGGAAAATCGGCCCCTTCGTTTTCTAAACGTGTTCCTGTCCCTTTCTCAGGGCCTGATGTTCGGCTATGCCACGGACGAGACGGAAGAATGCATGCCGCTGACGATCATCCTCGCGCACCAGCTCAACGCCAAGATGGCCGAGCTCCGCCGCGATCGGACGCTCCCCTGGCTCCGACCTGACTCCAAGACCCAGGTGAGCAGCGTCACGGGACATCTCTCAGCGCACGGCTCCTCGGCCCCCGCGTCTGGGAGGTTGTGGGGAGAGGTCGGGCGGTGTTTCTGGTGCGGCGGGAGGTGGAGTTTCGCGGTCCGAGGCGCCCCACCCTCTGGCGCCCGGTCTCCGTGACTGCGATGGCCGCGGGATTGACCGGGTCGGTGTGCTTGCTCCGCAGGTGACGGTACAGTACAGCCAGGAGAATGGGATGGTGGTCCCCACTCGCATACACACGATCGTTGTCTCCGTGCAGCACGACGAAGACGTATCGGTGGACGAAATGCGCACGGCCCTGAAGGAGAAGGTTATCGACACCGTGGTACCCAGCAAGTACCTGGATGACAACACCGTGTATCACCTCCAGCCCAGTGGCCGATTCGTGATTGGAGGTCCTCAGGTTAGTCAGAAGAACAGCATTTGTTAAGAGAAGTACACGATTTAATAATGATGTTCAAAATCATAAGAACATAAGAAATAGGAGCAGGAGTAGACCATATGACCCCTCGAGCCTGCTCCGCCATTTAATACGATCATGGCTGATCCGATCATGGACACAGCTCCACTTCCCTGCCCGTTTCCATAACCCCTTATTCCCTTATTGAAATGTATAAGATTATGAGGGGGCTTGACAAGGTGGCTGCAGAGAGGATGTTTCCACTGATGGGGGAGACTAGAACTAGCGGGGGCATAGTCGCAGAATAAGGGGCCGCCCATTTAAAACTGAGATGAGGAGGAATTTCTTCTCTCAGAGGGTTGCAAATCTGTGGAATTCGCTGCCCCAGAGAGCTGTGGGATTGAATAAATTTAAAGACAGAGATAGACATTTTTTTAACTGATAAGGGAATAAGGGGTTATGGGGAGCTGGCGGGGAAGTGCATGCTGAGTCCATGATCGGATCAGCCACGATCGTATTAAATGGTGGAACAGGCTCGGGGGGCCGTATGGCCTACTCCTGCTCCTATTTCTTATGTTCTTACGATTCCCCTAGACTCCAAAAATTTACCTATTGCAGCCTTGAATATATTCAGAGACTCAGCATCCACAGCTCTCTGGGGCAGTGAATTCCAAAGATTTACAACCCTCTGAGTGAAGAAATTCCTCCTCATCTTAGTCTTAAATGGCCGACCCCTTATCCTGAGACTATGTTCCTGGTTCTAGACTCTCCAACCAGGGGAAACAGCCACTCAGCATCTACCCTTCAGAATCTTGTATGTTTCAATGAGATCACCTCTCATTTTTCTAAACTCCAGAGAGTAGAGGCCCATTCTACACAATGAAGGGTTTTGATAGAGTTGGATTGGTGTGGTGTATTTGCTTTATGGGTTCTTTGCTGAAGAATTCATGGCTACACATTTGCTGTAAAGAACTAGCTGGTTTATTAGCAAAGGTTTAACACCGGAACTAAACACAATCAGTTCATCCACCAGACTCACAACAGCACGCCTCATCGTGGCGAACCTGAACCCAATTAACTGGGGTTTTGTTGCATCATGGGTGTTGTATATGCAGACTATGGATGTACTCTATGTGTAGTCACTGTGTGATTGCATAAGATGGACACTTGTTTACCTGATGTACATACATGCTGGCACCACTTGAGGGTACACTGGTGGAGTCCGGGGGTTTCCTGCCCTGGTGGCAGGGCCCTGTATAAAAGGCTGCACACCATGCTTGTCCAGCACTCTGGAGTTTGGAATAAAGGACCAAGGTCACTACAGTTCAAGTACAACACATTGCCTCGTGGAGTCATTGACAAGTACATTATAGACATAGCACTGTGATTGTCACGTGACTGGGTAAGCTGCTCACAGTGCAACAGCTCCACAACTATTTTAATTGTATCAGTAATCATGTGCCCCCCTGATTAAAGGGGTGGGGGGGGGGGGGCACACTCCAAAAACTTTTCAAGTGCCCCCGTATTTTTTTTGAGGGCACTAAAAACACAAATGATACAAGTGCCCCTTGGCTAAAAGGGGGACGGGGCACTAAAACCGACAACTTAGACAAATTAAACTTTAGACATTAAGATCAAATTAAAATTTGGCTGCCGGGGGTGATGATGCACTCCAGTCCCTCCGGCGCCCACCTCTCGCGGAAAGCCGTGAGCGTACCGGTGGACACCTCATGCTCCATCTCCAGGGACACCCTGGCTCGGATGTAACCGCGGAAGAGAGGCAGGCAGTCGGGCTGAACGACCCCCTCGACCGCTGCCTGGACCGGTTGATGGCACCCTTGGGCAACTGCTCCACAAGTCTGGGAGCATGCTCACAGGTACATACACTACAGTGGGGAGAAACTGTTTCCACTGGCAGCAGGGTGGATAACCAGAGTCCACAGATCAAAGATAATTGGTAAAAGAACTGGGGGGGGGGGCGGGGTGGGGTGGGGGGGGAAGATGAGCATTTTTTCTGGAAAGCAAGTTGCTATGATCTAGAATGCACTGCTTGAAAGGGCAGTGGAAGCAGATTCAGTAGGAACTTTCAAAAGGAAATTGGATAAATACTTGAAAAGGAAGAATTTGCAGAGCTTTGGGGAAAGAGTGGGGGGGAGCGGGGCTAACTGGATCGCTCTTTCAAAATCACGATGGGCCCAAAGGCCTCCTTCTGTGGGTCCAATCCAGCCCGCTAAACCTCCAGCCGTAGATTTTACCAATTGAAATTTCATGTGCAGCTGCGATAACACTGTTGTTGTAAAAATGTAAGCACCTCACGTGCTGTGTGAGGAACAGTGGCGATCCTCCAGTCCTGAGTCGCCAGCAGCAAGCCATATTCCGAGGGCAGTTGAGTCAGGGAGTCGGAACCGTGGTGTTGCCATTGTATCCCCAACCAGTGAGCAGATCCCTCGGGCGTGCCTTCTCACTGCAAGCGCAGACACAAACCTAAAATGGACATCACCCTCGTCCACCCTTGAGGATGCAGTTCCGGTTCTTCTTTCGAAACACCTGCGAATTCATCCTTTATTTTTCGCGTGGAAGCAAGTCATCCTCGTTCCGAGGGACTGCCTATGGTGATGATGTAGGCCAGCAGAAAATCTCTAAGTATTACATAGAATGTACAGCACAGAAACAGGACATTCGGCCCAGGCAGTCTGTGCCGGTGTTCATGCTCCACTTGAGCCTCCTCCCACCCCTCTTCACCTCACCCCATCAGCATATTCTTCTATTCCCTTCTCCCTCATGTACTTATCTAACCTCCCCTTAAACACATCGATACTATTCACCTCATCAACTCCCTGTGGCAGCGAGTTCCACATTCTCACCACTCTCGGGGCAATGGAGTTTCTCCTGAATTCCTGCTTGGATTTATTAGTGATTATCTTGTATTGATGGCCCCCAGTGTTGGACGCCCCGACAACTGGAAACATCATCTCTTGAAAAAAGAAGGCTGAGGGGTGACCTAATAGAGGTCTTTAAAACGATGAAAGGTTTTGATCGAGTGGATACAGAGAGAATGTTTCCACTTGTGGGGAAGAGCATAACTAGAGGCCATCGATATAAGATCGTCATCAAGAAATTTAATAGGGAATTCAGGAGAAACCTCTTTACCCAGAGAGTGGTGAGAATGTGTAACTCCCTACCACAGGGAGTGGTTGAAGCGAATAGTATCGATACATTTAAGGGGAGACTAGACAAGCATATGAGAGAGACGGGAATAGAGGGTTATGCTGACAGATTTAGATGAGGAAAGACGGGAGGAGGCTCGAGTGGAGCATAAACACAGGCATGGACTGGCTGGGCCATATATCCGATGTAATCCTATGTATGTATGTCTATCCTGTCGAACCCCCTTCATGATCTTGAAGACCTCTGCCCGATCACCCCTCAGTTAGCTGGATGGGTGCTCCATGTGATGGGGGAGGAATCACAGTGTGCCGTGTGCTTGGATTGTTTAGGGTGATGCCGGTGTCACTGGGCGGAAGATCATTGTGGACACGTATGGGGGATGGGGAGCTCACGGAGGCGGCGCCTTCTCAGGCAAGGACTACACCAAGGTTGACCGATCAGCAGCCTATGCCGCCCGCTGGGTGGCCAAGTCCCTGGTGAAGGCCGGGCTCTGCAAACGTGTCTTGGTCCAGGTGAGGATTCTGTGGCTTGGAGTCTAGAGATGACAATGTGTGAGATTGGGATGCCTGATGCGTCTGTATGTCTGTTCTTTTAATCGAGGCGTTTGTCAGTTTTACTTTATATTGGTTAAAGCTTCCATTAAACAAATGCAGCACGCAATACAATTGTGTCAGCTGTGGCTCAGTGGGCAGCACTCTCTCGCCTCTGAGTCAGAAGGTTGTGGGTTCAAGTCCCACTCCAGAAACTCGAGCACAAAAATCTAGGTTGACACTCCCAGTGCAGTACTGAGGGAGCACTGCACTGTGAGAGGTGCTGTCCTTCGGATGAGACGTTAAACCGAGGCCCTGTCTGCTCTCTCAGGTGGACTTAAAAGATCCCATGGCACTATTTTGAAGAAGAGCAGGGGAGGTGTCCTTGGCAATATTTATCCCTCAATCAACATAACATAAAAAACAGATTATCTGGTCATTGTCACATTGCTGTTAGTGGGAGCTTGCTGTGTGCAAATTGGCTGCCGTGTTTCCCACATTACAACAGTGGTAGACGTCTGGCAGTCATGAAAGGCGTGATAGAAATGCCAGTCTTTCTTCCTTTCAATAGGACTGTGTTAAGCGTGCATGCATTAATATCAAATACCGTCCTTTCTAGACTGTCTTTGGCTAATGAAGGGAAATCAGTGCACAACTTGGGCCAAATTGAAGATGACGATTAAATAAAGCTGCTGCTCACTATAACTCCGTGTTTAAAACGTTTGATAGATCACAGCAGCTAGCCCACAATATATGATGTGCTTTGAGGTGTTTGTGTCAGATGGAGCCCATTGAGAGCCCATGGGCAGGCTGTGATCACCATGAGCATGTGGTGATGGGCCTTCTCCTTAAACTGCTGCTGTCCTTGTGCTGAAGGTGCTCCCAGGGTGGCGTTGTATAGGGAATTCCAGGATTTTGACACAGCGATCATTAAGGATTGCCGATATATGCCCGAGTCAGGATGGGGTGTGACTTGGAGGAGAACTCGGAGCTGATGGTGTTCCCACAACATTGCTGCGTGTGTTCATGTATGTGCGAGTGAGAGTGGGCATGTTTGTGTCTCACCTCCTGACTCCCCAAAGCCTCTCCACTACCTACAAGGCACAAGTCAGGAGTGTGATGGAATACTCTCCACTTGCCTGGATGAGTGCAGTTCCAACAACACTCAAGAAGCTCGACACCATCCAGGACAAAGCAGCCCGCTTGGTTGGCATCCCATCCACCACCTTCAACACTCACTCCCTCCACCACCGGCGCACCGTGGCTGCAGTGTGTACCATCTACAAGATGCATTGCAGCAACTCGCCAAGGCTTCTTCGTCAGCACCTCCCAAACCCACAACAGGCGCATGGGAGCACCATCACCTCCACATTCCCCTCCAAGTCACACACCATCCTGACTTGGAAATATATCGGCCGTTCCTTCATCGTCGCTGGGTCAAAATCCAGGAACTCTCTCCCTAACAGCCCTGTGGGATTACCTTCACCACATGGACTGCAGCGGTTCAAGAAGGCGGCTCACCACCACCTTCTCAAGGGGCAATTAGGGATGGGCAATAAATGCCGGCCTTGCCAGCGACGCCCACATCCCAGGAACGGACTTTTTAAAAATATGCGTGGTTGTGTGTGATTGTGAGGGAGTGTCTCTGTGTAAGTGTGATTGGGAGTGAGTGTGAATCCATGTGGTTGAGTGTGTTTATGTGATTGTGGCTGTGAGTGTGTTTGTGTATGTGCGTTTGAGAGAATGTGTTCATTTACTTGTGGTCGTGAGTGAGTGTGTCAATCTGGGTGGCTGTGAGTGAGTGCGTGTGGTGAGTATGTCTGTGGCTGTCAGTGATTGTGCGAGTCTGTGCTTGTTACCATCCCCTTATTCTCCTGTTTTTTACAAGATGATTTTAAGCCACATTATGTAACAGCTTGCTCAGTGAAACCACTTTCCGTGCAAACACTTACTGCTGTGAATTTCTAGGTTGCGTATGCCATTGGTGTCTCTGAGCCACTCTCGATCTCCATATTTTCTTACGGCACCTCACAACTGGGCGACAGGGCATTGATGGACATCGTGAGAAACAACTTTGACCTTCGACCCGGCGTGATTGTCAGGTAAAGTGAGCTTGTTGCGTTTGGTTGTGGGAGTGAGCAGCGTGGTCTGGCGATCCCTGGCCCGTGTCGTGAATACAGCGTTCAGTGAGACGGATCGCTGTTGTCACGGGAACGCCGATATAGTTGTAGAGTGAAGCCTGGGCTCTCCCTGCCATTCCTGACACGTGCAACCTGTGCCTGAGGCCCCGTCAGCAGCTAATACTTGTAAAATTGGCCTTGAAGTTCAGGCAGAAGAATGCTCCCGCTTACAGTTTAAGGTGACCCCGTTAGATGGCAGCACTACCGTCCACGATAGCTGGCAAGCCAGGGTCGCCAGCTCTGGTTGGACGTATTCTTGAAGATTTTGTCACATGATCTCCCACCTCCAACTGCCTCACCACCCCCCCCCCCCCTCCCCACCCCACCCACATCTCCATTAGTTTTATAACTAAGGACCAAAACTTTTCAAAGAAAATGACAAAAGCACAGAATTCTTTCGATGGCCCAATGAACATTCTCCTATGTTTGCGCGCAGCATGGTCCTGCAGAGGAATCTTTAATTCCTGGAGACCCCCGGACAATCCTGGAGGATGGGCATAACCCAATGGCGAACATGATTGGCTGCAGTGGGAAGCACTGACTGCCACGCCGCAGCCCATTCCTCAGTCGGACCAGAAATAAATGTTCACAGTTTTCAAACGGCTGTCCCTATACAAACTCTCAATTGCTGCTGTGTTGCCTACCCCGGCGAGTGGAATCCAGCCTGCTATGTAACTGGACCATGTCCCCTAGCGCTGTCAGCCCCAGGAGGTTATATAACTGTTTATACATCAATCTGTTCCATCGTACAGTTAACCTGAGCGGAACAAAGAACATTAGCAATTGGGAATGGAAGCCAAGGGATAGATGTGCCACATCTTACACCAGAATAGAATGGCCTTCATTACATCCACTGGGCAGTAATCTCCCAGCAAAACCCCTTGGGCAGGAGGCCGTACGGTGCTGGGTATTGCACGGCCTCTCAGTCCTTTTCACTGGGGCTCCCTGGACCAAGGTGTAATGGATTTACAAGGTTGTCTTTGAGCTATGTTGCCTCCAGTGGCCAGTGGTGGGACTGCTGCTCTTAATGTGTACAATCTGGACTCGAAACAATATCGAAATTTGCAGGCTGCACAAAAATTGGCGCCTAGTTAGCCTTGAAAAGGATCATAAGGAGGGCATGGACGGATTAGCAGATTACACAGGTGGATGTCAGATCAAATTTAACATGAGGAAATGTGGGGTGATCCTGTTTTGGTAGAAGGAGTAAGAGAAGGGCATAGACGTTAAATGGTAAAACTCTAAAAGGAGAAGAACAGAGAGACTTGAGGGTTCTGACCTTTAAAGGTGGAAGGACAGGTTGATAAAGCTGTAAAAAAAAAGCATACAGGGTCCTTGGCTTTATAAAGACTAAGACTGAATGCTAAAAAGCACAAATCATCGATTAGGCTGTTGTTAGAAGGAACGGCGAGAGAATGTAGAGGGATGTGATCAGGACCCGTGAAAGGCGTGAGTTTGGGGCCAGAAGAGGCGAGGGCCCAGGGGCAGCACGGGCCAGCCCACACTGCGATATGTGTGACCCGTGCAGCAGAGCAGGTCTCCAGTCATCCTGGTTCAACCCTTGCCATTGGACCAAGACCTAGCTCTGGCAAGCCCGTGTGGTGGCTGGTGTGCAACGGCCACCACACGTTAAAAAAATCCACGCACAGGCACCTTCCACCCTTCACGATGCAGTTCGGGATCCAGAATATTAGGTCCTTCATTGAAACACCTGTGAACTCATCCCTTTTCAGCATGGGAGCAAGTCATCCTCGATCGAGGGACTGCCTATGATGATGCTGAGAATATTGTGGCCAGTTTCAGGTGCCTTACCTCAGGTAGGATGTCAAGGTCATGGGGAGATTCATGAGGATGACCCTAGGCAGGAGAGATGAGAGAAAATGGGACTCCTCATTAAAGCAAAACAGGTTAAAAGGAGCGGTGGTTGTGAGAAATCAGGAAAAGTTCCTTGCACTGAGCGGTGATTCCATGGCCGGGAGATTGCTCGGAGCTGCTCCCGGTTCCCCAGCGTTCCTTCGCTCAATGTGCAGTGCCAGCTCCGTTCACACGCCTACCCGTCTATTCCCGGGCCAATCACTGGACGTGCTGAGGCAGCGCCCAACAGCAGCTGCAGCTCTGCAGTTGGCCTGGATAAGGCAAGAGTCTGTCAATGCAACCACACCCTGCCTGCCCACCCTGTCCCTGCCAATGTGGAAGCAGACATCCCAAGCGGCCACAGATATGGCAGAAACAGCCCAGGGTAGAAGTAACAAAGGCACTGATGAGGGCTTCAGCAGCAGATGAGCTGAGGCAAGGGCGGAGACAGGTGATGTTACGGAGGTGGACATAGGCGGTCTTAGTTACGCTGTGGATATGTGGTTGAAAGCTCATTTCAGGGTCATATACGACTCCGAGGTTGCGAACAGTCTGGCTCAGCCTCAGACAGGAGTTGGGGAGAAGGATGGAGTCAATGTCTAGGGAACACCTCACGACCCAGAATAAGATTGATTGATTAATGAGTTTACCCATCTGTACGAGAGCACGGAGCGCCCACAGACAATCAGGTCCTTGATTTCCAATTCGAGCTGGGACACGATGGCTTCATTACCACCCAAAGTTGCTCCCATCTACCACAAATCAACAAAGCAAATAGAATAATGAGCTGTATAGCCAAAACCGTAGAGTACAAGTCGGAGCAAGTCATGCTTAAATAATATGCTTTGGTGAGGCCATACCTTGCAAACCTTCTGGTTACAAGGGAGATCTTCAAATCATGGAGGCAGTTCTGAGAAAAACCATGAGGCTGATTCCAAGAGTTACAGGACTGAAATATAAGGAAAGACTGGAGGAACTTGAGCTTTTCAACCTTTTAAAGGGGATGATGAGAAGTGATCTTATGGAGTAAGGCAATGAGAAGTAACATTATAGAGTAAAATCTTGAGAAGTGATTTTCTAAAGTAGCATACAGTGTAGAATGGGTACATTTGGAACACGACTTTAAACCACACCGTGACAGTGGAATGGGAGGGCAGAGGGTCAAACTCGCTAAAGACAAATTTAGCACTGATGTCAGGAAATCTGCACGCAAGTAATTAAATCTTGGAATTGGTTTCCAAGGGATAGGATTTAGATGAAGGAATTGAATGTAATATCTCCAAGTTTGCAGATGACACTAAGCTGGGTGGCAGTGTGAGCTGCGAGGAGGATGCTAGGAGGCTGCAGGGTGACTTGGACAGGTTAGATGAGTGGGCAAATACATGGCAGATGCAATATAATGTAGATAAATGTGAGGTTATCCACTTTAGTGGCAAAAACTGGGAGGCAGAATATTATCTGAATAGTGACAGATTAGGAAAAGGGGAGGTGTAATGAGATCTGGGTGTCATGGTACATCAGTCATTGAAATTTGGCATGCAGCTACAGCAGGCGGTGAAGAAATGGCATGTTGGCCTTCTTAGTGAGAGGATTTGCGTATAGGATCAGGTAGATCTTACTGCAGTTGTACAGGGCCTTGGTGAGGCCACACCTTGAATATTGTGTACAGTTTTGGTCTCCTAATCTGAGGAAGGACATTCTTGCTATTGAGGGAGTGCAGCGAAGGTTCACCAGAATGATTCCCAGGATGGCAGGACTGATATATAAAGAAAGACTGGATCGACTGGGCTTATATACACTGGAATTTAGAAGAATGAGAGGGGATCTCATAGTAACATAAAATTGTGACGGGATTGGACAGGTTAGACGCAGGAAGAATGTTCCCAATGTTGGGGAAGTCCAGAATCAGGGGTCACAGTCTAAGGATAAGGGGTAAGCCATTTAGGAAGAGATGAGGAGAAACTTCACTCAGAGAATTGTGAACCTGTGGAATTCTCTACCACAGAAAATTGTTGAGGCCAGTTAGTTAGATATATTCAAAAGGAAGTTAGATGTGACCCTTACGGCTAAAGGGATCAAGGGGTGTGGAGAGAAAGCAGGAAAGGGGTACTGAGGTGAATGATCAGCCATGATCATATTGAATGGTGGTGCAGGCTCAAAGGGCCGAATGGCTTACTCCTGCACCTATTTTCTATCTTTCTATGTTTCTATGTTACTGGACCAGTAATCCGGAGACGTGAGTTCAAATCCCACCACAACAGCTGGGAAATTTTAATTCAGTTAATTAAATAAATCTGGAATAAAAAGCTAGTGTCATGAAACTACTGGATTATTATAAAAAAAAACATCTGGTTCACTAAGGTTCAGGGAATGAAATCTGCTGCCCTTACCCGGCCTGGCTGATATGTGACTCCAGACCCACAGCAATGTGGTTGATCCTCTGAAATGGCCGAGCAAGCCAATTATACACAAGAGCAATTAGGAATGGGCGACGCCCACATCCAGCAAATTTATGAAAAAATGTAGCGCATTGGGGAAGAGAAACTCTGAATCTTTAAGAACTAGTTGGATATCCCCGTTGGGAGAGCTAGAAGATCCTTCTGGGTGGATGAACTAAGCTGGGTTGGATAGTGGCCCTCATCTCTCTCTATATTATGTGTTGTCCCCAATTTTCTCCAGTTGAATATTGGGAAGACCGAAACCATTGTTTTCAGTCCCCGCCACAAACTCCGTTCACTAGCCACTGACTCCATCCCTCTCCCCAACTTCTGAGGCTGAATCAGACTGTTCGCAAACTTGTTGTCATGTTTGACCCTGAAATGAGCTTTCGACCACATATCCGTAGCATAATTAAAACTGCCTATTTACACCTCTGTAACATCGCCCGCCTCCACCCTTGCCTCAGCTCATCTGTTACTGAAGCCCTCATCTGTGCCTTTGTTGCCTCTAGATTTGACTACTCCAACACACTGCTGGCTGGCCTCCCACATTCTACCCTACGTAAACTAGAGGGGATCCAAAACTTGGCTGCTCGTGTCCTAACTCGCACTCACCCATCACCCCTGTGCTCGCTGACCGACATTGGCTTCCGGTTAAGCAGTGCCTCAATTTCAAAATTCTCATCCTTGTTTACAAAACCCTCCATTGCCTCGCCCCTCTCTATCTCTGTAATCTCCTCCAACCCTACAACTCCCCGAGATGTCTGCACTCCTTTAATTCTGCCCTCTTGAGCATCCCTGCCTTCTGTTGCCTGGGCCCCAAGCTCTGGAATTCCCTGCCTAAACCTCTCTGCCTCACTGCCTCTCTTTCCTCCTTCAAGACGCTCCTTAAAACCTACCTCTTTGACTAAGCTTTTGGTCACCTGAGCTAATTTCTCCTTATGTGGCTCGGTGTCAATTTTTTTTAGCTGATAACACTCCTGTGAAGCGCCTTGGGACGTTTCACTACGTTAAGGGTGCCATATAAATACAAGTCGTTGTTGTTGTTGTCCTTTGCATCCATCTTGTATCCGACAAAAAACTCTTTCCTTTTCTAGGGACCTAAACTTGAAGAAAGCAATCTACCAAAAAACAGCTTGCTACGGCCATTTTGGCAGGAATGAATTCCCTTGGGAAGTGGTGAAGAAGCTGAGTTACTAACATATCCCGACATGGTCCCAAAGCTGCTGCTGGTTACACCATTGAACTAGGAAAGGGGCACCCGGCCTTGCAATTCCGATCGTCAGCTGCCAGTCGCTGCTTGAGTCAGGTTCAGATTCTTATCTACAAGAGGGACCAAAACACTGCAAACAAATCACAATAATCAGAAGCTTTACCCAGCCTTCACATTGACCAGCTTGGAGAAGGGTTGCCCTTTGGTTTCCTGGGAGTCTCCGTTCGGTGTCCCGGTGGCTTGATTTATTCTTGGCCATCCTTTCATTCAAGGGAGTGTAAAAGTTGTCGTGGGTCATGGGGAACAACACCAGCAAAATTCCATGGTCTGCGTGGTATCTTCACCTCTCAACCTTCAAGCTTGGTGACACGGGTTCAAAGAACCATAACATGTTGGGCCACAAGTGACCAAAGTGGAGGCTGCGTGTATTCTGCCATGGGTTATCTTGCCTGAAGCGTTAAGAGGACAAGTACATCAGACTGTCTTTATCTTAATTTCAATTCTGTTCCATTCCCCCACCCTACCACCCCCATTAAGGGAGCGTTTCCCCTCACTTTGCCTTCTAAGTAGCAACAGTTCAGACTGGAATTTGTAATTTAAGTTTGCAGGACACCTGGGAGATACCTGGACTGGAGTGCATCATCACCCCCAGCAACCAAATTTTAATTTGATTTAAGTTTACTGTCTAAAGTTCAATTTGTTTAAGTCTGTCGGTTTTAGTGCCCCTCTTTAATCAGGGGGCGCTTGAATTAAAGTTTGCAACAAA
This sequence comes from Pristiophorus japonicus, assembly GCF_044704955.1. Lineage (NCBI taxonomy): Eukaryota > Metazoa > Chordata > Chondrichthyes > Pristiophoridae > Pristiophorus > Pristiophorus japonicus. The sequence goes on along the minus strand of NC_091998.1, from coordinate 29,696,794 downwards.
ATAGTTGCAGGATACCTGGGTCTACCTGCTTGTGCTCATGCCCAAGAAGTCAAATCACCCCAATTGAAAGCAAATTTAAAATAAAATAATATAACCTAACTTAAACCAAGAATCAACGCCGCAAATTTCCTGTTGACCTACACGGGTTCTGCCAACATTCCTCCCGTCACTACACTAACACAAACATGCCGGATTTAAAATGCATCCATCAAAACAGTCCTAATATCGTCATGAGACATTCTCGCCTGTATAGTTTTACATATTTTTACTCCATCTCTTGTTTGACCCTTAACCTGTCCTGAAGCCCAGCGAAACACTTGTTTGACTGGGCCGGCCAGTTTTTGGAGAATTTTCAGCTCACGGACCACGATGCAGAAACAGCGAGAGACCATTCCAGTGTTCAGGGTTCTTTCCTTACTGTGATATTGGTTTCAGCTGTGGCTGAGGGGCAGCACTGCCGCCTCTCAGTCAGAGGGTTGCGGGTTTAAGCCTCATTCCAAAGGCTTGAGCAACTAATCCAGACCGATGCTTCAGTGCAGTACTGAGGGAGGTGCCACCCTTTTGACATTAAACCGAGGCCCTGTCTACTCCCTCAGGTGGATGTAAGGAGATCCCATGGCTGATTTGAAGACGGGTCGGGGTGTTCTTCAATGTCCGAGCCAATTTTTATCCTTCAATTGACATCATTATCTGGTCATTATCTCATTGCTGTTTGTGGGAGCTTGCTGTGTGCAAATTGCTGCCACGTTTCCCACATTACAACAGTGACTACACTTCAAAATTGGCCGTAAAGCACTTTGGGACGTCCTGACGACATAAGAGGTGCTATACAAATGCAAGTTCTTTCTTATTATCCTAAAAAAGCTAAAACCTAAATGCTTTAATTCTGTTCCCCGTGTTCCTTTATATCTCTATCTCCCACTCCATCTTACTTTGTTCTATATTTAATGTTAATATTTATTCTGGCCGCATGTAATCGCTCTGATCTTCCTTTTCTCCTGTTTCCCTTTGGGCGGACCTGCCTCTGGGTTTCTGATTGGCCTGAAATGAACACTAGACTGATATTTCCTGGTAAACGGAGGGAAAACATAGAAACATAGAAAATAGGTGCAGGAGCAGGCCATTCGGCCCTTCGAGCCTGCACCGCCATTCAATGAGTTCATAGCTGAACATGCAACTTCAGTACCCCATTCCTGCTTTCTCGCCATACCCCTTGATTCCCCCTAGTAGTAAGGACTACGTCTAACTCCTTTTTGAATATATTTAGTATAGGTTCCCCAATTGCACTGTGGGTGCGCCCTGGTTAACCTCCGACATCAAATGGAGCCCAGTGACACATTGAGAATGAAAACAGGATTACGACATTGGATGTGACGGAGCGGTGCCCCCCGGCAAACAGCCTGTGGTGATGCGATGTTTATTGGGGATTGGGCCATGGAGATCCGCGTATTCCCATACCATTTCCCCAAAATGAATGGATGGAAAATCGGGCCGTGCACAGTGATCTCCATGCGCCAATTCCCAATGGACATTCCCATTGCACAAAGTCCTGTGTCGGGAGCACTCCTTTGCAAAATCTCTTCCCAACACTTCTCTTTTTAATGCCAAAACCACATGTAAATTATTGCACCCTTATTTATTGCAATCTGAGATCCCACCTCCGTATGAAACGTTGGTCTGTTTCCACTCAGCTGAAGGGGGTAAAGATGCGGAAGCAATCCCAGGAAACCAGACTTATCTCCATCTCCTCTGTGTGCTAAAGTTGCCCGCTCTCACCCCAGGGAACAGGCCTGCCTGACACGGCAGGAGAAGCTAGGAATCCGCCCGCCCCCGATACACGCCACTTCTGCCGGAAGAAACGGCAACATCTGCGGCGGTGGCACAAGGTTGGACGAAAGGGCAAGCAACTATTTTTGGTTGCATCTGTAAATCAAATATAAAGCAAGTGCCCCCTGATTAAAGGGTGGGTGGGCACCAAAACCAACACATTAAACAAATTAAACTTTCGACAGTAGCTTATTTCAAATTAACATTTGAAGCAGATTGGGGCAGAATCCGGACATGAAATGAGCCGAAACAGGACTCCAGGCACCAAACCCGTTTCAGAGTGGTCTCTGTGAAACTCAGGCCAGTTTTCAGACATGGTGGCACGGTAGAGGAGCAATTATCTAACGTCGCGCTCCCGGCGGGAAATCCCGCCCGCTCGGAGCCAGTAGCCGGAAATTCCGCCGTGCCTGGCATTCGCTGGAATTTCCCAGATGCTCTCCCAGCGGGAAAGGCTTCCCTCGCAGGGCACAACGTCTGAAAGTTACCCCTGACTTGTCTCCACGCAACAGCTCCGAAATTACATCGTTGGACGCCAATCTATCTGAAATTCCTCTGGCCACCCTTTTAGCCTGTTTAAAATAAACGGGTTGTAACTTCCACTAAAATAGCCCACGAAGGAATTTTGGCAAACCCATTCAGCGTTCAAACGAGTAATATCTGGGCCCATGTTGCTTCACCTCTCAACGAGCTCGCTCCTAATGGAGGGAAAACTAGTTATTTTGCCAATCATTATGACCGCTGATAACTCACCACAGAGCTGGGTGGGTGGGTCACTTCCAGTACTTCCCAGTGGAAGTGTATTACTCTGGACACTTGGGATCAGGAGACCAGAAGCAGTGAGTGTCCTCTGCATTAACAGCTTGGTTTTCAAAATGTGGCTTGGTTTCCAATGTAACTGGAAGGATGTTTCCAGTGGGGTTCTGCAGGGCTCAGTACTGGGTCCCTTGCTTTTTGTGGTATATATCAACGATTTAGATTTGAATATAGGGAGTATGATTAAGAAGATGCAGATGACACTAAAATTGGCTGTGTGCTTGATAATGAAGAGGAATGTCATGGGCTGCAGGAGGATATCAATCTACTGGTCAGGTGGGCAGAGCACTGGCAAATGGAATTTAATTCAGAGAAATTTGAGGTGCTGCACTTTAGGAGGGCTAATAAGGAAAGGGTGTACACATTAAGCGGTAGGCCACTTAATAGTGTGGATGAACAAAGGGACCTTGGAGTGCTTCTCCACAGATCCCTGAAAGTAACAAGCCAGGTGGATAAGGTGGTTAAGAAGGCATATGGAATGCTTGCCTTTATTGGCCGAGGCATAGAATATAAGAGCAGGGAGGTTATGCTTAAATTGTATAATACTTTGGTTAGGCCACAGCTGGAGTACTGCATGCAGTTCTGGTCGCCCTATTATAGGAAGGACGTGATTGCACTGGAGAGGATGCAGAGGAGATTTAGTGGATGCTGCCTGGAATGCAGAATCTTAGTTTAGAGGACAGATTGGATAGGCTGGGTTTGTGCTCATTGGAACAGAGGAGATTGAGAGAAGACCTCATCGAGGTGTACAAAATATTGAAGGGCCTGGACATGGTGGATAGTAAGGGCCTATTTCCATTGGTGGAGAGGTCTATTACAAGGGAGCACAGTTTTAAGGTGGTTAGTGGAAGGTTTAGAGGGGATTTGAGGGGGGGGGGGGCTTCTTTACACAGAGGGTTGTGGGGATCTGGAACTCACTGCCTGGAAGAGTGGTGGACGTAGAAACCCTCGCCACTTTTAAGAGATGGTTGGATGGGCACTTAAAGTGCAGTAACCTGCAGGGTTACGGACCTAGAACTGGTAATTGGGATTAGATTGGATGACCTTTTGTTGGACGGTGCAGATATAATGGTAAATACTGCAGGGAATAGAATATGGCCAGAGTGATCTCCTGGACTAGTGTCGATCGCCTGGATGGGTCAGAGAGGAATTTTCCCAGATTTTTCTCCCTAAATTCACCTGGGTTTTTATCTGGTTTTTGCCTCTCCCAGGAGATCACATGGCTCCGGTTGGGGTGGAGTGTAGAATGTTTTCAGTATAAGGCGTGTCGCAGTTGTGTGAGGCGGACCAGTTGGGCTGGGTGCTCTTTGCCTTTCCGTCATTGTTCATAAGTTTATATGCTATGAGGCTGCAGAGCGACTTGGATAGGTTAGGTGAGTGGGCAAATGCATGGCAGATGAAGTATAATGTGGATAAATGTGAGGTTATCCACTTTAATGGTAAAAACAGAGAGACAGACTATTATCTGAATGGTGACAGATTAGGAAAAGGGGAGGTGCAACGAGACCTGGGTGTCATGGTACATCAGTCATTGAAGGTTGGCATGCAGGTACAGCAGGCGGTTAAGAAAGCAAATGGCATGTTGGCCTTCATAGCGAGGGGATTTGAATACAGGGGCAGGGAGGTGTTGCTACAGTTGTACAGGGCCTTGGTGAGGCCACACCTGGAGTATTGTGTACAGTTTTGGTCTCCTAACCTGAGGAAGGACATTCTTGCTATTGAGGGAGTGCAGCAAAGATTCACCAGACTGATTCCCGGGATGGCAGGACTGACCTATCAAGAAAGACTGGATCAACTGGGCTTGTATTCACTGGAGTTCAGAAGAATGAGAGGGGACCTCATAGAAACGTTTAAAATTCTGATGGGTTTAGACAGGTTCGATGCAGGAAGAATGTTCCCAATGTTGGGGAAGTCCAGAACCAGAGGTCACAGTCTAAGGATAAGGGGTAAGCCATTTAGGACCGAGATGAGGAGAAACTTCTTCACCCAGAGAGTGGTGAACCTGTGGAATTCTCTACCTCAGAAAGTTGTTGAGGCCAATTCACTAAATATATTTAAAAAGGAGTTAGATGAAGTCCTTACTACTAGGGGGATCAAGGGGTATGGCGAGAAAGCAGAAATGGGGTACTGAAGTTGCATGTTCAGCCATGAACTCATTGAATGGCGGTGCAGGCTAGAAGGGCCGAATGGCCTACCCCTGCACCTATTTTCTATGTTTCTATGTTTCTAAAAGGAATTCTGGTGGACATGAACTTGGATACAATACACAAGGCTGCCTTGAAATTGGGCTCTAAGTCACACTCATTTGACAATTTACCTCAGAAAGGTCGCGGAGAGGTAAAGCGAGCAAGGCCAACGTGTCTCACCTTGGTGCCACAGCGGGTGGCGAGGTGAGGATTGAGTTACACGTCAGGGTAAACTGTAGGAATCTCTATATGTGGAGAGCAAATCTGCCAATCTCCATCCTAACTTGCCGTGCTTAGCGGAATATGCAATTAAAAATGTTCCTCCTCTTGAGCCCGGCGTCCAACACAGCTCGTCGAGGGTCTGATCAAAACATGAGATCATTTGGCTTTGAAGATCAGCCGGAAAGACCGAGGTGAGGTGTCACAGAGCGATGGGCTGTGGACAAGATAGAAAATGAATGCCTCTCCTGGCACTTGTCCGAGAGTGACATTGATCTCGCCTGGGAGCAGGCAGCCTGACACCAACCTGTCTGAGGGTGGAGCCATGAGGCCCAGGAGAACGGTTAGCAAGGGGAGAAGATGTGGCAGTAAAGGACAGCTAGTAAGAACGTAACCCACTCTTTATATTTAAAAAAAAATAATCACTGATGCTCTTAAAGAATATATTTAGCATTCAACAAGTTGTTGTCTTAATCTGGTACTGGTAATTCCTGCCTCTCTTCTGCGGTTATGTTCAAGCCAAGATGTCCCTGGAGATGGAGCACGCGGTGTCCACCGGTACGCTCGCGGCCTTCCGCGAGAGGTGGGCGCCGGAGGGACTGGAGTGTATCGTCACCCCCGGCAACCAAATTTTAAATTGATCATAGTTTTTGAAAAAGTATAATTTGTTAATCTGTCAGTTCGAGTGCCTCTTTAACAAGGGGGCACTTGATTTAAAGTTTACTTAAAATAGTTGCCAGTACTGGTTATTCAATGCTGATCGAATTGTAAAGGTTAAAGCCATCCCTACTTCCCAGTCTCTACCAGCATTACACCATGGGTCAGGTGCGAGTGAAAGAACACACATTCAATTAATTCAGGCGTAGATGCCCAAACCGTTTATTGGGGCAGGACACATGATACTTCATCACCCATCCCTCACTCCTTTGCATTAATAAAATTGGCCAAATCGATGCTAAATCTTCTGGGGTTAAATCATTTATGTCTCTAGTCACTGATAAATTCCACTAGGGTCTTCCAGTGTCGAGCGGTGATTGCTTCACTATCTCTATCGCTCTCTCGCTTTACTATTTCTAGCTCTCCCTCTTGTTTTACTCTCCCTCCCTCTTCCCTCTTTTATCATCACCTGATCACTACTTTCTGATTTGCCTTGCCTTCCCCTCTGTTTCTCAATTTACAACACACATACTCTTCTTGTCCCTTTACCGTTTGCTGGTCAAAAACTTGCTACGGTATTTTTATTAGTTTTTCTTCTTGCAGTCACACTACGTTCCCCTCCAAGTCACACACCATCCTGACTTGGAAATATATCGGCCGTTCCTTCATTGTCGCTGTGTCAAAATCCTGGAACTCCCTCCCTAATAGCGCTGTGGGAGCACCTTCACCACACGGACTGCAGCGGTTCAAGAAGGCGGCTTACCACCACCTTCTCAAGGGGAAATTAGGGATGGGCAATAAATGCTGGCCTTGCCAACGACGCCCACATCCCAAGAACTCATTAGTTTAATCGAAACCGTTTCCAAACCCTTCCCTAGCCTTTGTCTCAGGCTGAACCACAATATCCTCAACCTCGGTGTCTAGTTTGACCCTATGATGAACTTCTGACCTCTATCAACCCCATGAAAATGACCGCTACTTTCAGCACCATAACAACACGACCCCACCTCAGCCCATCAGCTGCTGAAATCCTCCTTCAAACCGTTGCCACCTCCATGCTCAATCACTCCAATAATCTTATGCTGGCCTCCCATCCTCCATAAATATCAGCTCATCCAAATCTCAGGTGCCTGTATCCTATCCCACACCAAGTCCCGCTTGCCCATTACTCTGGCCCTCACTGTCCTACACTAGCTCCCAGGCCGCCGATGCTGCAAATGTAAAATGTTGAGTCTTGTGTTTTGTTCTTTTTCTTTCTTTGTGTTTAAAACCTCCATGGCCTTGCCTCTTCCTAACTCTGTAACCTCCTAAAGGGCCTACAACTCTCTCTCCCCCCCGCCAAAAGTCTCTGACTCTGGCATCCTGTATAGCCCTCCTCCCCTTCACCCCACCTTTGGAAGCCGTGCCTTCAGCCACCCATGTCCTACCCTCTGGAATTGCTTTCCTAAACTCCTCTGCCTCTCCTCCTTTAAGGCCCTCCTTAAAACCTACCTCCTTGGCCAAACTTTTGCTCATCGCTGATAAGCTCTTCTTATTTGGGTTCAGCTTCCATTTTCACCCGTTGTGGCTCTGTGAAGTATTTTCTAGATTATATGTTGAATGCAAATTGGTGGTGGTGTTGTGACAGGAAGCTGGAGCTCAGGAATGCCTGGCACAGGTGCACACCATGCGCTTTGAGACACTTTGCACAGGTGGTTCTGATGGGCTGTTTTGCATACCAAAACTAGTGCATAGGGCAACGGGAATAGTTCAGGAAAGTGAGCTTATAATTTACCTTGGATTTATTTTTAGCTGTTATCCAAAACAAAGAAGCCCTCAAAGTATCTCTGTCGGTTGGCTGAATCACCCACCAACAAAAAATTCAGCTGGGGTATCTGGAAATCCTATCCTTCATCGCCAATAGTCGTTATATTCGGTATATTCGTTACGACATCACAAACACACAGACCTTACAAGATGGCTCTTAACACTGGAACTTGTCAGGTGACCAGTCACCTGATGCCTTTATTGAAGTTACAGTATTACCACAGTAGTCCACTAGGTGGGCCTATATATTACACAGGACATGTGGGATTGCAGTGTACAGGCAAAGAGCGGGAATTAAATTGTCCCCTTGATACAAAGGATTATTCCGATCTGCACTTCAGACATCAGTTATAATACAACTATTTACTCCAGGTAACATACACGATCATCTAAATGAACACTACAGCAAAGCTGGTAGTAGCAGGTGGAAGCTGTAACTTATTCATGGCTCTGGGGATGAAGAGCCCGACCTGCAAGATTCTTTTAGGGACATGTTTTCTCCCTCCTCTTGGTTTAATTCATGGAAGAGGGTTGGATAATGGTTGGATATCACAGACATGTTAATCGGACTAAGAATAGAGGGTGCTTTCTCTCTCTCTCTGCTTTTAGAAGAGCGTGCTATTATTAGAGATGACATGGTAAGAGTTAAGTTTGACCGTGTGGCAATTCTTTTAGCAAAATAAATGGAAGAGCTACAGGATCAATAATTGCAATATTGTAGCGCGTGAGATGCTCCTAGAACTGGAGCTTGTATATGTATATCAAAAAACTTTGTGACAGTCTGACCCCAACCCATTGCTTGGTCCCAATTCCCAAGGATGAAGAGCACAAGTGGTAAAGCCTCTTGCCTCCTGATAAGGTCACTCGTTTAAGTTGCAGTCTGCCTGACCCTTGAAGGTATTTGTCCAGTTACATGATATTTGGTTGAGCCCATTGCCAGTCAGGCACCTGGCTGGAATATTTCGCAAAGAGAGACACCTGATCTCTGCAAATTCTTGCCTTGTTTGAATGGTGCCTCCCAGCAGGCAGTGTGAGAGCAGGTTCTCTATAAAAAGGTCTGCAGACCACGGCATCTTTTGCTTGCATTTGGAAACCCCGTTCCCCTCGAGGGGAGAAAAATTTGTGAAGTAATTTTGAAAAAAAGACAAAATCATTATGACAGCTTGGGAGGATCAAGGGTTCGTCAAACCAGCCTGTGTGAAATAATGGGCTAGAGATTTCGTGGCGCCCCGCTTGGGGCGATAACTTTTGAAAAGTAGAACCAGTAACGCCAGGTGCTAATGGTTCTCTCCTGCTGAGAAATTCAGCTTCAACGCTCCAAGGGGGAAGTGGAGGGCTAAATCAAGCGCTAACCACTTCTCTTGGGGCGCTAAAGTCCGAGAGCGGGGCGGTAATGGCAGAGCGCTGAACAACGTGGAGTGCATTGGTAACGGCAGCAGAGACTGCTTCCCTCGTTAAAGGGAAGGGCCAATGATGGTGCACAACCTGCCTCTCGGAATTTCTGTGTTGCCAGGCGACCAGCACGACTGCCATTACAGCCCCGAGCACTCTCAGAGAGCGGAGGGCTGGGACATCTTGCACCAGTCAAACAGCAAAAACTTTCAGCGGGCACCAGACTGGTGCAAAAATCGCTTTAATTAGTGCTCCCCAAGCGGCCAGCCGAATTGACAACGCCTTCTCTTCCTGCCATTGTTGACGCCTGGCGGTACAGCAGGGGGTGGGGGCAATTTCACATCCGGGGCGGTAAGGGGGCACTGCGCACTTTATGACATCACGATCTGTGAGGTGCTAGACGCCCAGGCGGTAAGTGTTAGTGCCAGCGCTAAACTGGCACTGAAGTGCGCGGACGTCGCTGAATTCGCCGTGCCCAGTCACTAACTCCTTAGCACCCCGTTACCGCATTCCCCCCCGCCCCCCGGCACTAATGGGGGGCGCTAAGCAGACGAATTTCTCCCCCCAATATATCACAAGGCTATGGCTGAAAACGGGCCAGGTGAACAAACCCTTCTAACTTGAATAATGAAAGCGAAAGGAACTTATTGCTTGCTCCTAGAGACCTTGGCTGCCACACTAACACCTGTCCAATGTTGTCTCTCCCATTAATGAAAAATACTAGTCCAATTTGGGCAGCATTGCATCATGCATAGTATTTTGAACAAACCTCCAACAGACAAAACCAAAGCCGTTCTGGTATTACCAAAGGCTTCGGAAGTTGGGGATGTTACATTTCAACCTCCAGTTGTTGAAGCGGCAGCACGATGGGTTGTTGTGCCATCCAGCTGTCCGGGGAGGGAAGGAGCATTGCCCTCACCGCTCAATACGTGCCCGCTATCAATGCTTACAGCACAGCATTGGCAGCAACATGGCAGCAGCTTGCCTGCCTGCCCTCTCAGTCAAGGAATGCTATGGGAGCAGGTTCTTTGCCCCCCCCCCTCTTAGCTGAGATACAAGGGTGTATTTCATACAATTCCATGGAGCAGCACGTGCTAGAGCAGGAGAGCAACAGCAGTGAAAAGGGACGTCACCAAGGTCCAGGTCAGTGATTGGAGTGTGGGCAGGTACAGCAGGAGCTGCGAGGTCAGGGTGAATGAGCGGCGCGAGATTGTAGAGGGACGTGATCGGGGCCCAGGAGAGGCGTGAGTTCGGGGCCGGGGCCCAGGGGCAGCACGGGCCAGCCCACACTGCGATATGTGTGCGCACTAGGTCCGTGCAGCAGAGCAGGTCTCCAGTCGTCCTGGTTAACCCTTTCCACTCTACCAAGGCCTAGCTCTGTCAAGCCCATGTGGTGGCTGATGTGCAACGGTCACCCCACGTTAAAAAAATCCACACACAGGCATCTTCCACCCTTCAGGATGTAGTTCAGGATCTGTAATATTAGGTCCTTCATTGAACCACCTGTGAACTTCTTGTCGTGGAAGCAAGTCATCCTCGATTCGAGGGACTGCCTATGATGATTACACATGCCCACTCCTGGCATGGAGGCTAACCCGCCCAGGGTGTATTGTGGGAAATAGTGCATGCCCCGCTCCTCGCCTCACCTTGTCCTCTAATCTCCGCGCAAGTTCCCAGTCTCTGTTCCTGGGTCAAAGCTCTGTGCCAGAAAAGCCGCTCATTAAATCTACCCTAGGATGGTGGAGTGTATTGACAAACGAGGTTTTCAGATTCTCATACAAACAGGAGAAGGCCAGCTGGTCCATCAAGGCTGCCCCACGCAATAATGGCTGGAGCATTGTAACAAAACACTTCCTCACCGCAAAATACTCTGGAAAATTCCTCTCCTACCTCCTCATGCGCTCGAAACTAGTGCAGAAGATCGGATGGACCAAATGTTAGCTGTAAAGACACAAACCTGCGTCATGATACGATCTCTGCCGCAGTCAGTGACCAGTCCAGCTCCCTCTTGAAGGCATCACCCACGAATAATGTAAGGGATGGGGACAGATCCAGTGGCACTCAGTTGGTCAAACAGCGAGCAACACCTCCCTGCCAGGGTAGGGTGCATGGCGAAGGGCACACGGGGCACCTGCCTCCCTCCTTAGCCGGGAAAACGGTGTGCGCGGCTAGCCCACTATCTCGCCCAAGGAATGGTGCACGGCATGGAGAGATCGGAATCAGAGAAGGGGCAGAATTAGAAATTAACTTCAGTGAATTCAAATAATATTTCAACCACTTGCCACTCTCAACATTGCTGATCCTCCCTCCTGCTGCGTAGATATTGCTGGAGTCCATTAGCATTTGGACATCATTAGTAGTGATCCCTTTCACTAGTGAGTGCTTCAGAAAGCCAGGTCGCTATTTCTGGTAAGTGCTCCAACAACTGAGCAAACCTTTCATGGGTTTGGTTTTGATGAGGCTGCAACTAACCCCCAGTATGTCACAACCCTCTACCCTACCGAGGAGCAATTTCTTCTCTCAGAGGGTCGTGAATCTTTGGAATTCGCTGCCCCAGAGAGCTGTGGAGGCTGGGTTATTGAATATATTTAAGGTGGAGATAGACAGATTTTTGAACAATAAGGGAGTAAAGGGTTATGGGGAACGGGCAGGGAAGTGGAGTTGAGGCCAAAATCGGATCAACCATGATCTTATTAAATGGAGGAGCAGGCTCGAGGGGCTGAATGGCCGACTCCTGCTCCTATTTTTTATGTTATTACACGGTTTATAACTTTGCGAGCTTTCTAATTGTCGTGTTGTATTAACGATAATGTCAAAGGGACTGTTTTTCCAACAATTAGCTCTAAGTTTGAAACAATCCTAGATTTTGTGAATTCAGCTCCCGACTTGGAGTTTTCCCACTGGGAATTCCATGGATGGAAAATTCGGCAGTGTCAGCTGACCTTGGGCCACGCCCCCGAATTCTGGTTTCATCTTCCAGAGGGGCAAAATTCCGAGCCAGTGCCCAGGTTCGTAACGCCTATCCAGTTAACGTCACTCCGATGGAAGCGGACACGAGACGAGATGTCCGGCAGCCCGAAGTGATGTCATGACGGGATGGTGACATCACTGTGATGCGTTACGACCCGCAGCTCAGCTGAAACCCCGGGCTGATCTTCTGTCGGTTAGTTCTATGGGAGTATCTTGGGATATTTCACCTCACGCCTTCGCTGCAAACCGTTTCTACCCTGTTTGTGCTGTGAGCTTGGGGAACAAAAGCAAAACACTGTGGATGCCAAGGACAGGATTGGGCTCAGTGGGCGACACTTGGGTGAGGTGCCAGTGAACAGCTGCTGCCCATGGAAGAAAATCTTTAGCATAAGGCAATGCCTTCGGCCCAGGGGAGGAGGGCAAGGGTATTTAAGAAAGAAATAATCATTGCCTGAGCATTCGATTTTTTCATTTTCAATATCGTGGTCAAGCATTGATTGTGAAAATTATATTTCTAATTTTGGAATAATGTAATACTCTCTCGCCGGAAACTCAATCACTTATGGTCAGATAGGGTTACACATTAGTGTTGAATTGTGGGCTCCATGCCATTTTTGGGGGGGAAATTCAGATAAAGTATGAACTTGAAGGGAAGTCTGGCTTTATAATTGTGTAGAAGGTGCTCAGTCCCCGGCCATTCAGGGTGTTGAGTCCCTGCTTATCAAAAACAGATGGGGCTTCATATCGGAACCTCAAATATTGGGAATCTCCTTGGAATTTTCCATTTTTGGGAGATCCAAGATCGAGGTCATGTCAGTGCTGATCTCAAAACTGAACATTGTGACCAGCAGTTAAAACCAATTCCTCAAAGATCTCAGGATAAGGTGGGAGGTCCGTAGATTCTCCCCATCCCAGGGTACCCTGCTTGACTGCAGTGAGTCTGCAAAATGTGACCTTACTCACCGGTATTTATAAAGCAATTGACGAGACCAGTAGAAACCAGCACATTCTGACACGCCCCCCCCTCCCCACCTTGTTTTTCATTAACTTGTGAATGGAATACTTATTTTGGTGTGTGCTGCTAGCTGAGATTCTCTGCTGTATAATTAAAGTAATGGACAGCACTATCAGTGTCTTGAGATGGAAGGCGACACTAAATGTAATATAGGACAGGCTCTCAGTCGATGATACGATCATTGAATTAAGCAAATCTGATTTAAATTAGATCCATTTATTTTCAAATAACCTCAGTCAACCTCTGAGAGTTTTTGCATTGTGCTAATAATAATCAGCTTCTAGGTGTCAAACAGAGCAAATGGTGGGACCTAATTGAGTTGCGCCTCCCGCTCCCCCAATGAGGCTTCCCCATGTCTGTCAAATCATTTCAACCTCAACGAGAATGAAGAATGTTCCAGAATCCACTCGGAGTCCTTGCTGGGGTAACAGTGGTGGGGTGAAGTTTGCTGTGGCTTGTGTTGTAGGGCACAATGATGTAAATTGATGGAGGTCCCAGGGAGATACTTTGGTTGGTGTTACATACAGAGAAACAAACCAGTTTACAAGCTCCTGCGGTCCACTTGATGTCCGCAAACTGGGATCTTTGGCTTCGTTAGAAACTGTGTTTTTCGTTTGTAAATTGAAGTTTTGCTGTGAACTCCGTACAATAAAATTAGTTTTAATTTAATGGACTTGCGTTATGAATTAATTCCCTCTTTAACTCTTTCTCTTTCATTGGGACATAGTTCAGATCCCTTTTGCTGGATTGCGGAACATGAACAAAGACAATTGGGAATGTTTCTGGGTCGGAGCGTATTAAGTAACCAAGGAAAGTGCAGGCTAATTTTCTTTAGAAAAGGAGCGAGTTTGAGGTGATCCAGGCACATTGTTGACTGCGGAGATGGTTCCTATCTTATGGCCTAGATCAGCAACCTGAAGGGAAGGGAGGAAGTGAGATATTTTTACCCAAAGGTTAACAATTCTGGAATTAAAAACAGAAAATGCTAGAAACACTCTGCGGGTCAGGCAACATTTGTGGAGAGAGAAAGAGAGTTAACGGGCCAAAGATTGCGGTCTCTACGGGCGGGTACAGCATATGCACTTATCCGTAGGGGCTCCCGGCGTGCGATGCATATGCGCTAAAATCCAGCACGTGCGATCTGTCAAAATGTCTTTTGACATTTCCAACGCATCCTCGGAAGAAGGGCCTTCACAGGCGGAGGTTTGGGCTATTTGCCCAACACCTGCCCAGAGAATGTCCTTCAATCTCTTACACCTGGTAAAACTTGCTTTTACCAGTGTAAGAGTTTTAAAAGTTGGAAAAATAACATTTTATCAATAAGTTTTATATTAAAAAACCCTGTCCATTAAGGTAGATTTATTTTTACACCTATTAAAACATATTTTTAAAAATTCAGAAAAATACATGTTTTAATCTAAAACATTTAACTAAATTCAATTTCACTTAATTTTAAATATGTAAAGTGTTTTTCTTATTTATTTAAAATGTTTCTGTGTTTTTGGGCGTATCACCATTCATAGAAATGAGATCACCATTACTGTGAATGGGGATAGGCCATTTTCATTGGTTGGCCGGGCCCATGTGATCGCAGGCTGCACATACGCTCCTGGAATACGTGGGCCCCTAGCTTGGACTGCGCAGCTAGGCCTCGGAGCACAAGTCTACGGTCCTTCGGGACCACCAGGTACTTTCGTAAAAAATAAAATTTGGTCATAGGCGCCCGCCCGCAGGAAACCTCCGACTGCTATTTCTGGGTCAACGTTTCCGGTCGTCAAAACCTGAAGACCAGATGATGAAATCCCGGTTCCTTCTTCCCGCGTGGCGTTCGACTCAATTCTCGAGAAAAGATGCACTCTTACCTTTCGCTGCTGCGCCCACCAGTGATCCCGGGCCTGAGGCCTCCTCTCCCTGCGCATCGCAGCGTGTGCACGTCTGGACGGACATAGAGCTGGACAGGAGTCACGTGGCACTGGGCAGCCAATCCAGGTACAGTATTTTCTCATTCATAATAATGGGGACTCCGTAAGTTGGAGTTCTCATTATTACGATAGAGAAACAACCCCCACCCCCCAACACCAGAGCACCAATAAAAAATAGGAAAAAAAACATCACATTAATTTAAATTAAAATTAATAAATGTCTTACAGAAAAAATAGATATTTTCTATTTTTTTCAAAAGTTTTTTAATTATGGTTTAAAATAAACTTACCTTAGTGGGCAGGGTTTTTAACATTAAAATGTGTTTTTTTTAATGTTATTTTTTATATGTTTTTGTATGTTTTAAAACTCTAATGCTGGTAAAAATAGGTTATGTGCCTGCTTTTATCAGGCGTAAGAGTTTTCAGGACATTCGCTGGGCAAGAGATGAGCAAATACCGTAATCTTGCTCTGGGAATGTCCTGACAGCCGAGATGTGTGCGGTCTGCCAAGCTAAAACTTGACAGATCGGAAAAGCCGGTTTTCGCCGAACGCGCATTGCGCACCAAAAACCGGCTTTTGTGATGCCTTCCCGGATCCATACACACCCCGTACACACCCCGTACACTCTCCGTACACTCTCCGTACACAGTCCGAATACACTCCGTACCGACCCGGGGAGACCGGGATTTCAGGGCCATTAACTCTGTTTCTCTCCCCACAGGTGCTGCCTGACCTGCAGAGTGTTTCCAGTATTTCCTGTATTTTTCCAGATTTCCAGCGTCCGCAGTATTTTGCTTTTCTGTTAACAATTGTGGAATACCTTAGCCGGGGATATAGGGCTAGAAATTCCACATTTAAGAATAGCACCGTTTAGAAACATAGAAACATAGAAAATAGGTGCAGGAGTAGGCCATTCGGCCCTTCGAGCCTGCACCGCCATTCAATGAGTTCATGACATTATTTGCGAATAACGGCCTTTTTTTTAAAAATGCCGAAATAACCCCACAAAAATAAGGCCTTGTTTCGCCAAAAGGTTTTAAAATTTTGGTGCAGTTAAAATAACACCGTTTTTATGGGTGGAGATTACATTTTTCGTGTTAAAAATAACACCTGTTCTGCGCATGCAGATGCTGTTGAATGGGGACGGCGAGGAGGTGGGGGGGTGGGCGGGTTGGGTGTTGGGGGTAGTCAAACAGGAATTATTGGGATTTAGTGCCGGTCTGGAAACAGATCAACAGAGTTACATGCCTCAGGCTGTGAAACACAACGGTTACATGCCTCAATCAGTTTAAAAATGCAACCACACAGAAACCTTAGTACACAGACCTGTTAATAACTCTACTGGACACTTATTTCCAATTACATTTAACAACCCTGGAGATCCTTCAAAAAGGTCAGCACGCCAGACGGCAGGATCGCTCCCTTGGCTGGACACATCCACTCAGCGCTCAACTCCCACCTCCCCCCCACCCCCAGCCCCCGGGCAAGTACATAGAAACATAGAAAATAGGTGCAAGACTAAGCCATTCAGCCCTTCGAGCCTGCACTGCCATTCAATATGATCATGGCTGATCATGCAACTTCAGTACCCCACTCCTGCTTTCTCTCCATACCCCTTGATCTCTTTAGCCGTAAGGGCCACATCTAACTCCCTTTTGAATATGTCTAACGAACTGGCCTCAACAACTCTCTGTGGTAGAGAATTCCACAGGTTCACAATTTTCTGAGTGAAGAAGTTTCTCCTCATCTCGGTCCTAAATGACTTGCCTCTTATTTTTAGACTATGGCCCCTGGTTCTGGACTTCCCCAACATTGGGAACATTCTTCCTGCATCTAACCTGTCCAATCCCGTCAGAATTTTATATGTTTCTATGAGAACCCCGCTCATTTTT
Organism: Pristiophorus japonicus; assembly: GCF_044704955.1. NCBI lineage: Eukaryota > Metazoa > Chordata > Chondrichthyes > Pristiophoridae > Pristiophorus > Pristiophorus japonicus. Next base: position 29,680,094 of record NC_091998.1, on the reverse strand, counting down.
CTAAATTCCAGTGAATATGAGCCTAGTCGATGCAGTCTTTCTTTATATGTCAGTCCTGCCATCCCGGGAATCAGTCTGGTGAACCTTCACTGCACTCTCTCAATAACAAGAATGTCCTTCCTCAGATTAGGAGACCAAAACTGTACACAATATTCCAGGTGAGGCCTCACCAAGGCCCTGTACAACTGCAGTAAGATCTCCCTGCTCCTATACTCAAATCCTCTAGCTATGAAGGCCAACATGCTATTTGCCTTCTTCACCGCCTGCTGTACCTGCATGCTAACTTTGAATGATTGATGTACCATGACACCCAGGTCTCGTTGCACCTGCCCTTTTCCTAATCTGTCACCATTCAGATAATAATCAGCCATCTTGTTTTTGCCACCAAAGTGGATAACCTCACATTTATCTACATTATACTGCATCTGCCATGCATTTGCCCACTCACCTAACCTGTCCAAGTCACCCTGCAGCCTCTTAGCATCCTTCTCACAGCTCACACCATCACCCAGCTTAGTGTCATCTGCAAACTCTACCCCTCCCGGTCTCGGTGCATGGACGCTCGGGTAAGGGTCAGTCTGCTGGCCAGCAGGATCGCTCCCTCGGCCAGACACATCCACTCATCGCTCGGCTCCCACCTCCCCGCCACCCAGGGCAAGTACCTCTCCTCTCACTCTTATCACATCCACTGTCAAATTCTTCTTGACCTTCACCTTTGGAATTGGAGTCGTTGGGCAGCTTATGAACGGGACTGGGGCAAGCTAACCCCAGGCTTGTTGCTACCGGTGTAGTACAGCGTGTCCAGGACAGTTTGCACAAAGCAGAGTTGGGCTTTTACAAGCCGCCCAACCTTTATCATCAAACTGCAACGGTCAGCTCTAATGCACAGGTTAGTCATTGAATGGTGAGAGGCAGTACAATTTGAGTTTCAATTCCAGGAGCAGGAGAGCAGACATTTTTGTCTAACATGGAATTGCAAACTCAAATCAAATCTCCTAAACTTTGCCCCATTCCATGGAGGTCTATGCTCATATAGCATCTGTTCTGCCTTGACGATCAGTCACTTAAAATCAGGTTGAACTTTAGGCAAATGTTTGCGTAGGATGATAACGTTCAATTATTACCAGCTCACGTCACAAGTTGTGAAAACTGTTTTGCTCCCAATGTGTTTATTGACTTAAAAGAAATGTCTATAATGTGAAGAAATCCCAGAGCATAAATAATCGCCCTGGTTGTACATGTCTTTAGTTGTGATTGTAGATCTGAACTCCAGGGTCTGGAAACTCCTGTATAAATGCAAGTCCGTTTCTGCTGAAGCTCCATTTCCCAAGGTGGCGCCGTTATCATCGATTTCCATCGGTCTCAACCAGGAAAGACAAGCTTTCTCAAATCGGTATTTATCACTGTCCTTAAACTGTCCTCAATGGGGAACTCTCAAAAACGGCATTATCGTTGGTTTTATCACCAGAGTGACATCACAAAAACTGTTCTCAAAAAAAATCGGCCCTTATTTTTTAAAGACATCTTTACACCACTGGCCAAACTAGCAAATTGGCCTAAAATTTAATTGGCTCCAACAAAAAATTTTAGCTTTAAAAAATGGAGCTAAATCGATGATTACTGTGGCAAATTTCTAGCCCATAGAAACTGCTAGACGAAGAAAGCCAAGGTCCACCCAGTTTACCTTCTACCACCCTGGTAGTCGCCCGGTCTATTATATTGGAAGCATGATAACAGAAGTGTAAAAGGTTCGAGAGGTCATAGAATCATAGAATCCTACAGCAGAGAAGGAGGCCAACTGGCCCATCCTGCCTGCCTTTGAAAGAGCTATCCAATTACAGAAGCAGCGTTGAAAGTCCGGAGTTCCGAAATCCGTAAAATATTCCGGAATCCGGCCCTGCCGACTTCGGGCCTCGCCTCGCTCGCCGCTGCTGCCCTTACCTTGGTGCCTCACCGCCGGCCCGTCCAATGACCTCCTCCTCAGCGGGGCCCACCCGAACACCCCCTCCTCCTCAGCGGGGCCCCGCCCGAACACCTCCTCTTTGGTGGGGTCCACCCGACGACCTCATGGATGGGGCCTGTGGCCTGAACAGCTCCTCAGCAGGGGACCCCCCCCCACCCTTCCCTTTCTGATTTTCCAAAGTCCCGAAATACCCGAACCTGGGCTCGGGGGTTTCCGGATTCGTGACATCAGAAAGACGTTCCAAAGTCCGGAAAAGCCTGGAATCCGGAACGACCTCGGTCCCTTTTAAAAGTTACTATTGAATCTGCTTCCACCGCCCTTTCAGGCCGTGTGTTCCAAATCATAGCAACTCTCTGTGTAAAAACATTTCTCTTCGTCTTCCCTCTGGTTTTTTTTGCCAATGACCTTGGATCTGTGACCTCTGGTTACTGACCCTCTGACCCTCATTACTCTATCAAAACCCCTCAAAATTGTGAACACCTCGATTACTTTTACAGGACAGGAGGCCATTCGGACCATCATTTCTGTTTGACGATGGATTTTACTTATGATTAGATGTTCTATGTATTCTTCAAAATCAATAGTTCTTCAAATGTTGAGGTCAAGTGTTCATATATGTACTGAGTAGATAGTGTGTGCAATAGTGCTTCAGTGTTCACATAAAAGAGAGCATTACAACCACACCTGATGTCTGGGGACCCCGCTCGGAGCTCAGTATTTAGTCTGATCTATATATCTTTCTGAGTTACCAGTTCCTTATCAAAATCTCCATCTATGGTAAGTTACACAGATCTCTTCATGTCTTGGCCATGTGTAGAGCTTTGCATCTGCAGAGTCGTGATTAACGGGCACCGTTACAACGCTTCTATTGATTGACGGGGAGTGAGGATGGAGGCAACTTGCTTTCCACTTTCTGAGGAATACGACACGGTATCCAGAGAATTCAATTGGACCCATGCCTTATCAATAACTTCAGTTAATAAGCTGATTTCCTTACTAGCGAAATTTTTTTCCACCGTTAATGAGGTGAGTATAACTCACTTATTCGGTCATCTTGCACAGTTCTCTCTCACGCTACATAGAATTGCTATTGCACCAAGTGAAGCAGCTCTTTGATTCCCCCATTAAAATAAGAAAGAAAGACTTGCATTTATATAGCGCCTTTCACGAACACCAGATGTCTCAAAGCACTGAACAATTAATGAAGTACTTTTGGAGTGTAGTCACTGTTGTAATGTAGGAAATGCGGCAGCCAATTTGCACACAAGCAGCAATGTGATAATGACCAGATAATCTGTTTTAGTGATGTTGATTGGGAGATAAATATTGGCCAAGCCACCAGAGATAACTCCCCTGCTCTTCATCAAAATAGTGCTATGGGATCTTTTACATCCATCTGAGGGAGCAGACGGGGCCTTGGTTTAACGTCTCATCCGAAAGATGGCACCTCCGACAGTGCAGCACTCCCTCAGCACTGCACTGGAGGGTCAACTTACATTTTTTGTGCTCAAGTCCCTGGAGTGGGACTTGAACCCACAACCTTCTGACTCAGAGGTGAGAGTGTGCTGCCCACTGAGCCACAGTTGACAATAAAAAGACACTATTTACCCAGATGTTTTTCTTTTGCAGGACAAACTGTTATCCTTGCCCCCATTATCAGTGATTGCAGCTGCCTGAAACTTAGGAGCCAATATTTGTTTTCATTATTTGCAAGGCCAGCACTCATTCCCCATCCATAATTACCCTTTAATCATAGAATAGAATCATAGAAACATAGAAAATAGATGCAGGAGTAGGCCATTCAGCCCTTCGAGCCTGCACCACCATTCAATAAGATCATGGCTGATCATTCCCTCAGTACCCCTTTCCTGCTTTCTCTCCATACCCCTTGATCCCTTTAGCCATAAGGGCCACATCTAACTCCCTCTTGAATATATCCAATGAACTGGCCTCAACAACTCTCTGCGGAAGGGAATTCCACAGGTTCACAACTCTCTGAGTGAAGAAGTTTCTCCTCATCTCAGTCCTAAATGGCTTACCCCTTATCCTTAGACGGTGTCCCCTGGTTCTGGACTTTCCCAACATCGGGAACATTCTTCCTGCATCTAACCTGTCCAGTCCCGTCAGAATTTAATATGTTTCTATGAGATCCCCTCTCATGCTTCTAAACTCCAGTGAATGCAGGTCCATCGATCCAGTCTCTCCTCATATTTCAGTCCTGCCATCCTGGGAATCAGTCTGGTGAACCTTCGCTGCACTCCCTCAATAGCAAGAACGTCCTTCCTCAGATTAGGAGACCAAAACTGAACACAATATTCCAGGTGAGGCCTCACCAAGGCCCTGTACAACTGCAGTAAGACCTCCCTGCTCCTATACTCAAATCCTCTCGATATGAAGGCCAACATACCATTTGCCTTCTTCACCGCCTGCTGTACCTGCATGCCAACTTTCAATGACTGATATACCATGACACCCAGGTCTCGTTGCACCTCCCCTTTTCCTAATCTGCTGCCATTCGTGTTTTTGCTACCAAAGTGGATAACCTCACATTTATCGACGTTATACTGCATCTGCCATGCACTTGCTCACTCACCTAACCTGTCCAAGTCACCCTGCAGCCGCTTCTGTCCTCCTCACAGCTCACACCGCCACCAAGTTTAGTGTCATCTGCAAACTTGGAGATATTACAAATTCCTTCAGCTAAATCATTAATGTATATTGTAAATAGCTGGGGTCCCAGCACTGAGCCTTACGGCACCCCACTAGTCACTGCCTGCCATTCTGAAAAGGACCCGTTTATCCCGACTCTCTGCTTCCTGTCTGCCAATCAGTTCTCTATCCACGTCAGTACATTACCCCCAATAACATGTGCTTTAATTTTGTACACTAATCTCTTGTGTGGGACCTTGTCAAAAGCCTTTTGAAAGGCCAAATACACCACATCCACTGGTTCCCCCTTGTCCACTCTACTAGCTACATCCTCAAAAAATTCCAGAAGATTTGTCAAGCATGATTTCCCTTTCATAAATCCATGCTGACTTGGACCGATCCTGTCAGTGCTTTCCAAATGCGCTGCTATTTCATTTTTAATAATTGATTCCAACATTTTCCCCACTATTGATGTCAGGTTAAGTGGTCTATAATTACCCATTTTCTCTCTCCCTCCTTTCTTAAAAAGTGGTGTTACATTAGCTACCCTCCAGTCCATGGGAACTGATCCAGAATCGATACACTGTTGGAAAATGATCACCAATGTGTCCACTATTTCTAGGGCCACTTCCTTAAGTACTCTGGGATGCAGACTATCAGGCCCCGGGGATTTATCGGCCTTCAATCCCATCAATTTCCCTAACACAATTTTCTGACTAATAAGGATTTCCTTCAGTTCCTCTTTCTCACTAGACCCTCAGTCCCCTAGTATTTCCGGAAAGTTATTTGTGTCTTCCTTCAAGAAGACAGAACCAAAATAATTGTTCAACTGGTCTGCCATTTCTTTGTTCCCCATTATAAATTCACCTGAATCTGACTGCAAGGGACCTATGTTTGTCTTCACTAATCTTTTTCTCTTCACATATCTATAGAAGCTTTTGCAGTCAGTTTTTATGCTCCCGGCATGCTTCATACTCTATTTTCCCCCTCCTAATTAAACTCTTTGTCATCCTCTGCTGAATTATAAATTTCTCCCAGTCCTCAGGTTTGCTGCTTTTTCTGCCCAATTTATATGCCTCTTCCTTGGATTTAACACTATCCTTAATTTCCCTTGTAAGCCACGGTTGAGCCACCTTCCCTGTTTTATTTTTACTCCAGACAGGGATGTACAATTGTTGAAGTTCATCCATGTGATCTTTAAATGTTTTCCATTGCCAATCCACCGTCAACCCTTTAAGTATCATTTGCCAGTGTATTTTAGCCAATTCCGTCTCATACCATCGAAGTTACCTTTCCTTAAGTTCAGGACCCTAGTCTCTGAATTAACTGTGTCACTCTTGTAAGGGGTTCTCGGGAAGTGTTGTTGTGCCTTGGGTGTCTCTCTCTGGGCTTCTGCCCTCACAGCTTATGTCTGGCCTGTGAGGTACCCTGAGTGCTGCAAGAGCACCCCTGGAGAGACTGTGTCCACAGCTTATGAAGGGGATTTTAAGACTCGTGCGTCCCCACAGCTTATGCCTAGCCTGTGAGGCACCTTTGAGTGTCAAACACTCCTAACCTCTTCTTCCCTAGCCTGTGACACACAGTTGAGTGTTTTCGAGGCGCTCCTAGCTTCCCTTACACTGTTCTGACATAAGACTCACGATCAGGAGATGTAATACAATAGAACTGAGACAAGGTGATTCCAAGAGGAACTTTAGGCTTCCAATTTATTTGACAAGGTGTATCTCAACAAACAGCAATACACCAACAAAACAATCCCCCTAAATCCCACTAAACGGACACAACAAAAATCTTTACAAAGTTTAGCAGTACAATGCCCAACCTCCCACCTTTCCTGGCCTAACTGAGTTGGGAGTTCCGGGGACCAGAGGTTATATTCACTACTGTGCCTTCTGCAGTCTGGTGGTTTGTTTCTTCTATCCTCGGTGTCTTCGGACACTGGTTTTCCTTCAGTGTCATTATGTAGGCCCTTGGGTTGTTTTGGGTTCCCTGGTTTCCAAAAGGTCTGCATAATTTCCTTCCATAGTGTAAACATGGGGAAGACAATAGCCCGATAATGGCTATGGGTAAGTCCCACAGTTTTCGAGCAAGTGCTCTCCCATTGGCTTGAAAGCCCCATGCTTCGGGCTGACTCTGTCCCACCATTGGCCCTCCGGTGTCCTCCCCCGTCCAATCACTGCTCTGCCAAGGTCAAACTGTCTCGGTTTCAATTCACATTGCAGCACAGACTGATCCCACAGCCCTTTTCCTTCTGGGTAAAATGAGGGGGTTTTCGTCCTCCCCTACATAATCCCCCATCTGACACAGTCAGACACCACTCGAGTGTGTCAAAGTTCAGGGTGCTGAGAAAACTCTAGGTCTCCCAAATTGCCCAACTTTCCACAGTTTAACTCTAAACTGATCCCGTCGATATATATCGTAATTCCTTTTAACGCGGTACAAAACACAGAATCCAACAGGTTACAATATACGACAGCAATATACATCATATATGTACTTAAGGTTACAGCAGTAATTGTACATTGAGTCTCATTTCAGTCTTAACCGTAAAACAAAGAAACCTGCCCTGCTAACTCCCCAGGTGCCATGTATGAAAACGCAGTCATCCCTGGGAATAACAAAACCGCCTAAGTGTCGCGGTCAAGCTTTGTTTACGCGCCTTGAGTGTTTAGCAACGGCTCTCCTGTCTGTGTAGTAGCCTGAGGAACTGCTTTCTTTTTCTCCTGAGCTTACAGCTTGTAACTAGCAGATATGCTACAATCAGGAGTTGGCCGATTACTAAGGCATGCGATCCCACCCAGATCCACGCAGGTATGTCTGCCCGTATCCCCAAATCCCACCATGCTGGGGGTTTAATCTGGGCAATCTCCCCTGCTAGAATTTCAGTTTTCTGCTCCATGGTGTAAAAATGTTTTTGAGACAAATCCACTGCCTGGAGGAGGGCTGTAAGTTTCTCAGGTAGTGGGGCAATGGGATAGCCAAAATGGGCGACATATTGTTGTAGGTGGCTGAGGTTGTTTTGTACCGTGAGGTGAATCGTGGAAGGTTCAGGGATGGGTGTGATTCTGGTGTGTGCCACTTGAACCTCTGCCTTGGGTTTAAAGCAAAAGCTGCTGTACGGTATTGGACACCACCTTCCCGGTCCGTGTTCATACCGTTGGGCACTTGTGGTGACACAATATGTCCCACCGCCTACATATGCTACCTGTGGAGGCATGTGGTTAGGGGCCATTACCTCCATTGTGCAATTGATATGCTCTGCCCCAGCAGTGCTGAACCCGCATTGTGGCCTTGCAAAAGCGTTCAAGTGCTGGGGGCACAGGATTACCTGTGCTCCCCTGCTCCGACAACCCGAGAGGTCTGTACCTGTCACAGTGTGCTCCCACATTGTGACATAAGGTGGGACCTCTTGGAATCGAATATGCACCCCTCCACGAATGACTCCCACATTCTCCACTCGGTACAGAGGTGCTGGTCGTGGGGACACCCCCATCACGGGCATCCTGACCACCACACCCATGATGGTATGGTTTGACTTTCCACAGTCCACTGGTACCGGGTAGGCTTCCGACGCTACACGAAGTTGGCAAGGACTCAAAACATTATCATAAGGGTGCAGTGCTGCTAAGTGCTGGTTGCTGATCCAGGAGGGGACCTGTCATTGCCACCTCTTCGTGGAGCGCGGATCCCACTACGGTATTCTCGTCCCCCAGGATTTTGCGCAGCTGATTCTTTAGCCCATTTATCTGGAGGGCCAGCTGCATGTTATCCAAACTGTTTATGGCGGACGCCCCGGTGTTAAACCCCGTGAAAATGTCATTTAAAGTGCCACGCCTCTGCCTGCCCGGTTCGGCCCTATCCCACTGTTTATACAAGTCTGTCACTTTGACATCCCCGAAGTCCAGTTCATAGAACTTCCGGAACATCTCCCACAGCAGAGCCTGGTATAACAGCTCGGTTTCCTGGGGACACCACTTAGATAGGCGGACTTCTGTCAGATTTAGCACCACTGATGCCACCACGTAGTGTACCCCCTGATAAAGTAGTTTCGTGGTAGGGACCAACACTAAACTATTCCCTGGCCCCCTGGTTGTTGTCAGGCTCCCGTGTTGGACGGTGGGCTTGGCCGTGGGTGGGGGTTTTCTTTCCCGAACTACAAGTTTACTGGTACCTGGGGATTGGGGGTCACACACGCCTCCCCATTGCGATCCCATACCACCCCATCCCTGACATCCTGCCACCACCTATAGAAAGCAATGGAGACCCCCCTCTGAACACACGCGAGTGGATCCCCAAATACACAAATAAATTCCTTGGTCGTACGCCCACCATTTCTCCCAGCACACCGTGACCCCGCCAGATGACCCCATGATGGTTCAGTAGGTATCATTATCCAGACGTTCCCAGTCCGAGTGTCGGTCTCCCACGTCCCTCTTGAGCTTTCTGAGCCACCACCACCGATCCAGAGGTATGACCCCTTGGCAAGTTCGGCATAGCTTCCTCCATTCTGTCACTCTCACTCTGGAAGTGGCCACAGTGATCTCCGGGCAGGGAATGGAGGCCTGTCCGTAGGTAAAGTCCTTATGGTTGGAGTACTTGGTGGAGTTCGATCCCAACCACCCAGGCCATCTCTCCTCGTGGGAGTAGGTGACCCGGCCATCCGCCGCCAGAGTCCCTTCTCCTGTGGTCACTGTCGGCGCTCTGCCCCCGGAGCATCCGAAAACCAGGGAGTCCTCGGTGTCCCCTTGGTGCCCGGTGCAGATCCTTAGCGATACCAGCATCACTAACGTCCAGTAGGGAGGTGTTGACATCTGAAAGGCAAGAAGAACATGGCCTTGCCTTGAGAGACCTCTCCAGGCTCGGCCCACTTAACATGTTCCTATCATAAAATGCTGTATCCAACCGTCACTGCCTTACCTAAACACATATGCACACAACACAAAGTAACAAAACAGGAAGGGAAAATATATACATCGCCACCCATCCCCGGGTGGCCAGGCTACATCCTGTCACTGTACAGACGTCGTCGACCACTCGGCTGACCGTACCCTGGGGACCAGGATGCCCTCTGCTGAGGGGCTCGTATAGTCCCCCTTAGTGAGTCTTGTGCTGCCCTCCAAGGCCCTCCCGAGCCCCGAATAATCGGTGGGAGACCCTTGCTAGTGCAACAGAGCACCCTCCCTGTTGTCTTTCGCCTTCTCAGTCTGGGGCGGGGAGCTAAGTAAACAGGGAACCACGGCGCCCTGGGCTGTGGCACTCTGTCACTCCTCCTTACTATTGGTGCAGAGTCCCACGTTATGGGCTGCAATGCTATCTCCTCCACCTCTTGGGCTAGCCCCAGCTGATCCACCATGGGAGGTTCAGCTTCCCCTTGGACCTTGCTAATGGTAGAGCCTTTCTCCCTACTTCTGTTATTGGGCTGGGAACCTCTACCCAGTGGTGGGATAGCCTTACTGGATCAGTGAACCAGCCCCGGCTGTAGAGTTTCGAGGCCCAGTGCCTCCTCCGGAGCCTCCAAATCCACCGGGGCCTGTTCTTCCCCCAGTGCCTGATTCCCTTCCCTTGCTTGTCCCCTCTGTTTTTTACCTCTTTTGGGGTCAAACAATTTACACTAATTAATGTGATACCATTTCACCTGCCGAGGCAATTGAACCGCATAGACCACAGGGCTAGCCTTGTCGACTATGCTGTATGGTCCCATATACAGTGGTTCAAATACCCCGACCCGGGCGAAGCTTCTCACCATCACCTGGTCGCCCACCTCCCAATCATGGTGACTGCGGGGTTCCAGCAGCAGCCGATTGGCACGGTACTGTTTACCCATGTTGTTGGCCGCCTGCCAGTGAATCTGTTGAAGCTGTTGCCGTGGCTACCTTCCCAGTCCCCTCCAGCGCTGTCCTCACTGCAGCTACTATCTCGTCAAGGGATGGTGAGGAGCTCCCTCCACTTCCCCCTGGGCGGCTCCTGAAGAACTTCTCCCCCCATATTCCTTTACTGGGCTCCTGCAATCCCTTTTAAAATGCCCAGCTTTCCCACACCCGTAGCACACTGCCTCCTTATCAGACGAGCGGCCACCCTCCTGGTGCCATTCCCTTTTGGGAATCGAGTTGGGTTTTACTTCATTTACCCGACCTTTGGAGGTTTTCTCCTCCTCCCCTCCTCCATTCCGTTGGATCAGTGCCAGTTGCCTGACCACTGCTTCCTCAGTGAGGTTGGGGTCCCGGGAATCGAACCAGAGTTCTGCCCTGGCCTTGAGCCGGGGCAAGCAGTTTGCCACCAGCATCCTCAGCCAGCGGCCAGTCTGTACCGCGGGAAGATTCGCCCGGTCGAGGAGCTCCCCACAGGCTGCATGGTATACCACCCACAGCCTGTCCGCAAACGCCCGCGGGGTTTCCCCTGCGAGCTGCCTTGTCCTTTCGACCCGTTCGAAAGGACTGCCATTATCGAAGCCCATAGCCTCAAGGACGGCCCTCTGGACCTCAGTAAATGTACGCTGTCCCCTCCGGCATTCTGCCGGCAGGGCCTGGTACAATTTGCTGTCCAGAGAGAAGAGCAGCAGCTTGGCTGTCTCTTCCTCGTCGCACCCATTAATTTCCCCTGCCTGCATCACCTCCATGAAGTGGATAGACGGGTCCCCGCTGCGAGTGAGTTTGGCCAAATGGACCACCATGGCCTTGAGTGATTGAACTCCATTGGGAATAATAAAGTCACTCTCCAGCGCTCCCCGACCTTGGCCACCTGCCTGTGGAGGATCGTACTTGCGCTGCCTGACCGGGCACATCCGCCCTGGTTCAGGATCTTTCTGCGCTGGTCCCTCTACCTCCGGCTGTCCCACCATACCCGTTGCAGCAGACAGTGCCTTGTCGCTTGATCCAGCCCTTAACTGACCCTCGGCTGGAGCCTCACATCCCTGCTGCCGAGCGGGACACATTGGTCCTGCCCCCAGTCCTGGGTATGCTACCACCTGCGTGCCCCGCTCCTCCTGGTACCCCACCGGATAAACCACCAGTGCCTCAGGAGGTGGTCGGGCGTCTCTTGCCTTTGGATTCTCCTCCACCCCCCAATACTCTCCTTTGTCCCCTGTGGACCTTCCAGGTCCTATCAGGGCGACCATCCCCTTTGCCTGGGACAGAGCGTGGGTGAGAGTTTTAATCCTCTCCTGGCAGGGACCGTGATCTGCAAACTCACTGCTACTGGCCACTTTATAGGCTGCCTGTACATCTTTTAATTTATTCTCTAGTTCCCAAATTTTCTGGGTGTACCAAGAGTTCTGTTCCCGGAGGGACCCCTCACTACCCTTGGCCTCAGTGACCTGACACTGAAGATAGTCCTGGCTATTTCGGAAGGTCTCCTCCAATTACCGGTTCCTTTGCTGCTCCTCAGCTAATTCGGCCAGCAGGTTGTCCCCAACCACAGCCCGGATAGCAGAGAGCTCCACTGATTTCTGAAGACTCTGTTCCAAGTCCATCTCCCGCTGGTCGAGCTTTCGGACTTGGCGGGTGAAGCAGATAAGCCAGATGGCCTTTTCCACCCTGCGGTTGTGGTCCTTCCCTGCTGTCCACTGGGCAGCAGCATCCACTGGGCGCTCTGCCCGTGTGAGGGCTTGCACCCAAGGTTTGGTGAGGTTCACCTTGCCAAAAATGTATGAGGAAATTCTCTCCTCCAGTTTAGTTTCCTCTCTTATCACCTCATCTGTTATATTAACATCTCCTGTTTGCTTGTGTCCTGCCGCGGTCACCATGTTTTGTAAGGGGTTCTCAGGGAGTGTTGTTGTGCCTTGGGTGTCTCTCTCTGGGCTTCTGCCCTCACAGCTTATGCCTGGCCTGTGAGGTACCCTGAGTGCTGCAAGAGCACCCCTGGAGAGACTGTGTCCACAGCTTATGACGGGGGTTTTAAGACTCGTGCGTCCCCACAGCTTATGCCTAGCCTGTGAGGCACCTTTGAGTGTCAAACACTCCTAACCCCTTCTTCCTTAGCCTGTGACACACAGTTGAGTGTTTTCGAGGCACTCCTAGCTTCTGTTCTGACATAAGACTCACGATCAGGAGATGTAATACAATAGAACTGAGACAAGGTGATTCCAAGAGGAAGTTTAGGCTTCCAATTTATTTGACAAGGTGTATCTCAACAAACAGCAATACACCAACAAAACAATCCCCCTAAATCCCACTAAACGGACACAACAAAAATCTTTACACAAGTTTAGCAGTACAATGTCCAACCTCCCACCTTTCCTGGCCTAACTGAGTTGGAGTTCCGGGGACCAGAGGTTATACTCACTACTGTGCCTTCCGCAGTCTGGTGGTTTGTTTCTTCTATCTTCGGTGTCTTGGGACACTGGTTTCCCTTCAGTGCTGAGAGGCTTGCTGGTTGTTGGATCACGAGAGCAGGGAACACACTACGTCAGAAACCCCTTTTTATAGCCAGATTATCCAGTCCGCCTCTCGTGCTGAAATCGATTCTTCCCAATGGTGGGCTTTGTGATTTTGAAAAATGCAGCAGTTTTAGATTATAGCGGGGTTTTTTTCCACTGATGTTAACCTACTCAAGGTTTGAGTGGGTGTTGATTGCGTTGGCCTCCTGGAGCCATTGTGTAGGCCCTTGGTTTGTTTTGGGTTCCCTGGTTTCCAAAAGGTCTGCATAATTTCCTTCCATAGTGTAAACATGGGGAAGACAATAGCCCGATAATGGCTATAGGTCAGTCCTACAGTTTTCGAGCATGTGCTCTCCCATTGGCTTGAAAGCCCCATGCTTCAGGCTGACTCTGTCCCACCATTGGCCCTCCGGTGTCCTCCCCCGTCCAATCACTGCTCTGCCAAGATCAAACCGTAACGGTTTCAATTCACAGCACAGACTGATCCCACAGCCCTTTTCATTCTGGTAAACTGAGGGGGTTTTTGTCCTCCCCTAAACTCTCCATCTTAATAAAGAATTCTGCCATATTATGGTCACTCTTCCCCAAGGGGCCTCACACAACAAGATTGCTAATTAGTCCTTTCTCATTAAACATCACCCTGTCTAGGATGACCAACCCTCTAGTTGGTTCCTTGAGATATTGGTCTAGAAAAAGATCCCTAATACACTCCAGGAATCCTCCTCCACCGTATTGCTACCAGTTTGGTTAGCCCAATCTAAAGTCATCCATGATAACTGCTGTACCTTTATTGTACGCATCCCTAATTTCTTGTTTGATGCTGTCCCCAACCTCACTACTACTGTTTGGTGGTCTGTACATAACTCCCACTAGCATTTTCTGCCCTTTGGTATTCCGCAGCTCCACCCATACAGGTTCCACATCATCCAAGCTAATGTCCTTCCTTACTATTGTGTTAATTTCCTCTTTAACCAGCAACGCTACACCACCTCTTTTCCTCTCTGCCTATCCTTCCTGAATGTTGACTACCCCTGGATGTTGAGTTCCCAGCCTTGGTCACCCTGGAACCATGTCTTCATGATGCCAATTATATCATACCCGTTAACTGCTATCTGCGCAGTTAATTCGTCCACCTTATTCCAAATACTCCTCGCATTGAGGCACAGAGCCTTCAGGCTTGTCTTTTTACTACACTTTGCCCCTTTAGAATTTTGCGGTAATGTAGCCCTTTTTGATTTTTGCCTTGGGTTTCTCTGCCCTCCACTTTTACTTTTCTTCTTTCTATCTTTTGCTTCTGCCACCATTCCACTTCCCTCCGTCTCCCTGTATAGGTCCCCATCCCCCTGCCTTATTAGTTTAAACCCCTCCCCAAAAGCACTAGCAAACACTCCCCCTTGGACATTGGTTCCGGTCCTGCCCAGGTGCAGACCGTCTGGTTTGCACTGGTCCCATCTCCCCCAGAACTGGTTCCAATGTCCCAGGAATTTGAAACCCTCTCTTCTGCACCACTCCTCAAGCCACGTATTCATCTGAGCTATCCTGCGATTCCAGCTCTGACGAGCACGTGGCACTGGTAGCAATCCTGAGATTACTACCTTTGAGGTCTTACTTTTTAAATTTAACTCCTAGCTCCCTAAATTCAGCTTGTAGGACCTCATCCCGTTTTTTTACCTATATGAACCACGACAACTGGCTGTTCACCCTCCCCCTCCAAAATGTCCTGCAACCGCTCCGAGACATCCTTGACCCTTGCACCTGGGAGGCAACATACCATCCTGGAGTCTCGATTGCAGCCGCAGAAACGTCTATCTATTCCCCTTACAATAGAATCCCCTACCACTCTAGCTCTCCCACTCTTTTTCCTGCCCTCCTGTGCAGCAGAGCCACCCACGGTGCCATGGACTTGACTGCTGCTGCCCTCCCCTGATGAGTCATCCCCCTCAACAGTACCCAGCGGTGTATCTGTATTGCAGGGGGATGACCGCAAGGGACCTCTGCACTACCTTCCTTCCACTGCTCTTCCTGTTGGTCACTCATCCCCTATCTGTCTGTGTAACCTTTACCTGCGGTATGACCAACTCATTAAACGTGCTATTCACAGCATCCTCAGCATCGCAGATGCTCCAGAGTGACTCCACCCGCAGCTCCTGTGCCGTAATGCGGTCTTTCAGGAGCTGCAGCAGGATACACTTCCCGGACATGTAGTCGTCAGGGACACTGGAAGCGTCCCTGAGTTCCCACATAGCACAGGAGGAGCATAACACGTGTCCGAGCTCTCCTGCCATGACTTAACCCCTAGATTAATTTAATTTGGCAACAACAATGATAAAGGTTACCTACTGATAAAGAAAAAGAAAAACTACTCACCAATCATCAGCCAATCACTTACTCCCTTGGCTGTGACATCATCTTTCGATTTCTTTCTACTTCTTTATTTACCTTCTACCCCTGCAGCTGCACCAGCTGGCCTCCTCGAACCCCTCTCTGAACTCCTGACTCGCGGGCCTTTTATAGGCCTCCGACTCCCCGGACTCCCGCCTCCTCGAACTCCTCATCATAGAAATTTACTGCATGGAAGAGGCCATTTTGGCTTTTGTGAAAACAGATGCAAAGAATTCATTCAGAATCATACCCACATCTTCTGCCTGAGAAGGAGGTGGTGAGCCACTATTTCAGAGGGCAGTTAAGAGTCAACCACATTGCTGTGGGTCTGGAGTCACTTATCGGCCAGACTGTATAAGGATGGCAGATTTCCTTCCCTAAGTGAACCAGATGGGTTTTTCCGAAAATCTTGCAGTTTCATGATCCTCATTACTGATACTAGTGTTTTAAATCCAGATTTATTTAATTAACTGAATTTAAATTCCCCAGCTGCCGTGGTGGGATTTTAACTCACGTCTCCGGATCATTAGTCCAGGCCTCTGGATTACTAGTGCAGTAACATAACCACTAAGCTGCCGTACCAGTGTGTGCAATAGCCAATTAATTTCTCTCGTTAAGCAGGTGATTACATCACATTGAAACCTGACCTGAAGTGGGTCAGTCTCCAATTAAAGATTCATTGGTCACTGCTTCAGAATTGAATCATTGTTCCGTCTAAACAAACAAACACTAAAAGCTAACATTACTGCAATGAAAAGAGAAATCAGTAACAGCACTACGTTAGCACACTTCCAGTCAGTCCGATTAACCTTCTCCTTACATTGTCAGTGCTGGCTCTTTGCGAGAGCACTCCAGAACTAATCCCACTGACCCTCTCTCCCCAAAGCCCTGTATCTTCCTCTGCATCAATGTAAAAGATGCAATAATCTCTGCCAGCTAAACATTCAAAGCTCCTCTATGTAAAGACATGTCTCCTAATCTCTCTCCTCACTCTCCTGGTGGCAATGTTAAATTGATGGCCCCTCACTAACTCCCCAACCAGAGCAAATAGTATTTTTCCAATCACTCCAACAAAACACTCCATAATTAAAAAAAGCTCTATTAAATCTCCTTAGCCTTCTCTGCTTCAGTGGAAATAGTCCCATTATCTCACACCTCTCCTCATAACTATAGTTCCCCATTCCTGGCGTTATCTTCGAGTTGGGGTACAGATCAGCCATAACCTAAATTAAAGAATTGCATTTATATAGCACCTTTCATGATCTCAGGACATCCCAAAGTGCTTTATAGCCAATGAAGTACTTTTGAAGTGTTGTCACTGTTGTAATGTGGGAAACGCGGCAGCCAATTTATGCACAGCAAGCTCCCACACACAGCAATTAAATAATGGACAGATAACCTGCTTTTTAATGTAGGCTGAGAGATAAATATTGGCCAGGACCCCGGGGATAACTCCCTGCTCTTCTTCAAAATATTGCCATGGAATCTTTTATGTTCACCTGAGAGGGTAGACATCTGAAAGACGGCACACCCAACAGCGCAGCACTCCCTCAGTATTGCACTGAAGCGTCAGCCTGGATTACATGCTCAAGTCTCTGAAGAGGGATTTGAACCCCCCATGACCTTCTAAGTCAGAGGTGAGCATACCATCACTGAGCCACAATGGAGCATTTGCAAGGGCCTGAATGGTCTCCTCCTGTTCCTATGTTCTGATGATCCTGAATATACACTGTACGCTCTCTATGGCTTTAATGTCTTTTCTATAACAAGATGCCCAGAATTGCACACTTTTCAGCTTATCCATTCTTATCTATCTAATCGTAGCCAGAGAATCACCTGCAATGGCTTCTCTTCCCACTCCCGCACTGTTACCTCTGGTGTCCCCCAAGGATCTATCCTTGCCTCCTCCTATTTCTCATCTCTATGTTACCCCTTGGCGACATCACCCGGAAACATGACGGCAGTTTCCACATGAACGCTGACGACACCCAGCTCTTACTCACCACCACTTCTCTCGATCCCTCCATAGTCTCTAAATTGTCAGACTGCTTGTCTGACATCCTGTACTGGATGAGCAGAAATTTTCTCCAATTAAATATCGGGAAGATCGAAGCCATTGTCTTTGGACCCCGCCACGAACAGCATTCCCTGGCCACCGACTCCATCCCTCGCCCTAGCATCTATCTGAGGCAACCGAGGTGTCATATTTCTGGCCACATATCCACGGCATAACTAAAACCGCCTATTTCCACCTCCATAACATCGCCCGCCTACGCCCCTGCCTCAGCACCTCTGCTGCTGAAGCCCTCATCCATGCCTTGGTTACCTCTAGACTGGACTACTCTAATGCACTCCTGGCTGGCCTCCCACATTCTACCCTACGTAAACTTGAGGTCATCCAAATCTTGGCAGCCCCTATACTAACTCGCACCAAGTCCCGTTCACCCATCACTCCCTGTGCTCATTGACATTGGCTCCCGGTTAAGCAACGTCTCAATTTCAAAATTCTCATCCTTGTTTACAAATCCCTCCATGGCCTCACCCCTCCCTATCTCTGTAATCTCCTCCAGCCCCACAACTCCCCGAGATGTCTGCGCTCCTCAAATTCTGTCCTCTTGAGCATCCTGATTATAATCGCTCAACCATCGGTGGCCGTGCCTTCTGGTGCCTGGGCCCTAAGCTCTGGAACTCCCTCCTTAAACCTCTCCGCCTCTCTACCTCTCTTTCCTCCTTTAAGACACTGCTTAAAACCGACCACTTTGACCAAGCTTTTGGTCACCTGCCCAAATTTCTTCTTACGTAGCTCGGTGTCAAATGTATTTGTTTTGCCCTATACCACTCCTGTGAAGTGCCTTGGGATGTTTTACTACGTTAAAGGCGCTATATAAATACAAGTTGTTATTGAAGTTATCTCTGTGAAGTTCAACCTATTCTGCATTTTGCATTTGCGCATGAGGTTTCCTTGGGGGTGGAAGCAGGGACAGATGGGAATTACACACGGGAAAGAGTTTGTTAAATGTTAAGCAAATAAATTGTCTGCCAGAATAATCAGCACAGAGAAACTGATTGGTGAACTGCAGGTTTGGGAACTGAATAAGTCAGAGATAAAGTGGGAACTGGGCCGAGGTGAATACAATGAGGGATCTCAGCCCACCTGCTTACAGGTGAGATGCCTGTGTCCTAATACTTCAACATTTTATGGATCTTTCTCAATCAATAAAAGCCTTTGTATTTTACATTTTGTAATGTATGCATCTGTGAGTATGCTCACGGGTTTGTAGAGCTGTTGAGTTGGGAGTGGCTTAGACAGTCAGGTGATGCTCACAAGACTCAATAAAACACCAGCCAGTTGGGTTCGGGGGATCCATGATGGGGCAGGTGGTTGTGAGCCTGGTTAACTGGTAATGTGTAGTGTGATTGTTAAACCTATTGCTAATAAACCAACAAGTTCTGAATAGCAATGTGTTGCTCTGAATTCTTTAGCAATGAACCCATGAAGCAAATACATTGCACCTTTCACATCTTCAGAACGTCTCTTTATGTTTCACAGCCAATGAAGTACCTTTGATGTTAATCACTGGCCCAGAAATGCGTCTCAGCTGGTGGCACAAAACGAGCGGTATCGGACCTGCCGCCCGTTATACACAGTGCCTGATAGTTAGGCTCCATTGACTGCAAGGAGTCCCATTCGGCCCAACTGGTCTGTGCCGGTGTTTATGCTCCACACAAGCCTCCTCGCACCCCTCTTCATCCAACCCAATCAGTACATCCTTTATTCCATTCTCCCTCTTGTACTTATCCAGCTTCCCCTTAAACTTCTCTATTCGTTTCAACTACTCCCTGTGGTATTCTTACCACTCTTTGGGAAAATACGTTTCTCCTGAATTCCCTTTTGGATTTATTAGTGACTATCTTATATTTATGGCCTCCAGTTTTGATCTCTCTCACAAGTGGAAACATCCTCTCTATGGGCCCAAGTTTCCACATGATTTGCACCTGATTTTTAGGAGCAACTGGTGGAGAACGGACTATCTTAGAAATCGCAATTCTCCACATTTTGTTTTCTGCAGTTCTAGTCAGTTAGAACAGTTCTACTTTGGAACAGAATTTTTTCTTCAAAAGGGGGCGTGTCCGGCCACTGACGCCTGATTTGAAAGTTTCCACAGTGAAAATGTACTCCAAACTAACTTAGAACGGAGCAAGTGAAGATTTTTGTAGAACTGAAAAAACCTGTTCTACACATTAAAAAATCAGGCACAGGTTACAAATTAGGCGTCCGGGGGGGGGAGGGAAGTCATTAAATTCTACAATAAATCCTTATTTATACTTATACAAATATTATACAAATTAATCCAACCTGAATAAAAATTTATAAGCAAAGAAAAGATTAAATAAACCATCTTCCTACCTGTGTGAAAGTGCTTCAGCCAGGGAGAATGCTGCAGCAAGCCTCACAAAACGAGGCAGCCGTTCCCGAACGCGGGCGGGAGGGAGGGAGGGAACCGACCGAACGTCGGGATGGGGGGAAGGAAGCCGTTCCAGATGGCGGGAGGGAGGGAAGGAGACAGAAGGCTGCAGGAAGCCTCAGAAATTGAGGAACCATTTCCCGACGGCAAAAGGGGCAGGTCGTCGGGAAACGGCTGCCTCAACTTTCTGAGGCTTCCTGCAGCCTTCTCGGTGCTGATGTGCTGATGGCAATGTGCTTTTATTAAAAAATTTTCAAAAATTAAACAGCTACAAAGAACCACAAAAATGGCCGAGTGCCAATGTTTCCTTCACACTGCGCGTGCGCGAACGCTCCAACGCGCACGCACAGCGTTGCCGGCAGGAAAAAAACTAATTTAAATAGAACCCGCCCCCTCCCACTTACAAAATCGGCGCGAGTGTAGGCTCTGCCCCCCCTGGCCAAACAGACAAGGAGCTACAGGGCTCTCCAGAATCGCGAGTTTTTTTTCAGGCGCCGTTTTAGGCGCGAAAAACGGGCGCCCAGCTCGGAGGGGCGCCTGTTTTTTATCGTGTGGAAACTTGGGCCCTATATCTACCCTAACAAACTCTTTCATTACTTTAAAGGAGCTTCATCAAGTCACCGAAGAGTCTTGTTACCTGTTACGTCTCTAACTTTCTCCAGTTCTGACGAAGGGTCATCGACCCGAAACGTTAACTCTGTTTCTCTCTCCGCAGGTGCAGTCTGACACATTGAGATTTCCAGCATTTTCTGTTTTTATTTCAGATTCCAGCATCCACAGTATTTTACTTTGGTCTTGTGTTTTTAAGTATTGTACCGTCACAATGAGGCGTAGAGTGAGGAGCATGGATTTGTCCTCGCGAGTTCCTGGTCTCTGTTCTCAGTGATGAATGAAGCCATTGTACTACTCAGGTCAAATTCTTTTCCCTGCAGAAAGGTCATCAGACGGAATGTACCTGTACCACTCCCACTCATGACTTTACATTCATTCATTTGGAAATTACAGTTTCAGCAACAGGCCAGGGAGCTTAAGAACATAAGAAATAAGAGCACGAGTAGGCAATTCGACCCTTTGAGCCTGCTCCCCCATTCAATAAGATCAAGGTTGAACTTCTGGGTGAACTTTCCCACCCCATCTCTACACATCCCTAGATTCCCTTAGTGCCCAAAAAGCTATTCCTCTCAGTCTTGAATATACTCATCGACCCAGCCTCCACAGCCCTCTGGGGCAGAGAATTCCAAAGATTCCCCACCCTCTGAGTGAAGACATTTCTCCTCATCTCAGTCCGAAATGGCCGACCCCTTACCCTGAGACTGTGACCCCTGGGTCTGGATTTTCAGGTCCTTTGCGCTCAGGGTTTCACCCCGCAGCGGCGTGAAAGGCGACGGCTAGGTCTCCGGCGCCCCACCGCGATCTTCCGGTCGGGTTTTGCGGTGGCGCGGAGCAGCATCGCCGGGAAGAGCTGCGCCCGGTGAGCAACGCCCCTGGTTGTGACACCGGCGCGAGTTTGAGCTCCTGCCCGACCCATCCGCCCGGAAGTGCGCCCCGGAATGACCGCCTGGGAAATCGGAGCGGTCCAGCCATGCCGGCGGCGGAGAGGAAGTTAAAGTACAACAAAAGTGCGTGCGAGTGTTTTTTGTTTAAGATTTTTGTGCGATTTGTGATGCGGGAATGTGGGCAATGTTTTAGGAATGTTTTTGTGGGATATTTAAACATTTTTTAAGGGTTGGTGGAGAGTAGAGGGCTGGGCGGAGCTTGCAGCCCGGGGAGGAGAAGCACAGCCCCAAGACTCATCACAGCCATCTACTTTCCTTCATTGGCCTCCAGGTTCGTTGGCTCCATGCCCAATATGGCGGTCGGCATACCGGCATTCCACACCGGGTGTCCGCTGCCGCCATATTTGTAAAGGTTGAAGTATAGACGTCCAGGGCCCCTGCCTGAAACAGGCATTAGGCCTTTTGTGTATGCAAAATAGGGGGCCCAACATCTGTTTGAGGGACTCTTCCCAAAATCAGGCTGGCCCAAATGCAGCCAGAGCCGGGACAGCTCAGTTCTGGAGGTTTAGGAGTGGCCAAACAACAGGTCTTAAAGAGACCACTGGAGGATGCTGCCAAAAAGGTACGGTGTTTATCAAAACACTTAACGTAAGGTGCAGCCGGGAGGGAGCAGGACCTCATCTCCCGGCCCCACAGCAGACCCGAAGTCCGTTGCCGACCCTCAGCTTGGCTCCCGTTGGGCCTCCGCTTGGCTCTTGCCCTTTCGATCGCCTCCCCCGGAACCTACCTGAGGGCCACTGTGTGTGAGAGACGCAGCAACACCAGAATGTACACCCACTTCGCCGGTCAAAATTAAATGAGGCCCAAGGCCGAATTCCCATGGGGTCTCGGGCCTGCCCAGGGATTATCCGCAGCAGTAGGCCACTGCTCTCCAATATCATCCCACTGTTTCACAAGATGCATCACTGTGGAGCTCCTTACTGCCCTTCATCATCATCATCATCGTCAGTCCTTCGAAATCGAGGAAGACTTGCTTCCACTCCAAAAATGAGCCCTTAGGTGACTGAACAGTCCAATATGGGAATTACAGTCTCTGTCACAGGTGGGACAGGCAGTGGTTGAAGGAAAGGATGGGTGGGACTTGTTTGCCGCACGCTCCTTCCGTTGCCTGCGCTTGGCTTCTGCATGCTCTCGGCGATGAAACTCGAGGCGCTCAGCGCCCTCACAGATGCACTTCCTCCACCTAGGGCGGTCTTTGGCTAGACATTGTCAACATCTTCACTGAGGCGTACGAAAGCATAGGCCTTACACTAAACATCTGTAAGACAAAGGTCCTCCACCAGTCTGTCCCTGCCACACAACACTGCCCCCCCCAGTCATCAAGATCCATGGCGCGGCCTTGGACAACGTGGACCATTTCTGATGAGGTAAATTATTAATTGTGCCATTTTGAAAATGGAGCTGACAGATTTTAAAATGGAATCCACCGATGGTGGGAAACATTCCACAGAAAAGCAAATGTTCTACTTCACAGACCAAGACCTTGGGAGGCAAAGTGCAGAGAGAGATAACATAGAAATCGAATTAAATAACAAGATAAGGGTGGAACAGAATGAATCAAAAGGCATGTGTTATGTATGTTAACTGGGTTTTACCTGCCACCGGAGAGCGCGACTGTCGGAGTCCTAATGGTCACTGGCAGATACGTGCAAGCCGTGTATATAATGTTGGCAGCCATTTTGAATCCTCATTTTGAGAATAAATAAACTGGAATAAGGTCATGCCTGAACTAGCTCACCGTACTTAGCCTCGTGGAGTTATTCGATACTTAACAATTGGCGACGAGTTAAAAATACCAACTTTCACGCAACCATGTCTATTGGAATTTCGGAGAGATTCGTGGAAGGGGAAGACTAGGAGGATTTCACTGATCGCCTCAACCAGGACTTCATAGCCAACGGATTGGAAGGAACCGATAACGCAATTAAGCACAGGGTGGTTCTCCTCACCGGTTGTGGGTCAAAGATTTATGGCCTTATCAAGAGCCCAACTTTGGTCATGACTTGCATCAATTTTTTGGAGTAAGTTGTTTTTCCTGGCGCAAGTTAAAAAAATGCCATTTTCCCCCCAAAATTTGCTCCAGAGTCAGTTAGGTACGATTTTTTTTTAGGTCAGTTTTTTTTCCATAAGGGGGCGTTCCCAGACACTTACGCCAGTTTTAGCCATTTATGCCACTTTGGCCAGCAAAAACTTACTCCAAATCGACGTAGGTCAGCGTATGTGGCCAGCTCTGAAAAACCTTGCGGGCAGTGAAGAAAAAGCAGCGCACATTCAGCAGACATTAGGGCAGGGAAGGGAACTGGAGAGGACCTCAACAACCAAGCACCAAACATTGCAAGGAAAAGCTCAAACAATTAAAATACTAATAAAAATGAAGTAAATCCTACCGGAGAAATGCGAGCTGCTGGCCGCGATGTCGGGGGGGGGGGGGGGGGGCGGGGGGCGGATAGCCAGAGAGAGAGGAGAGAGGAGAGAGGAGAGAGGAGAGAGGAGATAGATATATATATATATATATATGCTGGTATACAAAACACTCTTTCCCCCCCCCCCCCACAAAACACTCTTTTTCCCCCCGCATATATTCTTTCTCTCCCCCCCCTCCAAAACTCTCCTCCTCTCCCCCCAATCAAAACTCTCACTGAAGTCCGACCTCGGCCCAGGAACTCAGCGGTCTGGCCGGCCGGTGCGGGAGGCCACTCGGCCGGGGATAGGGTGCGGTGAGATCGGGGCGTTCCTTCGGCCAGGGATAGGGACTGCGAGCATCGGGTCCTGCTCACAGCCCACAGGACACGCTGGGAGGGCAGGAGCATGCGCGCAGACTTCACTGCGCATGCGCGCAGGTGCCGGCAGTGTTTTCTGCGCTGGCCTGTTGCTCCGCCCCCCCGCCCCCCACTTCAGATTGCATGCCACGCCGGGACTCCAGGGACTCCGATGAGCGGCCAGGATGCGGCCCCTTTTTTCCGGTGCCCTTTCCAGCGCGACGCGCCGAGAAAATAGGTTGGGCAAAGTTGGGCCCCAAGAATCTACTCTCACTGACTTGACCAATGGACAACTTACGATGAATTGTGTACGTTGGTTCAGAACCACTTTAAAACTGAAGGAAAGTATCATCATGGTGAGGTATCATTTCTATACGCACAATCGCTCCGAGGGCCAGAACGTGACGAAATTTGTCGCCAATCTGAGACATCTCGCTGGGCCGTACAACTTGGGAGCTGCGTTGGAGGAAATGCTGCGCGACATTTTTGTGCTTGGCATTGGCCACGAGGTCATCCTTCGAAAGCTGCTGGCTGCTGAATCTCTTGACCTGAGCAGGGCCATCACAATCGCCCAGGCATGCATGTCCACGGACAAAAACTCAAAACAGATATCTTCCCAGCATCAAAACTCACCGGCAAGTACTGTGCATAAAATAATATCGTCGGCAGGAAGAGCTGCACTTGGCAGGGCCTACTCGTCCACGTTCGTACGACTTGTAACTGCTCAAAGTCCGCCATCGGGGGTGAATCAAATCTCGCCTTGTTGGCGTTGCGGGGGCTAATGTCGGGCTCATCAGTGCCAATTAAAGCAATACGTGTGCAAAGGCTGTGCAACAATGGGGCACCTTCAGCAATGTGTCCGCAACCGAGCAAGCGTGCTGCGACACACCACGTGGCTGAGGATGATTGATCCAGCGTAGATCAAGCGGCACAGGCAACTCAACCGGAGGTACAGGACAAAGAAGTGTATGGGGTACATTCGTTGACAAAAAGTCCTCCGATAATGCTGGAACTTAAATTAAATGGGGTTCCAGTATCCATGGAATTGGACACGGGTGCGATTCAGTCAATAATGAGCAGAGGGCTTTCGTAAAGCTGTGGGACACTAAGGTAAAAAGACCCAAACTGAGCCCAATCAATGCGAAGCTGCGTACCTACACCAAAGAACTCATACCAGTCATTGGCAGTGCGGCAGTAAAGGTATCGTACGATGGAGCTGTGCATGATTTATCGTTGTGGATCGGTCCAGGCAATGGCCCAATGCTGTTTGGCAGGAGTTGGCTTGAGAAAATTAAATGGAACTGGAATGATATTAAAGCCATATCATCAGTGGATGATGTTTCATGTGCTCAAGTGCTGAGCAAGTTTCTCTCGTTGTTTGAACCAGGCATCGGCAACTTCACGGGAGCCAAGGTACAGATCCATCTAGGCCCAGATGCCAGACCCGTCCATCACAAGGCACGGGCGGTTCCGTACATGATGAGGGAGAAGGTCGAGATCGAACTGGACAGACATTAACAGGAAGGAATCATATCGAGCTCGGCGAATGGGCCAGTCCAATTGTCTCGGCGTTGAAAAGTGATGGCACGGTCAGGATCTGCGGCGACTACAAGGTAACGATCAACCGAGTATCGATACAGGATCAGTACCCGTTACCCAAGGCTGACGACCTGTGTGCAACGCTAGCACGGGGGAAGTCGTTCACCAAATTGGACCTGACCTCTGCTTACATGACACAGGAGCTGGTTGAATCTTTGAAAAAACTAACGTGCATCAACATGCACAAAGGACTGTTTATATAGCACAGATGCCCTTTCGGAATTCACTCAGCGGCAGCCATATTTCAGAGAAACATGGAGAGTTTGCTGAAGTCTGTCCTGAGAACCGTTGTGTTCCAAGATGACATCCTGATCACCGGTCGTGCCGTCACCGAAAACCTGCACAACCTGGAAGAGGTTCTACGTCGTCTGGACAGAGTGGGACTCAGGCTAAAACGCTCCAAGTGCATTTTCATGGCACCAGAAGTTGAATTCCTGGGGAGAAAGATTGCAGCAGATGACATCAGGCCTATGGACTCGAAGACAGAGGCCATCAAGAATGCACCCAGACCCCAGAGTGTGACGGAGCTGTGATCATTCCTGGGTCTTCTCAACTATTTCGGTAACTTTCTACCTAGTTTGAGCACATTGCTAGAGCCCTTGCACATGTTGCCGAGAAAGGGTAACGACTGGGTTTGGGGCAAATCTCAAGACAGAGCCGTTGAGAAGGCCAGGAACCTGCTATGTTCCAATCAATTATTGGCACACTATGACCCATGTAAGCGGTTAGTGCTGGCCTGCAACGCCTCATTTGGAAAAGCAAAATTCGGTCAGGCAGAGTCAGCATGGATTTATGAAGGGGAAGTCGTGTTTGACAAATTTGCTGGCATTCTTTGAGGATGTAACGAACAGGGTGGATAAAGGGGAACCAGTGGATGTGGTGTATTTGGACTTCCAGAAGGTATTTGACAGGGTGCCACATAGAAGGTTACTGCACAAGATAAAAGTTCACGGGGTTGGGGGTAATATATTAGCATGGATAGAGGATTGGCTAACTAACTGAGAACAGAGAGTCTGGATAAATGGTTCATTCTCTGGTTGGCAACCAGTAACTAGTGGGGTGTCGCAAGGATCAGTGCTGGGCTCCCAACTATTTACAATCTACATTAGCGATTTAGAAGAAGGGACTGAGTGTAACGTAGCCAAGTTTGCTGATGATACAAAGATGGGAAGAAAAGCAATGTGTGAGGAGGACACATAAAATCTGCAAAAGGACATAGACAGGCTAAGTCAGTGGGCAAAAATTTGGCAGATGGAGTACAATGTTGGAAAGTGTGAGGTCATGCACTTTGGCAGAAAAAAATCAAAGAACAAGCTATTATTTAAATGGAGAAAAATTGCAAAGTGCCGCAGTACAGCGGGACCTAGGGGTACTTGTGCACGAAACACAAAAGGATACTATGCAGATACTGCAAGTGATTAGGAAGGCCAATGGTATCTTGGCCTTTATTGCAAAGGAGATGGAGTATAAAAGCAGAGAAGTCTTGCTACAGCTATACGAGGTATTGGCGAAGCCACACCTGGAATACTGCATGCAGTTTTGGTTTCCATATTTACGAAAGGATATACTTGCTTTGGAGGCAGTTCAGAGAAGGTTCACAAGGTTGATTCCGGAGATGAGGGAGTTGACTTATGAGGAAAGGTTGAGTAGGTTGGGCCTTTACTCATTGGAATTCAGATGAATGAGAGGTGATCTTATTGAAACATATAAGATTATGAGGGGGCTTGACAAAGTGGATGCAGAGAGAATGTTTCCACTGATGGGGGACTCTAGAACTAGAGGGCATGATCTTAGAATAAGGGGCCGCCCATTTAAAACTGAGATGAGGAGGAATTTCTTTTCCCAGAGGGTTGTAAATCTGTGGAATTTGCTGCCTCAGAGAGCTGTGGAAGCTGGGACATTGAATATATTTAAGAAAGAAATAGACAGTTTCTTAAAAGATAGGGGGATAGGGGGTTATGGGGAACGGGCGGGGAAGTGGAGCTGAGTCCATGATCAGATCAGCCATGATGTTATTGAGTGGTGGAGCAGGCTCGAGGGGCCGTATGGCCTACTGCTGTTCCTATTTCTTATGCTCTTATGGTCATCATATGGGGTCGGTTGTGTGCTCCAGCAAGCCAATGTAGCAGGCAAACTCCAACCAGTTGCATATGCATCCAAAAGTCTGACCAAGGCTGAAAGAGCCTATAGCATGGTAGAGAAAGATGCTTTAGCATGCGTACATGGGGTTAGGAAAATGCACCCATACCTGTTTGGGCTTCGGTTTGAGCTTGAAACAGACCACAAGCCGCTCATTTCATTGTTTTCTGAGAGCAAATGTATAAGCACCAATGCCTCGTCCCGCATCCAAAGATGGGCACTGACATTATCCGCTCCTGATTATGTCATCCGCCACAGACCAGGCACTGAAAACTGTTCTGATGCGCTTTGCCGGCTACCATTGCCCACAACCGGGGTGGAAATAACGTCACCCGCAGACTTGCTGCTGGTCATGGATGCCTTCGAGAGCGAGGGGTCACCCGTCACAACTCACCAAATTAGGACCTGGACCAGCCAGGATCCTGTACTGTCAAGCGTAAAAAGATGTGTCCTAAATGGAAATTGGTCTGCCATTCCCAGGGAAATGCAAGATGAAATTAAGCCTTATAGCCGCCACAAAAATGAATTGTCTATTCAGTCTGATTGTCTGTTATGGGGTAGTCATGTTGTTATGCCAAAAAAAAGCAGGGAAACTTTTGTGCGAGATTTACACAGTAGCCATCCAGGCATTGTCATGATGAAGGCCATTGCCAGAGCTCACGTTTGGTGGCCCAGCATTGACTCGGACTTGGAGTCATGCATGCATCAGTGCAACAGTTGCATGCAACTGAGTAACGCACCTGCGGAGGCTCCGCTGAGTCTGTGGTTATGGCCTTCCAAACATGGTCAAGGATCCACATAGACTTTGCCGGCCCCTTTCTCGGTAAAATGTTTTTAGTGATAATGGACGCTTACTCCAAATGGATTGAATGCGTAATCATGTCATCCAGCACGTCAACAGCCACCCATGGCCTCCCCGACGTCCTTGTCAACGACAATGGACCGTGTTTCACCAGTTCAGAGCTCCACGAGTTTATGACCCGTAATGGCATCAAGCATGTCAGGCCTGCCCCTTTCAAACCCGAGTCTAACGGTCAAGCGGAGCGGGTTGTCCAAACCATTAAGCGGAACCTAAAACGCATGGTTCACAGTTTCCTACAGACCCGCTTGTCCCGCATTCTGCTCAGTTACCGGACGAGACCCCACTCGCTTACCGGGGTCCTTCCTGCCGAGCTGTTAATGAAGAGAGGCCTCAAAACCAGGCTGTCCCTTGTACACCCATCTCAATGATCATGTCGAAACCAGAAGGCAACGACAGCAATGGTACCCAATCGTGCGGCCGTATCACGTGACATTGCTGTTCATGACCCTGTGTTTGTCCTGAATTATGGTCATGGTCCAAAGTGGGTTGCTGGAACGGTTTTGACCAATGAGGGGAACAGGGTGTTTGTAGTCAAACTGTTAAATGGCCAAACGTGCAAGAGGCACATCGACCAAACCAAACTGCAATTCACAGACAACCCAGAACAAATTGAAGATTACATCATTATCGACCAACCAACACACATCCAACCATCAATTGACCCTTGTGTCATTCATGAAGACGAACCTACCATCCCCGACAGTCCTGTCAGACCGACTGCTCCGCAATGCAGCAATGGTCCTACTAACTCACCCAAGCTTGGGTTCAAACTGAAAATATCAACTAGGAGTGGAAGACCCCGGGTCGTCTCAACTTGTAAATACAACCTGTACCAAGGACTTTGGGGGGAATGATGTTATGTATGTTAACTGGGTTTTACCTGCCACCGGAGGGTGCGACTGTCGGAGTCCTAATGGTCACTGGCGGACACGTGCAAGCCGTGTATATAATGTTGGCAGCCATGTTGAATCCTCACTTTGAGAATAAATAAACTGAAGTAAGGTCATGCCTGAACTAGCTCACCGTACTTAGCCTTGTGGAGTTAGTCGATACTTAACAGCTTGTATCCGTAATTACCATTTAAGGCATACGGAAGCCAGACTGGAAGAAGCGCTGTACCAATGTATTAATCTATCATCATGTATTAATTGTAACTTACGTAATTACGTAATGACTTAATCTGAAATTGTATAAAGGAAAATGCCTCCGGCTTCTCACGGAATAGCTCCCCTGCCGGCTTGTATTAATAAAAACTGCATTTACTTTAAAGCTAACGGACTCCGAGTGGTGGTTAACCCTAACAACGTGGCATAGTCGGCAGGATCTACTGGACAGGCAAATTCGACTCAAAAGCCGAACCAACCTAAAACCGAGTGAGTAGAGAGTTGCCTTGAGAAATTCTCCTCCCAATTGGCCCATCCAGAGATCCAACGAATCTGAAGCAGAGTCCGTGCAGCCAGTAAATCCAGTTGAGGAGCATGTCAGGACACTGTATGTAAATACGTGCGTCGGGAGAATAAGTACTTATACGGGATATCGGGGAATCCCCAGTGAGGGCGGCCTAGCTATCCAGCCAGAAACAAGGCTCCGCATAAATAAAGGTGGAAAAACGTGAACTGGGGAAAATGTCCCGGTGTAAGAAATGGCAAAGGAAACTGCCAAGGCCCTTGGAGGGGTGAGCTACAAACTACCAGAAGAGTTTCTGAGAGATAAATTTGAAAAGGTTAAGAGGAAAATGGTTAAAGCAGGATATGATGAAGGGAAAAAGATACCCTGGAAACTCAACTGGTGGTTACAAAGAGAGGGAAACAAAGGGAAGGAGGTGGTTGTAGTGTGTATAGAGATTTCACAAATGCAAGGAGAAAAGAAGAAGTGGAATGACAGGTGCAGAGAGGAACAGAGCCGCAGTAAGCAACAAGCAGAGGGTTTGGTAAAATGTCAGGGAAGATGCAAGGAGCTGGAAGATGAAGTTAGCCAGCTCACTAAGGTAAGTGAGGACAGGAAAAAGATCATTTTAGCAACCGTACTGACGAATAGAAAGATACCCGAAGGTGATGGACAGAGAAAGTGACGAAAGGCAAGAGGATGCAAGTATAAAAATAGATATAGACGATAAAAGAGAATGGACAGAGGAATCTGGCCTAAATTTGTATCCCCCACTGACAGGGTTAGTATTAGGACCCGAGGAAACTAAAGAATTGATGAGACACGCCCCAATCACTGTCCATAGGGCGTAAATTCCTGCCACGGAACATGCAGCAGAAAGGACAAAAGTGACAGAGGTTCACAACCCTTTCACTCCCGACAAGATACAGATGATACTGGCAGATATGCCCATGCTAAAACCGTCACAAGGCAACCCCGAGTTCTGGACTCAACTAGCAGGAATGATCGGGCTCCAGCAAATGCATGAGATCGATGTGCATGCATTGGTGAAGGCTAAATGCCCGCAGAATATGTGGAAAGTATGACCCACAATATTCAGAGTGGAGCATGGGGCGATGGGGATCTGGCACGGGATGTGAAGATCCAGAACTTCTGCACAGCAGTAAAAGCTGGGACAAGGACGCAGCAACTGGGGAAGTATTATGGGGGTGATCCAAGGCAGGGAGATAGTGACAGATTATGCAGAATGAAAGTTTAAAGCTTATGAGGAATATTCAGGTGTAGCACGGCCCGGGAGAGATGACAAGGTCTTTCTGAAAATGTTTAAAGAAGGGTTAAGCTCCCAGCATCAGAGTGTGTTGGACCTGGGATTCCCCATAGCAACTAATTACGGAGAAATATTAGCCTGGGCATGTGAAATAGACCGACGGCAGCTCCGGGACCGGGAGACTAAGGGGAAGGTGAAGGCAGCGGCCCTGGAAGCTACCGTAGCTGCAGTCGGGACCCAGAGAGCAGGAGAAGGAAAGGGCTGGGCCTGCTATGGGTGTGGTTCCGACAACCACCAAATACGCAATTGCCCAGAAAAACAGATGGGGGCTCGGAATAAGACGACAAAAGGAGAAGTAACGTGTAACAATTGCGGGAAGAAGGGACACACGAAAAAGCAATGCTATGGAAATGGAGGGGTACAGGTGGGAAAAGCACCATAGCAGCAGGGGGGGGGGACAGTCAGGGAGGTAACCGGGGGACTGACCCAAGAGCAGGAGGACTCGGTGGCCTCGACCCCCGGGGCTGGTACCGAGGACCCGCACATGTATCTAACAGGACTGTTAGGGGGTCGGCAGTACCAAATGTTAATTGATACAGGGGCCTCGGTCTCGATAACCAACCTAGACCTCCCGACCACAAACAAGCAGATTAGAATAAGCGGAGTGGGAGGGGACACTATGATGGCAAGATTAAGTGAACCCCAACTAGTGGAAATAATGGGGCGATTAATACCAGTAAGTTTCTGGGTATGCCCCAACCCAGAGGGCACAATTTTAGGAATAGATCTATTGAGGGAATTGTATCTACTAATGCAACCCTGAGAAGGGGCGATCCGTTGGGCAGACAGTAAGGGAGAACCACGATTAGGCATGAGACAGATGGCCAGGGTGACCAGCACCACAGCAATAAAACATGATAACATGATTGGAACCAGGAGAAGGCAGCGGGATGGGTATGTGGATATCTGAACGGAATATATGGAATTAAGGACAGTAAAGTAAACGGGATATATGAAAATGTATAAGCCATGGAAGAATAGCTGGGAGAATGTCAGATTGCAAATAGTGCAACATCAGCATAGCTAACAGTCTGTCTCAAGGTTTCAAGTCACTAATCCTGCTAATAATATATAATTGTAACATGAAATACATCTGCA
The DNA here is from genome assembly GCF_044704955.1 of Pristiophorus japonicus. NCBI lineage: Eukaryota > Metazoa > Chordata > Chondrichthyes > Pristiophoridae > Pristiophorus > Pristiophorus japonicus. The sequence continues at coordinate 29,647,534 of NC_091998.1, read as the reverse complement.
GAATTGCAAGGTCTCAGTAAATAGTCACACCACTAGATTGAAACATTTGGAGGCAATACTTGAGCTTTCAAGAAGAACATCTCATATAGATTGACTAATGAGTGGCTGAGTTAGACTGTCAATCCATTTGTATTTTGTTATCTGATTTCAAAACTGTATAACTGTTAACGCTTTACGATGTAACTTCACCTATCCGTAGGGAGTGTGTATGCTCTATCCAGAGAGTATATCTTCTGTCTGATAGGTCTTACTGGCCGGTAATAAAGACTGCTTTGTTCAAAGCACAAGAGGTATTCGACTCAGTAATTTTACTGAACCAGATTGAAGTAAAGGAATCCAGGAATTAACAGGTATGCCAACAATTTCCCAAGGTATGGACCACCCATAAACAGGATTGAGGATTAGTAAATATAGAGCCTTTGATAATCCCGGGAGAAAGCCACAAAGCCCACCGGCAATACCCCATAAAGAAGGAGGCCCAGCAGGCGGTAAAGGGGATAGTCCAGCAGTTGGAAACTTCTGGAATAATCAGGGAAACCACGTCCATTACCAACAGCCCGGTATGGCCGGTGGTAAAACCGGACGGCTCATATCGATTAACAATCGATTACACGGCCCTCAGTAGGTGCACGCCCCGGCAGCACCTGATCGTGGTCATCCACAATTCTCAATGGCTTGGACCCAGGGTATTGTATATTTACCGTCCTGGATACAGCCAACGGGTTCTGGAGCCTTCCTTTGGCCCGGGAGTCGCAGGACAAGTTTGTATTTACCGTTGGAGATCAGCAATACACTTGGACACGCCTCCCCCAGGGGTTCCATAATAGTTCGGCTATATTTCACCAGGCTATGGCTCGGGCTATCGAGAAGATAGATGTAGACGCAGAGAAAAGCACAGTGTTACAATATGTTGACAATCTTTTGATCACCTCAACTACAATGTCAGGGCATTTGAGGGCCTTAGTTAAGGTATTGGGAGACCTGAAGTGGGCGGGGTTTAAGGTATCACCCACCAAGGCCCAGGTGGCCCAAACCAGAGTGCGGTATCTTGGACATTGGATCAGTCAGGGCAAGAAAGCCATGACAGAGGAGAGACGGATGGCTATTCGGGACATGCCTAAGCCCCTACTCGGTGGGGAGTACCCTTACAGATAGATTCAGACAATGGGACACATTTCACGGGCAAAATAATGAAAGAAACATGTGCCCTGCTGGGAATCAAACAGAGGTACCACATACCATATCATCCCCAAAGTTCGAGAATGAATAGGACCTCAAAAACGGCCCTGTCCTAAGCAATCCAGGAGACAGGCAAGGGATGGATTGTGTTAGCAGCAATTCTAATGCGGCTCAAAGCCACCCCAGGGTGAACCACGAAACTATCACCCTATGAACTGATGACTGGACGGGCTATGAGACTACCAGAGGACTTAGCCGGAGGGACAGGTGAAGCAGGATCAATTCAGAATAGGCTAAGGCGGTACTTGGTCCAACTAAACCAAGAGGTGCAGACTATGAATAAAGAAGTTAGAAGCAGACAGCAGGTAAGAGACCTAGAAATTCAGAATGAGGGAATGAGACCCGAGACACTAGCTAAAATAGGAGAACAGGTCATGATAAAGGTAACAGGGATGCGAAAGGGAATGGAGCCCCGATGGATGGGGCCATCCTCGGTAATAATGACGAGTGATACTTGTGTTTGTCTACAGGAGCCCACTGGAATTAGGTGGAAGCACTGGACACAGGTAAAACCATATGACACTAAACAACCCCCGTCTGTTTTAACCCCTAGTGACGGTGCACCCGGCAACCACGGAAGCGTCCAATAAGGAAGCAGGCCAGACAACAATGGGATGCACCTGTGGATAGTGCTGGTGGCGACTGGGTTAGTGGCTGCCCTGGCCCTCCCAGTGCCTCCACAGTTAGAAGGAAAAGGGCGTAGACGTTATTATATGTGGAAGGCCCACCGAATAACAACCCAGGGAAACTATACATGGCCCGCGGGAATTGAATTTCATGTTTTTGATTTAACGTTTGACTGTTTATGGTGGATCTATTCGGCGCTAGCCTCTGGCAATTTTATACTGATCACCCATAAGAATGAGAATGTAATGTTCAACTTTACATGGGTGGCTGACGGTCCCGGGATAATGTTTAAGCGAGATTGCGACAATACTCCCCAGAATATAACCAAAATTCGGAAATACTAATAACACGGAGTATACCAATAGTACAGAGTGGGGATAAGCAACCCTGAGAGACGGAGACTGGGTGTTTTGTGTGAATAATTCACAGCTTGGCGGGAGGGATCCATGGCAGATCATGATAAGTGTAAAATATCCCCGTCCAAACCAGGAACGGATGCCACACCTACAAAGGCTGCACGATACGTGACTGAGCACACTGATAGCCCCTTCAATAATAAATATACAGTATGCCAAAAGATGGTACTCAGGTATTGTAAGAACTCGGATTTTGCCCTAAAGACAACCAAAGCTCGTTATCGGCGAAACGTACTAGATACAGGACTAGGAGGGTTAGGAACGGGACTAGGAGCATTAAACTCAATGGATATCGAGACGCTGCAGAAAATAACAGAAAGCGGGACAATTGACTAAAGATGCCACAAGGCTGTCAGATGTGTGGCAGGAACCCTTACAGGACAATAGCCTGCAGGGATGGCTGTCAGACAAAATGATATGGCAGTGGGCAAACAAAACTAACTGGGAACAGCAACAGGTATCGGCCAATTTAACGCAAGAGGCCAATAAGACTCACTGCCTTATAATGGGCCTGATTAAGGAAGGACAACGGGCTGAATTAGAAAGGATAGCATTCTCTGGGAATGTCCCACGATGGGCTAAACTGTTTCAGTTTGACCAACGAAATCTAACACTCAGGCCAGATATGAAGCATACGCGATGTGATGAAGTGGGATGTAATATGACTATGTTGTTGGCTAATGTTATTAACAGTCAGATATGGTGTGAGTTTGTGACCCGACCACAGCTATTCGGTAAAATCTTATGAAAGCCACAGTTTTACGGAAAATGGATAGACCCAAAGAATAAAACGCCGACGGGATGGACTGTGTAAAGTGGCTATTCGGGCAAGTATGCCCACTACATACACCAGTGGTGGAACCATGCAGCATGGAAGGCACAGCAGGGGCTTGTGAATGGCAGCTGCAATCATTAAATGATACAATACATGAAATCGGACAAAACTACATATGTGTAACCAGTACCCACACAGTATACTTGAACGCGGATCGATTGGAACCTCCGATAAATGAGTGTCTGAAGGAAATATATGTCACTTCGATGTTAAAACGACCAAGTCCTACCAAATAGGACAATGGAAAAATATTACACAATACAGAAGCACCAGAGGACTATCCGTACTACCCCCAGTCGTGGATTTGAGAAAGTTAAGGGCCTTTTTGGAAAAATACATTCAGGTGACCAAGAACTTGGGAGAAGAAAGGGAACGATTACTCAGACAAAAGGTTGTAATGAGTTACACAAAACAAGAACTGATCCGAGTGATGGAGGAACTAAGTGACCTCACGCTTCACCACTGGTGGGACATTTTTAAGGGCTGGTCACCTAAGGCCTATGCGGTCCTCAACTTAATGTGGCACCCGATTGTGATAATAATGGTAGTAATGGGGATATGTATTGCGATCCAACTATATCTGATGTATAACATCCGAGGGATATACAACCGCGTGGTTCTAGCCGAACAGCAAACAGCCCTGTTAACTATGTAACGTAGATGTGATAGGGAGGCGAATGAATTTGTAACGCATTTGGGAAACAACTAAGACCCCCGAGCTTATGCTCAGTATGTACAAAAACAAATATACGTAGCTTACCAATAATCCCAGGGAAATGGTCAGGCGTAGTATGTAAAGACTCCGTTAAAAGACGGACTACGAGCGATAAAAGGAGATGGGTTTGATTGCCATTCCTGGCAGATGGCTCAGAACATATTCTTGGTCGGCTGATTATTTAGAAATAATCAGGGACCAACAGGAGGGACTGAAGAGGTAAATTATTAATTGTGCCATTTTGAAATGGAGCTGACAGATTTTAAAATGGAAGCCACCGCCTGTGGGAAACATTCCACAGAGAAGCAAATGTTCTAGTTCACAGACTAAGGCCTTGGGAGGCCAAGTGCAGAGAGAGATAACAAAGAAATTGAATTAAATAACAAGATAAGGGTAGAATAGAGTGAATTATAAGGCATGTATCCGTAATTACCATTTAAGGCATACGGAAGCCAGACTGGAAGAAGCGCTGTACCAATGTATTAATCTATCATCATGTATTAATTGTAGCTTGCGTAATTACGTAATGACTTAATCTGAAATTGTATAAAGGAAGATGCCTCCGGCCACTTCTTTGAACGTTCCTTACGGAATAGCTCTCCTGCCGGTTTGAATCTATTAATTAATAAAAACTGCATTTACTTTAAGGCTAACGGACCCCGAGTGGTGGTTTGAAGTTAATCCTAACACTTTCCATTATCAGCAAGGGCAAACATTGATGACGAGATTCAACACCACCTCCAGTGCGCCAGCGCAGCCTTCGGCCGCCTGAGGAAAAGATTGTTCAAAGATCAGGACCTCAAATCTGCCACCAAGATCATGGTGTACAGGCTGTAGTGATACCCACCCTCCTGCATGGCTCAGAGATGTGGACCATATACAGCAGACACCACAAATCTCTGGAGAAGTACGATGCCTCCGCAAGATCCTCCCTTCATCACAACATTGACTACAATCCAAAACTACTTCATTGGCTGTAAAGCGCTTTGAGACATCCAGTGGTCGTGAAAGGCACTATATAAATGGAAGTCTTTCTTTCTTTCTTTGTCAGTCGTGTCTCAGTTGTAGCACTCATCTCTGACCTCTGAGTTAGGTCATCGGTTCAAGCCCCTCTCCAGAGGCTTGAGCAGAAAAATCCAGGCTGATACTCCAGTGCGGTACTGAGGGAGCACTGCACTGTCGGAGGTGCTGTCTTTTGGATGAAACACTAAACCCAGGCCCCGTCTGCTCTCTCAGGTGGATGTAAAAGATCCCATGGCACTATTTCGAAAAAGAGTTCTCCCCGGTGTTCTGGCCAATATTTATCCCTCAACCAACATCACTAAAACAGATTATCTCGTCATTATCACATTGTTGTTTGTGGGAGCTTGCTGTGTGCAAATTGACTGTTGCATTTCCTACATTACAACAGTGACTACACTTCAAGCGTTATTGGCTGCAAAGCACTTCGGGACGTCCTGAAGTTGTGAAAGGCACTATATAAATGCAAGTCCTTTTTTTTTCCTCTTAGTCTTTCTTTCCTACTACTTAAAAACTGCTTCCTACTTTGCAATGCCATCTCTTTTAATCTTTTCTATCCAGATCTTTGTCCTTTGTCTTGATGTCCCAGTCAAGAAAATGTTGCTGGTGCCAATACATTTCACAGTGAGTTATGTGTGTGACCATTCAGAAATGGAAACCTCATCCTCACTGGAGTTCCCAAATGCATTTTCCTGCATCAAACGTTCAGCTTGTTTGGGAGGTTGCTTAATCTGTTTAATGATTAACAGTCTCTTCACCGATTGCAATCTCTGCCAGGTCACTCCCCTTCCCAGGAATGCACACTATAAACACAAGCTCACTGACCAGAACTCAAGCAAGTAGACATGGATCGCCAACTGCACGCAGTTGTTGCACTGGTCGGTGTGATCTGGACTCTAGTCCCAGGTACAGTATGTTTCAACTCAATCCTTGCAAACTGCATTGTGACCCGGTGCACAAAAGATCTACGAGGACGGGTCAAGATGGGCCGAAAACACTTTGGGGCGTTCAGGGAGTGAGGGTATACAAGTGACCAGAACAGGAGATGCAATCGTAGATATAAGGAAATCCAAGATGGTTAGCTATTAAAGCAGAATCTCTAAATATCTTAAAGGGAATTTGATAGTTGCTTGAAAATAAAGAATATTAAAAGGTATGGGGAGCGAGCAGGAGAGTGGGATTAGACTAGGTGGGATATTAAAGGGTGTGGGGAGTGAGAGTGGGATTAGACTGGGTGGGATATTAAAGGGTGCGGGGAGTAAGAGGGAGAGTGGGATTAGACTGGGTGGGATATTCAAGGGTGCATGGAGTAAGAGGGAGAGTGGGATTAGACTGGGTGGGATATTCAAGGGTGCGGGGAGTGAGAGGGAGAGTGGACTGGGTGGGATATTAAAGGGTGTGGGGAGTAAGAGTGGGATTTAGACTGGGAGGGATATTAAAGGGTGCGGGGAGTAAGAGGGAGAGTGGGATTAGACTGGGTGGGATATTAAAGGGTGCGGGGAGTAAGAGGGAGAGTAGGATTAGACTGGGTGGGATATTAAAGGGTGCGGGGAGTAAGAGGGAGAGTGGGATATTAAAGGGTCCGGGGAGTAAGAGAGAGAGTGGGATTAGACTGGGTGGGATATTTAAGAGTATGGGGAGTGAGCAGGAGATTCCAATTTGTTTTCTTCTTCTGCCCCCCACCCCTTCCCCCCGCCCACCATGTCAAAGGGGACAGTTTGGGAAATGTTTGAGCTTCCCGGGACATTCATGACCTCCTTAGTTTCCAGCACAACTCTGTCAACTGAGCTGGAGTGCGTCCGGTTGAGGCCTGTAAAAAAAGTCCCCAAACCGTGACCTAGGAAAGGCAATGGCTTCTGGAAGGGATCAATGAGAATCATCGAATCTCCCAGCACAGAAGGAGGTCAATCGGCCCATCGTGTCTAGGGCGGCTGTGGGAGATTACCGAGATAGGGAGAGGCGAGGCCATGGAGGGATTGGAACATTTAAAATTTGAAGCGTTGCTAGACCGGGAGCACAGGGGTGATGGGTGAACGGGACTTGGTATGAGTCAGGGTACGATCAATACAGCTTTGGTTGAGTTTAAGTTTACAGAGAATGGAGGATGGGAGGCTGGCCAGGAGAGCATTGGAATAGTGGAGTCTGGAGAATGAATGAGGGTTTTAGCAACAGATGGGCTGAGGCAGGGGTGGAGATGGGCAATGCACCAGAGCTAGTGTACATTATACATGAATAGGATACAATGAGAACATAAATTATATAGGATATTGTCAGTTCTCATTATAGAGTCGACTCCTCTTAAATCAAAGTTGTTAAATTCAAATTATCAATAATTCAAATTGAAAGTGTGCAGTAAAACCTCCAGTACTGATTTATCAGAATTTCCTCATTCAGTCCCGGCAATAAATGACTTTGTATTAATAGCAATGGATTGTATATGATGCAGGTGGAATGTAGTATATAGGGTGCGAGGCGTACAGATTATATAGGATGCAGGCAGTATACATTATATAGGATGCATGCGGAATGCGTTATGTAGGATAGAAGCACTATACATTATATAGAGTGGAAGCAGCATACATTACATAGGATGCATGCCGTATAAGGAGTCAAGAGTTATGGGGAGTGGGCAGGGAAGTGGAACTGAGTCCATGATCAGATCAGCCCTGATCTAATTGAATGGCGGAGCAGGCTTGAGGGGCCAAATGGCCGACTCCTGCTCCTATTTCTTATGTTCTTATATTCTTATGTTCTTGTGCATACATTATATAGAATGTAAGCAGCATATATTACATAGGATACATGTCGTATACTTTGCATGATCAGTATATATTTTGAGTACACATTTATGGGTTTTGATGAAGTTATCTTTTGGCTTTAGGTGGATACTTCATCGAAGAGACTGCCACTTGTCAGGATATATTGGGCACCGACAGATACCTGAACTTTAGCAGCAATTTAAAGGTAATACAAGTTGAATCTCCCTTATCCGGGACTCTCTGATCCGGCACCATCCCTCGTCCGGCACCATTCCTGGCCACTGGGTGGCGCATGCGCAGAGCTCCAATTCCCCGCTACCTCCACCCCCTGGTTCCCCATTCCCTTTTTAGACACAACAGTGATACCTTTCCTTTATTATTTAATTAAATCATTCACCTAAGCAGAAAATCCACACACTTACTAAAAAGAAAGTGATAATCAGAAGCCCCTTCAACCTTGAACACCTCGGGGCCCATTCGGCCTGTCAACACTTCGGGACCACTCGGCCCGCCAACTCCTCGGGGCCCGATGGCTCGCCAACACCACACTAACTAACTGTCTGACTGACAGTCGTTCCAGCCAACACACACACACACACACACACACACACACACACGTGACCTCCCCTTATCTGGAACAGGCCAGGTCCCGAGGATTCCGGATAAGGAAGGTTCAACCTGTAGTTTCATCGTCACACTGTGAGTATTAAGATTGTCTCCCTCAGTCACTTACAGAGCGAAAACTGGCCAGACATTGGAGATTGGGTGCAGGAGCTGTGTGATAGAGACGTGAAGCTACGTGTCAGTTAGGCAGCCTCAGAGCTTCAGACATTAAATGGACCTGCTGAATGACGTAGCATGTCAGACACTAGCCTTTCACTTCAGGATTTATGGTTTAAACCCGGCCTCAGCCCTTTGGCTGAAGCCTCCCATCCAGCAGCTGTGAAGGTCCAGCCGGATAGTCAGCATGATCCAGGACCAAGCAGTCTGCTTGATCGGCACTCCATCCACTGGCTTAAACATTCACTCCCTCTGCCACCGGCGCACCATGGCTGCAGTGTGTACCATCTACAAGACACACTGCAGCAACTCGCCAAGGCTTCTTTGGCAGCACCTCCCAAACCCACGATCTCTACCCCTAGAAGGACAAGGGCAGCAGGCGCATGGGAGCACCACCATCTCCAAGTTCCCCTCCAGGTCACACACCACCCTGACTTGGAAATTTATTGCCCATTCCTTCATCATCACTGGGTCAAAATCCTGAAACTCCCTCCCTAACAGCACTGTGGGAGCACCTTCACCACACGGACTGCAGCGGTTCAAGAAGGCGGCTCACCACCACCTTCTCAAGGGGCAATTAGGGATGGGCAATAAATGCCGGCATTGCCAGCGACGCCCACATCCCATGAATAAATAAAATGTGAAATAACTTTGGCCAGTCTCGACCAAGTCCCACACCACAAAACTACCCCAAGGCACTGCTAATTGGCACTACTTTAGTATTCAGGGTCACCAAGGGCACAGGATGGCTGGAGTGGGAAGCACCCTGTGCCCATGGTGGTGCAGTGAGGGGCCTCTCCTGGGCCTGGGGCCGATACGCAAGGGGCAATTTTAACCTACCCACCAGGTGGAAACCAGGCAGGCAACAAGGACACCTGCCTGTAGGCCGTGGGGTTCTTCTTTAGATATACAGATCAGGGTTTGATGACAACATTGGTCCCTGACTGGAATTTTAACTGTAGCCTGAGCGGAGAGCAGTGTGGCCTTTCCACCAGGTGAAGAGAGCAGGAAGAGGAGGAGCCGGGGTCTGAAGGGGCCCAAACAGGGAAGTTATTTTAAACTTCCCTTGGGGGGCGCCAGATGGAGCAGGAGTGCTTCAGCGGGACCCACATAGATAATTTAGGCCCCCCCCTACCCCGTCCTCCACCGTCATCACCACTTCCCATTCCTCCTCCGTATGGGCCTCGGTTTTCTCACCACCTCACCGAAGGGCACTGCTCAGCGCCGAGCATTACGGCTCGCACCCCGCCGAAGGCAACTAGGCCCATACAGCAGAGCAGGTCTCCAGTCATCTTGGACCTCCTTGCCACTGGACCAAGACCTTGCTCTGCTAAGCCCGTGTGGTAGCTAGTGTGCAATGGCCACCCCACGTTAAAAGAACTCACGCACAGGCATCTTCCACCCTTCAAAATGAAGTTCTGGACTTGGAACGTCAGGACCCTCATGGACAATTCCCCCGCGCGAGACCCTCCCGAAACCCACTTCCCTTGTTGCCAGTAAGCGTTCCTTTGGAGCCAGCTGGCAACCACTTGCCGCCTGGAATTTCTTCCCACACGCCAGGCAGCAGGAGACTGAAAGAAGGAGAATCAAAATCATCCGGACCACAAGTTGTCTCCCAGTCTGCCCAATTCTCGCTCCCGGTTAAAATCGGGTTGAAGGGGGGTAGAGGCAGCTTAAGTCTGCATCTCACAATTTTACAACTAACTTGGGAATGGTGATGGTCACTGGATGGGGGCATAACCTTAAAATTAGAGCCAGGCCATTCAGGAGTGATGTCAGGAAGCGCTTCTTCACACAAAGGGCAGCGGGAATCTGGAACTCTCTCTGCACATAAAGCTGTTGCACCTGGAGGTCAATTGAAAAATTCAAAAACTGCGATTGATAGATTGTTGTTGGGTAAGGCTATTAAGGGTTATGGAACCAAGGCAAGTAGATGGAATTAAGATACAGATCAGCCATGATCTAAATGGTGGAACAAGTTCAAGGGGTTGAATGGCCTCCTCCTGTTCCAAAGATGGTCAGAATCAGAAGTGTTTCATTCCACAGCAGTAAGAACCCTCACCTTGGAAGACATGGGACTCAATTCTGAGTAACAGATACCAACCAGGCCCAATCTCCCACTGCTGTGGGTTGGATTCTTGACATGCCCACAGTTTGTTTACCGTGTACTGCTTTACTAGTATCTAGAGATGTAGAGATATTGTAAAATGGTTGTCCAACCAACTGAGCAGCTCAGACAAACATGTAAACCCTTATAGGCCAATTGAAACACTCCTGGTTGGCCTCCCATCTTCCACCATCCATAAACTTGAGTTTACCCAAAACCCTGTTGTGCAATTACGCACACAGCAATTCTGATACTTAGACAACTGGACAGGGAGAGAGAGAGAGAGAGAGAGAGAGAGACAAGTGTTGGACTGCTTTCTTGCTCTTTTTCGTGATATTGCTTTAAACGTCAGGTTACACACACACTCAGTTGTAGTACAGGTTGAACTCTCTTATCTGACACTACCCCGAGTCTGGCATCATTCCTGGTGGGGGAGGGGGAGCTATTGCGCAGATCATTTATTTTCATACTCACCAATATTCTCTGCTCTCCTGAAGACCGAGACTCCTTCTTCGGTCCAATTCTGAAGGCACTGATTGACTAAGTGGCCTTGAGGGTGGGTATTCGGGGTGGGGGGTGGGAAGAGAGGTTCAACCAGTACTACTAATAATTATATTTTGAATTAAATTATAAATAAAAGCTTGATAAAAGATTTTTTTTAAATAAATATGTTGTAATCCCCCCGGCTAGTTTTTCACTTTGCCGAGCTTGGCCGCTATCTTTCTCCTCAATGCCATGCACTCCTGCAACCACAGAGCCGCCATAGCTCCGCTTACACTGGGCGGGCTTTGCTCTTAACGTGATCCCGGCTCAGCACATGGATTGCACCGAGTCCCATCGCTCTGCCTCTCGCGCCCTAGCTGGGGTCGGGTCGCGTCCTCGGACCAGCCACTCCTCCCCCACCCCCCGCTGCCCTCGGTTCTCCCTCCAGGGTCAGGCTGGGGTCGGGTCGCGTCCTCGGACCAGCCACTCCTCCCCCACCCCCCACTGCCCTCGTTTCTCCCTCCAGGGTCAGGCTGGGGTCGGGTCGCGTCCTCGGGCCGGCCACTCCTCCCCCAACCCCCACCCCCCGCTGCCCTCGATTCTCCCTCCAGGGTCAGGCCGGGGTCGGGCCGAATCCTTGGGCCGGCCACTCCTCCCCCATCCCCAGCCCCCGCTGCCCTCGGTGCTCTGCCACACAAAAAGAAAAGACCTCTTTGTTACTTTGAATGTCCTAGGAGTGAGTCTTGGAGACACACACGCTGGGATATCCTGTGGGGTAAGTCATGGCGGGCAGAAGGAGGCCAAGCATCGCGGAGGCTCCGAGGCTGGGCCCTAAATGCTAATCTTCCCTCGCTGGCAAATTCTCTTCTCCGGCACAGGCCGGGTCCCGCCCGAGGGTGCGGGATAAGACAGGTATTTATTAAAACTTCATACTACACAAAAACCAGATTGAAAGTTACTGAGACATACACCTCATAAAACCAGTGCATGCTCCCGGTTTTTAAAAGTTAAAGCGGAACCACACAGACTGGACCTCCTCAAAAAATAACGTTTGAACTATCCCCTTAAATTTCAGATAAATTTCCCTTCCCGAGTGCTTGAGCAGCAACTCATCAATTTATCTAATGAAAATTTAATTTCACAAATAATTATGTCCAGGCTTTGAGATTTAACAAAAGAAAACAAACGTGTTACCAATGTGTTTGGACGTAAGTCCTTTATCTTCCCTCTCGAGCAATCTGTCTTGAAAGATAACACATAACTCCAAATAGTTCATTCCAAGTATTAAAACAGCAAAGTCTTAAGTCCAATGTTGTCACCATGCTGCGGCATTCGAGATCCATGACTGTCTGTAGATAAGAAGTTAAATCTTGCACCATCAACATTCATATGGCCTCCTGCTTAAAAGAAAAAAAGAGAAAATCCACTGTGACTTTCCTGCAAGCCCAATTGGTTAATTCGTCAACTGTGACAAGCATCTACTCAAATGAGAAAATATTTACATTCAACTATGTCAGTGGTGTTGCATACTGAATTAAAACAGAGCTCACAGCTGCTTGTGATAAGAGTTAGCTTCCTTTTTGGCATTTCAAGAGTTGACAAACACACACACACACCATCAATCAGTGTCAGCGTCTGTCACACAAATCCTCAGCAGCTTTTCAAGTTTAAAAAAAACTTTTACTTTTGCAAAGTCTCTGTGCCTTTAGAATTTGCAAAGATCCTGATCAATTTAATTCAGCAGGTTAAAAACATCAGACATCATCAGTAACACTACGACAAACATCCTGTAAAACATTCTGTAAAACAACACACACAACAATAGCATCCTCCTCCCCTCCCCACCCTGGTCACTCGTTAAAATTGGTCAGAAATGTTAAAAAGACCAATTGTTGATGTGATTGCTGCATGTCTGGAGCTAGAGGCTTTCACACAATTTATACCGACCAGAATTTCACCATGCCCATAATAAAAGTCTGGTTGTAATAGGTTAATTAGCCTCACTAATTCCAATTTAATTCAGACCAATATCTTAAACTGAGCAGTGCCACTTGGAAAAAGGGAGGAATTACAGCCACACAAAGAAATATTCACACATGCTTTTTTAAAACTTTAACATTCGCACTGAAACATCAAAAGAAAAACTCGAAGAATAGTAGAAAAGAAATATGGGGGCCAAAATTGCCCCTCTCCTTAAGGCCTGTTACCATCACAAATTGGCTTAAGGGAAAATGGGTAAACAGTTATGATTGGATTGAATGGAGAAAGGGAAGATCATGGGTCAAAATTGCCACCGCAACCCCCCCCCCCCACCCCTGTGAAGTGGAGTGGCCGCCGGCTTTTGGTGTAATGGCTGCTGATAGCCCAATTGTCCTCCCGAGGTTTCCCGGCGGTGCCCCGATCCCCCTCCTACCGCTCTGCTGCTGCCGATCCGCCGATCATCACCGTGCGCACCGCCGATCTATCCCCCGACGGCGACAACCCCCCGGGAAATCTTCAGCCTGCCCGGTGGTGCCAAAACCTGCTTTTTCCCGATGGTCCAGCGAGGCTGTGGCCTTTTGCACCGGTGGTGCGACATCCCTTAAAGGGGAGGACGCCCACCGCTGCCGCCATGTTTTTTTTTTTGTCGGCCGACTGCCATGTCGGCCTGATAGATATGCCCCCGGATTCGGCCAGGCCGGCTACAGGCAGCCTGGCACCCCACTCTTGGATGCCGGGCTACTGGCCCGGCCAAAACCCTCCCTGCTGGCCCAGTGGGCTGAAGTTTTATCATCGCGGAGGCTCTCCCCTTTAAGGGAAGGGGAGAGCCGTGGTGACGTGGCGCCGTGACGATGTCATCGCGGCGGTCAGTCTGCTCCGCCCCCACCTTCCGCCCCTCAGCTCCTGCCACCACCGCGTGCCTGCCCCTCAGGTGTAGTCACCGCCCCCACTATGATCGCTTTCCAGATCGGAGAGAAAAAACCCAACGAGCCGAATATCGCTCAAGAGGCGACCTGAACTGAAGCTGTGGTTAAAAACCAGCGAAACGGGGTGGGAGCGCCCCATATCGGGTGGGTGGGGGGACAATTTCAACCCCATAATCTTCCCTTTCCTCTATTCAATTCAGTCATAACTGTTTATCCATTTTCCCTTAAGCCAATTTTCAATTTCTTATGCTTTCCACTGAATCCCATTCTGTTTACATTCAGAGCCTGAAACTCGCAATCGGTGTCTGCGACCAAGTCTGTTGCCTTCTGCACAGTTTTTCACATTTTTCTCTGCTTTATGGGAGGTGTGTAACATAGAGTAATGGCTGATGGAAATGCTGAATATTCAGTCGAGAAGTCGAGAATCCCAGTCCTTCTCTCGATATTTTCAACGTTCCGACTGCCATCACGCATCCCTTTAGATTGTGCTTACAACTCTCACATTTGAGCTTTTCACTGAACATCTCATCCGTTCTGAGACAGCCCATTCCTACAGAAACCTTAAGTGCTTCTGAGCAAGCTCCTCCCACTGCTTTCATTATTAACTGTTCAGTAATTGCTCCTCGCGCGTCTGGGGTGATGGGGTACTGTCCCTGAGGGAGGGAATCCCTTTCCTCCAGGATTAGGTAAGGTCTGGGCGTTCTGATTGGACGTAATGTACATACATTGGGAGTTCAAAGATCACTTTCCCAATTTGTTTTCTTTTCATTTTGCCTTCAGACATTCGCCAACTGTTCTGACTATCTCACGGAGCATTTGGAAGTTGAGAAACGCAGTGAACTTCTCGGGCTGTTGCAAAACGCGGCTGACCAGTTGAAATCCATCCGTGTAAAAGGTATGAACCTCCTCCACCTATGGAGGCAGCTCTGAGCCGCAGTGTCCAATCCCTGGTACTCCGGCCCTCGAGGGCCAGGCAACTCGCTGCCTTTTGCACTTACATCGCTCATTCTCTGGCTTGTGCTGTTTGAATTTGGTCAGTCGGGAGATTCGGAATGGACCGTCCTCTGTGCTGTTGCCTCATTGGTTAAATTCTAAATCAGAACACCCAAAATATTCCAGGATCAGCAATTTAATGGGGTCATGGACTGATCATTGCATGTGATCCGCAAGGCTCTGTGGTACCGATCTATTCAACCAAAACCGAGCACAGCCCTGCTATAAAGTAACAAACATTACAGAGAGGACAATGACTTCACGAGCTATATATTCTCCATCTGCACACTATCTAAGAGGAGAAATATTTCAGACTTAAGCTGGAACAGTACAAGCGCTGACCACTGCAGGAGTGGTCACTGCCTGAATTTAGATCAGGAACTGGTTCTGTGGCTCACTCACTAACAGTAACTGCAGCAGGATAGGCCTGGCCTGAGCTGGCCATCTCTGTACGGATGGTACAGCCCAGACTCTACCCCTCTGCCACATTGTAATGTATGCCCCTGCGAGTATGCTCACAGGTTTGTAGAGCTGTTGAGTTGGGAGGGGCTTAGCCAGTCACGTGATGTTCACAAGACTCATAAAACCCCGGCCAGTTGGGTTCGGGGGGGATCCACGATGAGGCAGGTGGTTGTGAGCCTGGTGGATGAACTGGTAATGTGTAGTGTGATTGTTAAACATTTTGCTAATAAACCAACTAGTTCTTAATAGCAATGTGTTGCTATGAATTCTTAAGCAAATAACCCATGGAGCAAACACATTACAAACGTTTTGCAGTCTGTTTACAATGGGAATGTGATTGTTCGTCCAATCAGTTGACGACACGGTTTCCGCTGAATACAGAAAAAACGTTGCCGGTTCTCTCTCTTGTGAGCCTGTTAACTGGGCCGCAGAAAGTGGCTCAATTTGGGACTTGATAGCTCGTTTGTGTACACAGGATACATTGTCACAACCCCCTGAGTTATGCTACAATATAAAGCAGATTTCAGAGTGATTATTTGCACCGTGTTTTGACTCTCTGCGCATGCGTACCCGTTTGGTACTTTGCGTGCCCACTTGATCCGGTCGCACAGGCGCTGTAGCCTGCTCTTCCACACTTCTTCCACTCCGTGCAGAGAAGGTCAGGGGATCGGCTGGTTGGTGGGGAAGAGGGGATCGAAGTGGGGGGAGAGGGAGGAGAGAGGATCGGTGGGGGGGGGGAGGGCTGAGCGGATCGGAGGGTGGGGAGGGAGGAGAGGAGATCGGAGGGGGGAGAGGAGATTGAGGGGGGAGAGGGAAAATAAGAGCTCAGAGAGGGGGGAAGAAGGTCAAGAACTTGGGGGGAGGAAGGTCAGGAGCTCGGGGGGGGGGGTTGGGGAAAGGTCAGGAACTTGGGGGGGAGGGACGGACAGGAGCTAGGGGTGGAAAGGTCAGAAGCTCGGGGTGGAAAGGTCAGGAGCTCGGGGTGGAAAGGTCAGGAGCTCGGGGTGGAAAGGTCAGGAGCTCGGGGTGGAAAGGTCAGGAGCTCGGGGTGGAAAGGTCAGGAGCTCTGGGTGGGGACGGTCAGGAGCTTGCGGGGGGAAGGTCATGAATTCGCGGGGGAATTCAGGAGCTCGGGGGATGGGGGGGGGAGGTCAGGAGTTCGGGGGGAAAGGTCAGGAGCTCGGGGGATGGGGGGAGGTCAGGAGCTCGGGGTGGTAGGGTGAAGGAGGTCAGGAGCTTGGAGGGGGGTGGGGTGGAAGATCAAGAGCTCTGGGGAAGGTCAGGAACTCTGGGAGAGAAGATCAGGAATTTGCTGGAGGAGGGGGAGCAGAATGAGAACAGTGAGGAGGGGGAAGAAAGTAATCCAGGTCTAAAGAGTGGGGGGCGGGGCAGGTGATGAGCAAAAACATGATCTTAATGGTAAGATAGATCACGTTCCCCGCCCTGTTAGGCCTTCAATCCTACTCCCTTTACACCTGCAACTCATCCTCCCCCCACCTCCCAATCTCCTGAGACTGCAGCGGTTCGAGAAGGAAGTTCACTATCACCCTCTCAAGGGCAACTAGCAATCGGCAATAAATAAATGAATTTAAAAAAATGAGAGCCTAGTCTGTGTTGGTCCTACAACATGCATAACATTACATTTATGTGTTATTTGCCGACTCGACTATTCCAATGTTCTCCTGGCCAGCCCCCCATCTTCCACCCTCAATGAACTTAAGCTCATTCCAAAACTCTGCTGCCCGTGTCCTAACACTCACCCAACACCCCTGAGCAGCTATCTTGAGGTCCCGCGTAGCCTGTTAAAAACAATTAGGCAGAACACCGTCCACCAACACCTTGATTTTAAAATTCCCATCCTCGTGTTAAAACCCTTCCATGGCCTCAGCCCTTCCTATCTGAACTCGGCACTGTGAGTGTTCCTGACCCAGGAGAGTGAGCCCTGTCTGTTCTCTGAAAGCAACAGTGTTAGCACAATGAGCTCTGGAGCTGGCTGTCACAATGAATGGATCAAATTGCACATCACCAAAATCTTGATTACTCAGGCAGGCAGGGTCCAATGACACATTCCAGACAAACTGCTGGGTGTGTCTTGTCCTCCAAGGGGACCAATCAGAACTTTGGTATTGCAAATGCACGCTGCCGATAGATTTGGGATAATGTGAGCCAACTCCAGAAGGCAAGGGGTGTGTGGTCCGCTTATGGGAGCGGCTGTCACCAAAGAGAAGGGTATAGAGTTTCTGCTCTGTGTGTAATCAGCAGTCCGGGGGCAAATTGCTGCTCAGAATTGCGGCGGTTTTCAGAATTGAATTTTTGGCTCAAGTTTCCGCTCAAACTCATTTGCATATCGCCAAATATAAGGGCGCACAATTTGAATTAAGTAAAGATCTAGTGCCCGGTGAGATGGGCTGCTAAACCTTGCTGAATTAGACACTTGGAAAGAGAGAAAGATGCGTGGTGGTATCGGAGACAGGAATGGCCCCTCCCCCAGAGCGCTGCTGGGGCGTTAGTGGGGCAGAAGTGGGGCGTGACACTCAGCGCTGGGCTGACCTCGTCACAATGAAAACTCTGTAGCCGCTTTCGTCGCGCCCACTGGGCACCAGTGAGGGCTCCGGCTGCACATTGGTGGCCCGGCCCGCCATTGCCCGCCATTGTTGGGCCGACTGCAGGGTCGGTTGACAAAAAAAAGAATGGCCCTTTATGAGCGCCACAGGCCAACCCCGCATCCTGCGGGGCAGTTTCTCCCGCGGGGCGCAAAGGGGCCCGACGCCAGTGACGTCGTTGGTGTGTGCGCCTCCCCGGGCGTAAAATACAGGGCGCGGCGTAAACCCGTCTTCGCTAGCAGAATCCTGGAGGCAATTCCAGGGGGAGGGGTGCTCTGGTTGCCGCCACCAGGTGATAAAACATTAACGTTCCGTTAGTGCCTCCCAGAGTGCAATTAGCGGAAACTCACCACGGTGATGAATTTGATCTGGGGGCATGGACAGCTGTGTGGGCGGGGCCAGTTGTGAAGGCATGGCCCGTGGTGTGAGTAGGGCCAGTGTTGTGGGCAGGGCCAATTGTGTGGGCATGGGCAGTTGTGTGGGCGGGACAATTGTGTGGGCGGGGTCAGTTGTGCAGGCATGGCCAGTTGTGTGGGCGGGGCCAGTTGTGCAGGCATGGCCAGTTGTGTGGGCGGGGCCAATTGTGCGGGTTGGACCAGTTGTGTAGGCATGGCCAGTTGTGTGGGCGGGGCCAGTTGTGTGGGTGGGGCCAGTTGTGCAGGCATGGCCAGTTGTGTGGGTGGGGCCAGTTGTGCAGGCATGGCCAGTTGTGTGGGTGGGGCCAGTTGTGCAAGCATGGCCAGTTGTGTGGGTGGGGTCAGTTGTGCAGGCATGGCCAGTTGTGTGGGCGGGGCCAGTTGTGTAGGCATGGCCAGTTGTGTGGGCGGGGCCAGCTGTGTGAGCGTGTCCAATTGTGAAGGCGTGGTCAGTTGTGTGGGTGAGCCAGTGTTGTGGGCAGGGCCAGTTGTGTAGGCGGGGCCGGATGTGTGGGCGGGGCCAGCTTCCAGTGCAATGGTTTTTAAACCAGATCGTGGAAACACAATTTGTGCTGAACGAAATTTGCGCTGGAAATTCCTTGAGCTTTGCTTTATCTGAATTTGGACGCATTGCACTGAAAATACCAGCACAGCCTAGCGGAAACCCTACCCCAAGGTACATGTCGGACCACTCAGATGGTTTAATGATCAATCATGGTGAAATGTGAGCAGTCTTGTTATATAGGCCCATGTCTACTAGGATCTGTATTGAGACTTCCAAATCCTGACAGTCTACAGAAGAGACTTTCCATCAATCACTTTGGGTTGGGTTTGAACCCAAGTCCAAGGGATGAGGACAGATTCTACTCAGATTCATTATTTTCAGATACTGGCAGACCATTTGCAGCTTTTTCTCTGGTTTTATTTCGGATTTCCAGGGTTTGTGCATTTTTTTAAATTTTACTCAGACTGTTGCTCTTCTCTTCTCTTCTCTTTCCCGTGACCGCACCTCGGTGATTGGCCAAGGCCTCTCGTCAGGACACCAACGTACAAATGAGGAAGAGAGAAGACGAGGTTGATCAGGACCGAGGCGTTAGGTGAGGCCAGTCTTGGCCATTAACAGCCCGCAGATTGTGAGGGGGAAGGGAAGACTGAGGTGCTCCACATGGGACATTGAATGGATTTAAGACAGAGACAGAGAGTCTCTTAACCGATAAGGGATTAAGGGGTTATGGGGAGCGGGCAGGGAAGTGGACCTGAGTCCATGATCGGATCAGTCATGATCGTATTAAATGGCGGAGCAGGCTCGAGGGGCCATATGGCCTACTCCTGTCCCTATTTCTTATGTTCTTATTTTCATATCCTGGGAAAGAATGATTTCGGGTAGCAGAAGGTGTTTTGATTTCAACACAATGCGGTTGAAGAAAAAGTGACATGTAGGATGACACTGTTGTTGCTCAGGAGGTACAAAGAAGGCAGTGTTTGTACTAGAGGGAGAGATGAGTGCTGGTTTTGATGTTGTTATTCGGGCTATTTTCCAGTGGGTGCCAAAAATCCCATGGCACTATTTTGAAGAAGAACAGGGAGTTCTCCCTGGTGTCCTGGCCAATATTTATCCCTCAACCAACATCACTAAAACAGGTTATTTGGTCATTTATCACATTGCTGTTTGTGGGAGCTTGCTGTGCGCAAGTTGGTTGCCGCGTTTCCCACATTACAACAGTGGCTACTCTCCAAAAGTACTTCATTGACTGTAAAGCGCTTTGGGACATCCTGCTGTTGTGAAAGGCGCTATATAAATGCAATTCGGTCTTTTGTTTTTGTTTGTGAATGTAAGATTTTCTCTTATATTTGTATTTTCTTTAAAGTTTGTAAGAATGTTAATCCAAAGAACTGCAGCTTCCCCGAGATCCCTGCCAATGGAGGCCTGATATGTCTGACCATGGAAAAGACTCGCTACTGCAAACCAATGTGTAACAAGGTGCGGTCTCACTGTGCGGCACACAAACACCGCTCAATTTATCTGTCTTAAGCAATGTTTCCAATCTTCGCCACCCCTCATCCCCCCAGCACCCAGTGACATAGCACAGATACCAGGTGCCTGCAACTCTCCTGGTGGCTCACTCAAGCGGGCCCATCTTCATGTGTGACCCTCCACAATGGGGCAACATTAATGGTAATGGAGCAAGACACCTGGGGTAATGGGTGATCCCTTGTTAAAGATGCATCAGTGGTATGTCGGGAGTATTGCTCAGACCAAGAGCCCTCCCCTTGGGTCACTTAATACATCCACACTCAGGGCTGGATTTTAGGTTTTGATGTTTTCGGGGCGATAATGGCGGTCGGGCAGGAAAGTTAGCTGCCGGGAATAGTTTGCGTCTTCTTTGTTAAGTTTGGACATCTGGGCCCTGTGTCAGGGGGCGCAGCGCTAAGGGAGGCTTTTACATCCCTCGTGGTGCAAGGGTGGGAAACTCACGAGCTAAACAGCCGGACCGGGAGCGCTCCGAGAGACGCCTGGGGGCGGGGAACCTAAAAAGAACACAAAAGCGTTGCCCACACCACCACAACACAAATCGCACAAAAAAATTAAAAGAACGAACGCTCGCGCTTACTTCCAGAGTCCATCACCTTCCTCTCCGCCGCCGGGATCGTGGGACCGCTCCGATTTCCCAGGCGGTCATTGCGGGGCGTACTTCCGGGCGGATGGGTCGGGCAGGAGCTCAAACTCGCGCCGGTGTCACAACCAGGGGCGTTGCTCACCGGGCGCAGTTCTTCCCGGTGGTGCTGCTCCGCGCCACCGCCAAACCCGATCGGAGGATCGCGGCGGAACGCTGGAGATCTCACTGCCGCCTTTCACGCCACACCGGGGCGAAACCCCGAGTGCAAAGGTCGGGAAAATCCAGCCATTAGATTAGTCTACATTACACCAATAACTACACTTCAAAATTACTTTATTGGCTGTGAAACACTTGGGGACGCCCCGAGGTTGTGAAAGGTGCTATATAAATGCAAGTTCTTTCTTTTTAGTTATGATGGCTGCACATGGTAAAGGATCTGAGGATCTGGTGAGAGTGCGGAGGAGGAGAATGATTCCTGGTCCTCAGGATTGTGGGACTGGCTGCCAGAACTGGAGCTATTTACTTTAGAGTAATGCAGGTTAAGCAGGGCTCTAGGAGTGAAATTTTGAAGGGATTGGACTCAGTCTGATTGGATGGATTGGGCTGGATTTCCCTCTGCGATCCCGACAGAAATCAGGAAAGACAACGGTGGAAAATGTCGGAAAATCGGATGGTGAGGCCACTGTTATGGTCCCACCGTGCCCTCAATTTCCCTTCCACCAGATGAGAGACAAGGCCCAGAAAGCAGCCCCATTTCCCAGCTTACCGCTGGCTCTGATTTGTTTTGCCTCTCCCGGGAGGTTGTGTGTTTGAGGGTGGGTCAGTGATGCACGTGGTTGGTATCACACCCAGACGGTAGGGCTTGATGGACTGTTCTCTTCTTTCCAATCATATATTGGAATGTGTGCTTGACTATTTGAACCTCGAGTCCATCATTACCAAATTACCCGATGTTCACAGGGATTGTTAAATGTTGATCAGTCTAGGGTACCTTGGTTGACTTTTTCTTTCCCTAGAGCAGCACAGATTGTGACAGAGAGGAAGAGGTTAGAGGCCAAAGGTTGGGGGTTGGCTGCCTAGCAGACAAACGGCTTTTTCTTATGCCCAGTTCATGAGATGGGCTTGCTGACAGAGTGTCTCCATATATAGAGCAGTGCTCATGCCTTGAATCGATTTGGGCTTTGTAGAGAATCATAAGTTGTTCAGGTGGTTATGGTTGTTGGAGGTCAATCATCCCAGCCCCAGGATATTGCTGCAGGAGTTCCTCAGAGCAGTGTCCTAGGCCCAACCATCTTCAGCTGCTTCATCAATGACCTTCTCTCCATCATAAGGTCAGAAGTGAGGATGTTGCTGATGATTGCTCAGTGATCAGTTCCATTCGCATCTCCTCAGATAATGGAGCAGTCCATTTCCGCATGCAGCAAGACCTGGACGACATTCAGGCTTGGGCTGGTAAGTGGCAAGTAATAATCGCGTCACACAAGTGCCAGGCAACGACCATCTCCAACAAGCAAAATTCTAACCACCTCCCCTTGATATTCAACGGCATTACCATCGTCGAGTCCCTCACCATCAACATCCTGGGGGGTCACCATTGACCAGAAACTTAACTGGACCAGCCACATAAATACTGCGGCAACAAGAGCGGGTCAGAGGCTGGGTATTCTGCGGCGAGTGTCTCACATCCTGACTCCCCAAAGCCTTTCCACCATCTACAAGGCACAAGTCAGGAGTGTGATGGAATACTCTCCACTTGCCTGGATGAGTGCAGCTCCAACAACACTCAAGAAGCTCGACACCATCCAGGACAAAGCAGCCCGTTTGATTAGCACCCCATCCCACCACCTTAAACATTCACTCCCTCCACCATCGGCGCACCGTGGCTGCAGTGTGTACCATCTACAAGATGCACGGCAGCAACTCGCCAAGGCTTCTTCGGCAGCACCTCCCAAATCCGTCGCCTCTGCCACCTAGAAGGACAAGGGCAGCAGGCGCATGGGAACACCACCACCTCCACGTTCTCCTCCAAGTCACACACCATCCTGACTTGGAAATAAATTGCTGTTCCTTCATCATCGCTGGGTCAAAAACCTGGCACTCCCTCCCCAACAGCACTGTGGGAGCACCTTCACCACATGGACTGCAGCGGTTCAAGAAGGCGGCTCACCACCACCTTCTCAAGGGGCAATTAGGCAATAAATAGAAAAAAAGGTGAAAGGCAGGAAATCAATATGTACTTTCACAAGAGAGGATATGTGAAAAATTCATGTGAGACGAGAGGAGATAGGTTGTTGATCAATGAAGAAGGGCTAACAGCTGAGACCGTTGGTTGGATTATGTGAGGCGTGTAAAGATTGTGTGTCTTTGGGGAAACTGTGAGAAATAAGGTTCTCCTTGACCCACCGAGATGGAACAGTGGAGACAGAGGGATTGCACTGGAGACTGCGTGTACAGAGATCTTGAATGTGAGAGGAATTAGCAGCAAGAAGGGTAAGAGTGACTGTTGAATAGATGTGAGCTGGTCACCAGTTGTCCTGGTTAATCCTCGCCACTGGACCAAGACCTAGCTCTGTCAAGCCCGTGTGGTGCTGGTGTGCAACGGCCACCTCACGTTAAAAAAATCCAAGCACAGGCATCTTCCACCTTTCAGGATGTAGTTCGGGATCTGGAATATTAGGTCCTTCATTGAATCACCTGTGAACTCATCCCTTTTCAGCACAGAAGCAAGTCATCCTCGCTTCGAGGGACTGCCTCTGATGATGAGAGGAGAGCATGGATAGAGAGAAGGAAGCGAACTGCAGAGTCCAATAAATGCAATGTTGAACTGCTCACACTATGGAGTGAGTTACTCTATTGGAATGAGCATACCATTAGAGTGAATACATGATTAGAGTGGGTACACTACCGGAGGAAGTATTCTACTGGACAGAGTACAATGCTGGACTGGGTATTCTACTAGCACAAGCAACATGTTAAAGTGAGGTCGAGGGTTTTAAACTGAATGCGTTGGGGGACAAGGAGCCAGTGAGTGGGGCTTAAATGTGAGGTGAGTGGTGGTTGAGTGGTGGATTTAGGACCCGTTTATGGAGGGTGGAGGATGAGGTGCCATCAAGGAGACCATTGGAGTCGGTCAGTCTAAAAGTGACCAAAGCAAAGGTAAGGATGTTGTCAGCAAGGGGGGCAGCCTTGTTGTGGAGGTGGAGGCAGCCTTGGTGATGGATCGAATGCGGGGTTTGACAGGACGCCAAGGTTCGGGCTCAGCGTTTGATGGGAGAGAGAGAGATGGAGTCAGGGTCAAAGGAGCGGGAGTTCATGGCAGGGGACAATGCTAAGGACAATGGCTTCGGTTCCTCAGATGGTCAGTTGGATAAAGTTGTTAAAGGCAGTAATGGCGGCGGGGCAGTAAAGTTAATGTCCGGGAACAGTTTGCGCCTCAGTCAGCAAAATTGGGCAACAGGGCCCGGAGTGTGGGGCGGGGCGCTAAGAGAAGCGCTGAACACCTCTCGTGGGCGTTAGCATAGGAAACTCCCGAGCTACAGAGCCGGGCCGGGAGCGCTCCCAGAGACGCCTGGGGGAGTAGGGGGAGGGAACAAAAAAAAACCCACAAAAACATTGCCCATGCCACAACTTAAATCGCAAAAAAAGTAAAGGAAAAAAACAATGACGTTTACCTCAGGAGCCCATTACTTACCTCTGCGCTGTCGGTATCATTGGACTGCGCTGATGTCCCAGGCGCTCACTGCGGGGTGCGCTTTGCAGTGTCCGGGTCGGGCAAGAATCAAAACTCGCGCCAGTGTCACAACCAGGAGCGCTGCACACCGGACGTAGCTCTTCCCGACCGTTAAACCCGACCCGAGGAGCGCTGCACCCCACAACACCCGACCGTCGCCAGAACGGAGAAGACCCGACTATCCACCCCTTTATTCGTTCGTAACTTGATCTTGGACAGGCAGCCTGACTGCACAGAGATGGTCAGGGGTTCGAGTGAGGAGGTGGCGAGCTAGAGCTGGATATCATCGGTGTAGATAAGAACAGTCAAAGGCAATTGGACACAAAAACATTCACACACAGGCAATACACAAGCACATTGGCACACAGATATGTACAGACACATGTCCACATACGTGTACACACACACAACACATGCACACAATCACATATACAGTCATGCATACCAACACATGTACACACAGACACAAGGAGACATAGTCATTCACGCATATAGGCACACACACACACACATCCAGTGAGTTTACCGCAATAAATTTATGTGAGATCTTATAAACCCTGATCTAAGCCCCGCTGCATTAAATGAACCCTTGAAGGCTTTCACAGCCAACGGCCCTGAGCCCGTGTGGCCCATGGTCAATCGGGGATATGAAAGCTCTGAGATAAAACATTGTCTGTCGGATGAGAGTTACCTTGTTGATTCTGGGCATCATGTTCCATATCCCTGATTGGCCATGGGTCACACAGGGGCAGGACTGTAGGAGCCCGCAGGAGTATTTGAATGCGTTGCGGTAGAAGATACTTCTTCACAAGGTGGAGCGAGAACCTGCACTGACTGATGTTCGCTGTGCTTGTACAGGGTTACGACTTTGATTTCTTGCGAAAGAGTCGTCTGTACGAGAAATGTGGGGATAGCACCAATTACAGCTGGACCACGCAGTACATTGGAGGGAATAAGCTGGCCAGCTGCTCAGGTATGTCGCTCTAGCCCAGTGTCGCTAACTTTCTACAAAAGCAAAACACTGCGGATGTTGGAAATCTGAAATAAAAACAAAAAATGCTGGAAAGTCAGCAGGTCAGGCAGCATCTGTGGAGAGAGAAACAGAGTTAACGTTTCAGGTCGATAACCCTCCGTCAGAACGGGAAAAGGTTCGAGATGTCGAGGCAGGGAAAGGGGGGAAGAGAGGAGAGAACAAAAAGGAAGGTCTGTGGTAGGGTGGAGGGCAGGAGAGATTGAATGACAAAAGGGATGATGATGCAAACATTAGGGTTTGATTTACTGCCACATCTCTTCCAGGAATGTCCACCGTGACGAAGTTCTGCTCTTCTTTCCGACGGGATTTCCCTTTGTCTCTTTTACCTTCTTCATCTTCATTGCTTTCTGTTTCCCTGCTCGTGTTTGCATCATCATCCCCTTTGTCATTCCCAGGGTCACTACAACATACTGAAGTGCCGAATTGCCAAATTGGCCCCTCCATTAACTATGCAATGTAGAATAGCTCCTCCTTATAGTGCTGGAGAGCAAGGTGCAGCTCCAACAACCTACAACTACCAACTAGACCATAAATAGAGGCCCAGAGACACATTGAGCAGCAAGGGTTCTTTAATCGATTCTCGGGATTTGGGCGATGCTGGCAAGGCTAGCATTTATTGCCCATCCCTAGCCGCCCTTGAGAAGGTGGTGGTGAGCCGTCTTCTTGAACCGCTGCAGTCCGTGTGGTGAAGATGCTCCCACAGTGCTGTTAGGGAGGGAGTTCTGGGATTTTGACCCAAGCCACCAAGGCCCCCAGGTGAGCGATAATTGAGGCCTCAGGTGAGGAAGAATTGAGGCCTCAGGTGAGGAAGAATTGAGGCCTCGGGTGAGGGAGTAAAGGAGCCCCCATCCCATGTTGCAAGTATCACTGGTCTTTATGCTTGGAGGTTGATCAGTTTTAGTTATAAATGGTTAAGATATAGAGTAAAGGCCCTACTCTAACCCATATACAGTGCCTCAGCCTCAAGAATATGAAGCAAAGAGTTATTTTTACATGTCTCTCCGTGAGTCAGATGGACAATTCTATGCCAAATTGGGGCAGTGTTTGTGCTGTAGGTCCTTGCCCATTCGGAAGTGAATCAAAACTGACCCAACTCATTGCAGCCAGATGTTTGATCCCATCAGCCCAGCCCAGGCCTGAGGTGAAGAGCCAGTGTCTAACCCACTGCGCCCCTTGACTGACTGTCTTTGGAGGTCCTGCCAGCTCAACAACTAACCCACAGAACCTCTCGACCCTCCGCCGTTCATAAACTCTGTTCTTTTCACAGCGAGTTCCAGCACAGTAAGTGGGGGCCCGACTGTCTACTTCCCAAAGAGATGTTCAGACGTATCGTACAATCACAACCAGGAGAAACTCATGATTTCAACCTTTCAGACAGAACTCAGTGCAGACGTCAGTGGGAAATTGAACACTAAAACCATGTGCCTATTGTGTGGAGACTAATCCTCTAATTCTACAGACAGCACTGCAGGGTAGGAATCAAGGGGCTCTGGATTTTCGATTACCAGGAATCGATTAAAAGCAAAGATGATCGTAAACCTGTTACTGAATTACAATACTGACCTTCACCCTATGCTACAATACCGAGCCCCCTCCTATATTACAATACCGAGCCCCCTCCTATATTACAATACCGAGCCCCCTCCTATATTACAATACCGAGCCCGCTCCTATATTACAATACCAAGCCCCCACCTATGTTACAATACCGAGCCCCCTCCTATATTACAATACCAAGCCCCCTCCTATATTACAATACCGAGCCCCCTCCTATATTACAATACCGAGCCCCCTCCTATATTACAATACTGAGCTTCATGTAGTATTATCACTGAGTTTCCTGCTGAATTATATTATTAATAAAAGTGCATCAATAAAATGAACGATGTGCAGTTTATTAGATAAATGTGTTATGTATGAATAAAGGGTCTGATTGGATACTGTGAACTCAAAGTAAAGTGTGACCTTAGTCTTTTATTGCAGGTCTCCAGAGTGCCTCTCCAGCCTGTGAGGCCTCCTTAAGTACCTGTGCTCCCAAGGGATTGTGGGATCCCTTGGGACTCCAGGGGATGAGCCCTCTGGTGGCTATACAAGGTATATACAGGTTTACATATATAACAAAATGCATATTTTTTTTCACCAAATAGTCACAGCTGCAGGAGTTGAGGTGGTTTGATCATGTTAGCCCCACACATGTCGTGCCCAAGTTTGGCCCTGACTTGCTCCAATTTTTTTGGAGTAATGTTGGTTTTTCTGGCGTAAGTTTAAAAAACGCTATTTTCCCCAATAAACTTGCTCCAGAGTAACTCAGTTAGGTACGATTTTTTTCAGTTGAGTTTTTTTTTCCCCAAAAGGGGACGTTCCCAGCCACTTATGCCAGTTTTGGCCATTTATGCTACTTTGGCCAGCAAAAACTTACTCCAAATCGACTTAGGTCAGCGTATATGGCCAGCTCTGAAAAACATTGCGGGCAGTTAAGAATTTGGCGCAGGTTAGTACATTTAAAGCACCACAGTTCCGAGCTTCACACCATTTATTGTGATCAATCTTTCTTGGGTCCCAAGTGAATAATCTCAGCCGGGGAAACAACCTTTCAACATCTATTTAATCAACTTAGCTTATATTTTTTAACTCATTACTTGATCTAGTTTAAGTTATAGGTAGATTATATGAAATATTTAAATATGTAACATGAACCACTACAAGTATTGAATCCAAAAAACAGAACCTCCTTCCCCTCTCTGCACCAATTCCCACTTGCCACATTCCCAACTTTTACAACTTCCCAACTTTTGTACTTTGTTTATGATGCATTCAGTTTCTGACAACTCTGAGCGACCCTGAATAAGTACTGCAGGATATTCCCCACTCACCAAGCGAACATCGGGGTGTCCCTTCGGCCAGGGATAGGGGCTGCAAACATCGGGGCATCCCTTTGGCCAGGGATAGGATGCGGCGAACATCGGGTTGTCCCTTCAGCCAGGGATAGGGACTGCGAGCATCGGGTCCTGCTCACAGCCTGCAGGGCATGCTGGGAGGGCGAGGAGCATGCGTGCAGACTCCACTGCGCATGCGGACAGCTGCCAGCAGTGTTTTCTGCGCTGGGCTGTTGTTCCGGCCCCCCACTGCCTACTATGTACGCCGCGCTGGGACATAGGAGACTCGGCAGAGCGGGCAGGATGGGGCCACTTTTTCGGCGCCATTTCCAGCGCGCAAAGTCGACGCATTTAGGGTAAGTGCGCCGAAAAAAGGGCTTGGGGAAAATTGGGCCCATGGAAACCAGAAGAGAAATCACTTACAGCTGCCATAGATTTTTGTGTGTTGTAAATTTGAAGTGTTTTTGTATTTTGTGTGTTTTTTTGTGTTTTGCACTTGTCACTGATGCTGGTGTCCAGTCAGTTGCAGTACCAGCAGGCCGCCTCTGAGGGGCAGTATCTGTCCCTGTCAATAAGAGCAGAAGTGGGTTTGTCAAAGGAACAGCAATGGATGGAACTATTTATGGGATCAGCTTTCACCAGCTTTTCCGGCAGGAGGTTCTAGATCTTTTGCCAATGATTTTAAACCTATGACCTCTGGTTATTGACCCAATAGCCAGTTGGAATATTTTTGTCTCCATCTACGCTATACTCACCTCTCATCACCTTGGAAACCTCAACGAGGTCACCTCTAAAGTAGATCCCTTTAAAAGGACATAGAATTACATAGAGTTTACAGCACAGAACCGGTCTACACCATGATGCGGCTTGGCGGAGGAACGGCGAGAGATTGTGGCGGAGGTGCGGCGAATGAGGGTACAGGGCCCAAAGAGCCGAGGGCCCAGGGGCAGCACGGGCCAGCCCACACTGCGATATGTGTGTGCACTAGGTCCATGCAGCAGAGCAGGTCTCCAGTCGTCCTGGTTAACCCTTGCCGTTGGATAAAGGCCTCGCTCTGTCAAGCCCGTGTGGTGGCTGGTGTGCAACGTTCGCCACACGTTAAAAAAATCCACGCTCAGGCATCTTCCACCCCCTCGATTGGAGTTCAGGACTGGAACATCGGGTCCCTCATTGAAACATCTGTGAACTCATGTGGAAGCAAGTCATCCTCGTTCGAGGGACCGCCTATGGTGATGAATGGATGAAAGCAACGTGTTGAAGCTGCTTACCTCCCTCATGTCCGTTCCGGCCTGATAATCTAGCTTTGCAGCAGCTCCTGGTTGTCCCAAAGAGACTTCAAGTACCCTTTGCTTCTGCCTAACTTCTTCCCATTGCAATCATGTGAGCAAAGTAGACAGAAACAACACCGGTCTCTCCTTTTCAAATGCGTACTGTATTGGCCCCTCTCCATCCAATGGCTCGCATCCAATCTCAATGGAGACCTGGAATATAACTTCTTCACCTATTTTCCTCAGGACTCCAGCACTTTATCACTTCTTTAGCGTAGCTCTTCGACAGCACCTCCCAAACCCGCAACCTCTACCACCTAGAAGGACAAGGGCAGCAGGCGCATGGTGTGGTGTCCTTACACTTTACTTTAGAATCACACGAGGCACGTACTGCAGACAAGGTCACTACGTGACCTGTACCTTTAGTCCCAGGACCAAGAAGTGCTGACCCTGCGTGGGACCTCCCTTTATATACCTGGATGACCAGGTGAGGGGTGTCTCCCACAAGTTCACCCCCTGTGGTCAAGGTGTGCATTACTCAGGTGCATACAGTGTACAATGTTGTTACATAAAGGTTACAGTTATGTGAAAGTTACAAACATGACATCACCTCCCCCCAACATCTTTGGGTCAAAGATTGAGTGTTTCAGGATGTCGACGCTCTCTCGTGGAGCGCCGCAGTTGGGGCTCTGATGGTTGAGCCTTGGCATGCGTCTCTGTCACCTGAGGTGATTCCAGCCTGTCCGGGCTGGCCGCAGGGACTGTGCATGCTGGTGAATGTCTTTGTTGTTCGTTCACTGACAGTGGTGTGGGTGACATCTCATGATCTTCCTCAGGTTCCTCAGTGTCTATGCTGAACCTTTTCTTTACTTGGTCCAGATATTTGCGGCATATCTGCCCATTGTTAAGTCTGACCACTATGACCCTATTCCCCTCTTTGCCAATTACAGTACCCTCAAGCCACTTGGGTCCCAAAGCATGATTGAGAACGAATACAGGATCATCAATTTCTATGCATCTCCCCACTGAGTTGCGATCATGGCACTCGATTTGGGACTGGCGCTTGCCCTCAACAATGTTTGACAGGGCTGGATGAATGAGGGACAGCCGCGTTTTAAGCATGCGTTTCATGAGTAATTCCGCGGGCAGGACTCCCGTGAGCGAATGCGGGCGGGACCTATAGGCCAGCAGGAGGCGCGATAGGTACTGAAGGGAGGGTCCTTGAATCCGGAGCATGCTCTGTTTTATGATTTGAACCGTACGTTCCGCCTGGTCATTGGAAGCCAGCTTGAACGGTGCTATCCTGACATGTTTGATACCATTATCCGACATAAACTCCTGGAATTCATAGCTAGTGAAACACGGGCCATTATCGCTAACCAGGATGTCCGGCAAGCCGTGGGTTGCAAAGACCGTACGCAGACTCTCCACGGTGGTGGATGTCATGCACGAATTCAATATGATGCAATCAATCCATTTTGAATATGCATCGACAACAATCAGGAATATTTTCCCCATGAACAGGCCTGCGTAGTCTATGTGAATACATGACCATGGCCTGGTGGGCCAGGGCCACGGGCTGAGTGGGGCCTCCCTGGGGGCATTTCCCAGCTGAGCACACTTCGTGCACCTGCGAACCCAGTGTTCCAGGTCTGAGTCAATTCCCGGCCACCATACATGTGACCGGGCAATGGCCTTCATTAGCACAATGCCTGGGTGCTCGCTGTGGAGTTCCCTGATGAATGCTTCCCTGCCCCCTGGGGCATGACTACCCGGCTGCCCCATAGTAGGCAGTCGGCTTGGATGGAGAGCTCATCCATCCATCTGTGAAACGGTCTGACCTCCTCGGGGCACGCTCCGTGTGCGGGCGCCCAATCCCCAGTCAGGACACATTTCTTTATCAGGGATAGGAGGGGATCTCTGTTGGTCCAGATTTTGATCTGGCGGGCTGTGATGGGGAGGCCTGCGGTGTCGAAAGCCTCAACGGCCATGACCATCTCCGCGCTTTGCTCCAACGCCCCCTCAGTGGTCGCCAATGGGAGTCTGCTGAGCACGTCAGCGCAATTTTCGGTGCCTGGCCGGTGCCGTATGGTGTAGTCATACGCAGCCAGCGTGAGAGCCCATCACTGTATGCGAGCTGACGCATTGGCATTGACAGCCTTGCTGTCGGACAACAGGGATGTTAACGGTTTGTGGTCCGTTTCTAACTCGAATCTTCTGCTGAAAAGGTACTGGTGCATCTTTTTCACCTTGTTGACATATGCAAGTGCTTCCTTTCAACCATCCCATATTCCCGTTCTGCCTGGGAGAGCGACCTGGAGGCATAAAAAGGTTGGAGTCAGCCCTCATCGGTATTCTGCTGCAACACGCACCCAACCCCGTAAGATGATGCATCACACATTAAAACCAGTTCTTACAGGGGTTGTACAAAGTCAACGGGTTGTACAAGGTCAACAGCTTGTTGGAACAAAGCAGATTCCGCGCCTGATTGAAATCCTGTTCTTGACAGTCCCCCCAAAACCATTCACAATCCTTACGCAGGAGCACGTGCAGCAGCTGCAACAATGTGCTTAAGTTCGGTAGAAAGTTCACGAAGTAGTTCAATAGTCCCAGAAATGACCGCAACTCCGATGTGTTGCCGAGCCGGGGCGCACGACGGATCGCCTCCGTTTTTGATTCGCTAGGCCGGATCCCGTCTGCAGCAGCCCTCCTGCCCAAAATCTTGACCTCTGGGGCCAAAAACACACACTTGGACTTCTTTAGTCGCAAGTCTACCCGGTCCAGTCGGCGTAGCACCTCCTCCAGGCTGTGGAGATGTTCCTCGATGTCTCGACCCGTGATTAGGATGTCATCTTGGAATACGATTGTTCCTGGGATGGATTTAAGCAACCTTTCCATGTTCCTCTGGAAGATAGCTGCCACTGAACGAATGCCAAACGGACACCTGATGTAAACAAATAGCCCCTTGTGCTTAGTGATGGTGGTCAGAAGCTTGGATTCTTCAGCCAGTTCCTGGGTCATGTAGGCTGAAATGAGGTCCAACTTGGTGAACAGCTTGCCCACCTGCCAGTGTGGCAAAAAGATCCTCCGCTCTCGGAAGCGGGTATTGGTCTTGTAGTGACACTCGGTTGATGGTAGCCTTGTAGTCGCCACAAATCCTGACCGAGCCATCCGCTTTAAGGACAGGAACGATGGGGCTTGCCCAGTCACTGAATTCAACAGGAAAAATTATGCCCTCTCTTAGCAGCCTGTCCAACTCACTCTCAATTCTCTCACGCATCGCGTACGGCACATCTCTGGCTTTGTGGTGCACTGGTCTGGCGTCCGGGGTGATGCGTATCACTACTTTGGTGCCCTTCGAAAAAGTCACACAGCATGTCTCCCAAGGCAGGCCCAAATTTGCAAGGCCCTGCAAGACGTCTCAGGTCGGCAACAAATGTCGCTACGTCCTGGCCTTCTGGACGAACGTGCGTATAGAAGCGATATCTGGATATGAGGATTCCTTCCGTGGGTTTAAGGTGTTCCCGAACTACAGCATACAGTTCTTTGTAATCCTTTTCTGTAGGAAGAGAGCAGATTCTTGATGAGTGCATAGATCGTGGGGCCACTGACGGTGAGAAGAACTGCCCTGCGCTTCTCTACGTCCTTGTCTTTGTTTAGGTCGTTTGCCACGAAATATTGGTCAAGACGATCCGTAAAATCTCCCCAATCCTCTCCCTCACTGAATCTCTCGAATTCCAACCGTACTCGATCATGCTGTGCTCACCATACTTTTGCGTGGGTTCGTATTTGCCTCGTTGCCAGTTGTAGTGTATGAAATGATACAATGAACTCCGTACTATGAGCCAGTGACCAGGTGTAACCTGGTCAGTCTTTAATGGCTTCCAGAAGTGAAGATACAAAGGTTATATACCGGGCCCAGCAGAGTGTACCCATGACCCTAGGACCTCTGATGGTAGTGCCCCCTGTTGGTGGGCAGACCTTATGTACATACATTACAATTGTGAATGAGGTTCATGCCGTTCCATGTAATTCCCCTGCTGTCAGACTGCAAACCTTACACCTGCTTCACCCTTCGGGTACTTGTACCCAACATCCAATTCAGTGCTAGGACCCATCCCAACCAGGGTTACAGACATATTAATCATAACAGCCACACCATTGAAACGTATAAAATTCTGACTGAGTTGGACAGACTGGATATGGGGAGGATGTTTCCCCGGGCTGGGAAGTGTAGGACAAGGGGTCACAGTCTCAGGATACGGGGTAGGAAATTTAGGACCGAGATGAGGAGAAATCTTTTCACTCAGAGGGTGGTGAGCCTGTGGAATTCTCTACCACAGAAGGCTGTGGAGGCCAAGTCACTGAATGTATTTAAGAGGGAGGTAGATAGATTTCTCGAAACAAAAGGCGTCAAGGGGTATGGGGAAAAAGTGGGAATATGGTGCTGAAATAGAGGATCAGCCAGGATCATATTGAATGGCGGTGCAGACTCGAAGGGCTGAATGGCCTACTACTGCTCCTATTTTCTATGTTCCTATGTTTCTATTACCACCTTTGTAATAACTAAATTGATTCAAGCACCCGACCCCTGACTTCATTATTACCTCATTGATTATAATAGCTTGCTTTAGTGTGTTGAAGCTTTGATTGATGCTGTTCTAACCATGCATCTGCCTTGATATTCCAACTATTGAAGTCAATGTATGCTTAGCGGAATTCAGGACGAGATAGATATCAGTGGGGTGTTAAAAGGTTCCCAACTTGCTATGTGTCTCTGATTTCAGACACTTAAATCCATTGTATATCATCCGAGAGAAAAATAAATAGGATTTAAAATGGAAAGGAAATGAAATATAATTACCGTAATCTTGACCACTGAGCAAATAAATCGTTCCAACAAGTTGCAACAAACACATGGG
This sequence comes from Pristiophorus japonicus, assembly GCF_044704955.1. Classification (NCBI taxonomy): domain Eukaryota; kingdom Metazoa; phylum Chordata; class Chondrichthyes; family Pristiophoridae; genus Pristiophorus; species Pristiophorus japonicus. Next base: position 29,612,726 of record NC_091998.1, on the reverse strand, counting down.
AAATTCCTAAGCAAGGCAGTCACTTATTGTGAGTGACCAGTGGGTAATATTCCCTGCAGGGATAGGTTTGGTTCTTGGTCTCCAGCCTAATCTAGAATTCTCTCTACAATCCAGCAAAACCAAGGAAAGAAAGTGATACTCAGTCAGCAACACTTAATCCGTTTTAATTAAAGCCAGCAACCTCCCTTAGCCCTGCTCGCACTAGCTTGGAGAGCCCGTTGTTTTACAATGTATTTTCCTTTTATTCATTCACGGGATGTGGCTGTCGCTGGCAAGGCCGGCATTTATTGCCAGTCCCTAATTGCCCTCGAGAAGGTGGTGGTGAACCGCCTTCTTGACCCACTGCAGTACTTCTTTGTAGCAGTTTGGTGCAACTGAGGGGCTCGCTGGGCCGTTTCGGGGGCAGTTAAGAGGAAAGCACATTGCTGTGGGTCTGGAGTCACATATAGGCCAGGCTGGGAAAGGCCAGCAGATTTCCTTCCCTGAAGGACACTAGTGAACCAGATGGGTTTTATGATAATCCGGTAGTTTCATGGTCACCATTACTGATTCTAACTTTTTAGTCCAGATTTCTTTAATTAACTGAATTTAAATTCCCCAGCTGCCGTGGTGGGATTTGAACTCACGTCTCTGGATCATTAGCCCAGGGCTCTACATTACTCGTCCAGTAACATAACTGTAATGTATTTGCTCCATGGGTTCTTTGCTTAAGAATTCATAGCAACACGTTGCTATTAAGAACTAGTTGGTTTATTAGCAAAAGGTTTAACATTCACACTTCACATTACCAGTTCATCCACCAGGCTCACAACCACCTGCCTCATTGTGGATCCCCCGAACCCAACTGGCTGGGGTTTTATTGAGTCTTGTGAACATCACGTGACTGGCTAAGCCACTCCCATTCAACAGCTCTACAACTATTTTTGTTGTATCTGTAAACAAGTGTTCCCTGGTTAAAGGGACGGGGGTGGGGTGGGTGCACGCTCCAAAAACTTTCAATCAAGTGCTTCCTTGTTTTTTTTGTTTTTTTGTTTTTTTTCTGAGGGCACCAAAAACACAAATTATACAAGTGCCCCCAAACTTAAACAAATTAAACTTTAGATATTGTGGTTCAAAATTAAAATTTGGTTGCACTCCAGTCCCTCTGGTGCCCACCTCTCACGGAAGGCCGCGAGCGTACTGGTGGACACCGCGTGCTCCATCTCCAGGGACACCCTGGCTCGGATGTAAGCGCGGCAGAGAGGCAGGCAGTCGGGCTGAACGACCCCCTCGACCACCCGCTGCCTGCACCAGTTGATGGCCCCCTTGGCCGTGCCCAGGAGCAGTCCTAAGAGGAGGCCCCCCGACCTGCCAATTCCCCCCTCCCCCCCGCCCCCCCCCCCCCGCACAGGGTGCCCAAAGATCAGCCGCGTGGGACTGAAGTGCAACCAGAATTTGAGGAGCAGCCCCTTCAAATAATGGAAGAGGGGCTGCAAGCTCACACAATGTACATAAACATAGAACACGGACTCCTACAGACTCAACAGCTCTACCTGCCTGTGAGCACACTCACAGGTGCAGACATTACAGAAACCACTGCATTTAGGGTTAACCCTAACCCTAGCACTAAACCAATGCTACCCTACTGTATTAAACTGCTGCTGCAGGCCAGCTGGTGTGTGCCCGTTTAAGAGCAATACATTGCGTCTGATTGGACGGGGAGCGATAGCGGTGAACACGTCTATTGTTCTAACTGATTATTAGTAGAATGATACACAGGTGACGACTCTCGTTTCAAGCTGTTTCTTGCTTTAACATTAGCCCTTTCTTGGTTTTGGTATGAATCACTTAGGCTCCCCTTCACCCATTCTGTGGCACTATAGGTTAGAAGCCGCTGATCGCTGGCAACTGAGGTGAAACAATGACTGTACTGCATGGTCAGCAGTATAAGCCAAGCAGCTGTAAATATATGTATAAAAAAGCGACTGTTGCCCTGTTTACTCAAGCCAAGCCCTTCACGATCAAGTCCATCCAAGCTCCTGAAGCATTCCAATGAAAGAAAGAAAGAAAGATTTATATAGCGCCTTTCACGTCCACCGGACATCTCAAAGCGCTTTACAGCCAATGAAATACTTTTGGAGTGCAGTCACTGTTGTAATGTAGGAAACACAGCAGCCAATTTGTTCACAAGCAAGCTCCCACAAACAGCAATGTAATAATGACCAGATAATCTGTTTTTGTTATGTTGATTGAGGGATAAATACTGGCCAGGACACCGGGCAGAACTCCCCTGCTCTTCTTCGAAATAGTGCCATGGGATCTTTTACGTCCACCCGAGAGGGCAGACAGGGCCTTGGTTCAACATCTCATCCAAAAGACGGCACTCCCTCAGCACTGCACTGGGAATGTCAGCCAAGATTTCTTTGTGCCCACTCCAAGGACTGGAGCCCAAAACGTCTGGCTCAGAGGCGAGTGTGCTGGCCAATGAGCCACAGCTCACAATAAGGTGCTCGACGATTACTTGAATGGCACCGGGACCTCATTGTACGTTTTGTTCAACTGAGGTCCTGTGATGCTGCAGAGCCACGGCTGTAGAGGGGAACCTCGCTCAACCAGGGAGCCCCCTGAGTGTTGCTTTCCTGCCTCAAATATTGGTGGGACTCCCTTCAAATGAAGGATCAGCAACACATGCCTGGGGAGTGGGCATTGACTTGAATATTGCTGTGCTGATGGTTGCAAATGTTCAGAGAGTGAATCCTTTCCTAATCCTCTAGGGGGCGGCATTATACGAGAGAGGACCATAGGTGTAATCTACAATCCCTGACCTGCGAGAGACCATCAGCGGCAGTTCGGGGCCATAAAAAGAGGCGGCGAGTGGCGGGCCATGGGCAGCGTGGCGGGGTACCACGGCAAGGTACAGCGCGAGCTGGTGCAGGAGGGCGGCGGCAGTGAAGAGGGACGTCACCAAGGTCCAGATCAGTGACAGGAGCGTGGGCAGACACAGCAGGAGTGGCGAGGTCGGGGCGAAGGAACGGCGAGAGATTGTAGAGGGACGTGATCGGGGCCCAGGAGAGGCGTGTGTTCGGGGCCCACAAGGGCCCAGGGGCAGCACGGACCAGCCCACACCGCGATATGTGTGCGCGTTAAGTCCGTGCAGCAGAGCTGGTCTCCAGTCGTCTTGGTTAACCCTTGCCACTGGACCAAGACCTAGCTCTGTCAAGCCCGTGTGGTGGCTGGTGTGCAACGCACAGGCATCTTCCACCCTTCAGGATGTAGTTCAGAACCTGGAATATTAGGTCCTTCATTGAAACACCTGTGAACTCATCCCTTTTTGGCGTGGAAGTAAGTCATCCTCGATACAAGGGACTGCCTATGATGATGATGGAGCTTCAGGAGTCCTGCCTCTTTGTAAAGGTGCACAGCCCTCTTCTGTTCCTGTCACTCTTACGCAGAAGGAGATGGAATTGCTGGTGTGAGCAAACACAGCATCAGTTGTTTGTGTTAGACATCTTGGCTTATACCGCTGACCATGCCAGTACAGTCATTGTTTCACCTCAAGTACCAACGATCAGGGGCTTCGACCTGAGAGTGGCACAGAACGGGCGCAGTGGAACCTGCTGTGATTCAGATTAAAACCACAAAAGGGTTAACGGTAAAGAAAGAAGAGTTGAAACAATAGCCAAGGCACCTGTGTATCATTCTGCGAATGACTTTGCACAATAGATGTGTTTCAGCACCAGAGCTTCCTGTCTAACCTGATGGGCAGTGTTGTCTCACATCGTATGAACTAGTGTGTAGATCATAAAGTGTGTGTGTATTAGTGGGCTGTATTACAGGGTGAATTCCTCCATGCAGAGAGGCCGGCTGATAATTATTCCCTGGGTGCAGAGCTGAGGTAAACGGGTCCGACCCGCGATGCTGGGTCTCCCGCCCCTTCACGGTGCACTGACTCCTCCCGGAGTTCCGCGGCCCTTTGCACACGATCAATATGGTAATGAAGTGGAAGTGACAGTGCAATGGCCCCAGTAGACCTCAGCAAGTGGGCCTTGGGGCCAGCGCCCCGCTCCACTCAGGTTGAAGGGTCTGAGAAGGGGTTGGCAGCAAGCAGACGGAGGCTGAAAACAGGCTGTTACATTCTTCACTGAAGAGGCAACAAAGGTTATGTGAGGCTGGAGACCTTCAGACTGTCAGTGGCCCAGAGTACACTGACCTTTACCCCCAGACCCTACAGTACACTGATCTTTATCCCCAGACCCTACAATACACTGACCTTTACCCTCAGACCCGACAGTACACTGACCTTTACCCTCAGACCCGACAGTACACTGACCTTCATCCCCAGACCCTACAATACACTGACCTTTACCCTCAGACCCTACAATACACTGACCTTTACCCTCAGACCCGACAGTACACTGACCTTCATCCCCAGACCCTACAATACATTGACCTTTACCTCCCAGACCCGACAGTGCACTGACCTTTACCCCTCCAGATCCTACAGTGCACTGACCTTTACCCCTCCAGACCCTACAGTACACTGACCTTTACCCCTCAGGCCCAACAGTACATTGAACTTTAGCCCTCAGACCCTACAGTACACTGACCTTTACCTCTCAGACCCTACAGCTCACTGACCTTTATCCTCAGACCCTACAGTACACTGAACTTTAACCCCCAGACCCGACAATACACTGACCTTTGCCCCTCAAGACCCAACGTACACTGACCTTTACCCCCCAGACTCTACAATACACTGACCTTTACCCTCAGACTCTACAGTACATTGACCTTTACCCCCCAGACCCTACAATAAAATGACCTTTACCCACAGACCCTACAGTACACTGACCTTTACCCTCAGACCCTACAGTACATTGACCTTTACCTCCCAGACCCGACAGTACACTGACCTTTACTCCTCCAGATCCTACAGTGCACTGACCTTTACCCCTACAGACCCTACAGTACACTGACCTTTACCCCTCAGACCCAACAGTACATTGACCTTTACCCCTCAGACCCTACAATAAACTGACCTTTACCCTCAGACCTTACAGTACACTGACCTTTACCCCCCAGACCCTACAGTACACTGACCTTTACCCCAGACCTTATAGTACACTGACCTTTACCCCCCAGACCTACAATACACTGACCTTTACACTCAGACCCAACAGTACACTGACCTTTAACCCCAGACCCTACAGTACACTGACCTTTACCCCTCCAGACCCTACAGTACACTGACCTTAACCCCCCAGACCCTACAGTACACTGACCTTTACCCCCAGACCCCATAGTACACTGACCTTTACCCCTCAGACCCTACAGTACACTGATCTTTACCCCCAGACCCTACAGTACACTGACCTTTACCTCTCAGACCCAACATACACCGACCATTACCCCTCAAGACCCTACAGTACATAGACCTTTACACCCCAGACCCTACAGTGCACTGACCTTTACCCCTCAGACCCAACAGTACATTGACCTTTACCCCTCAGACCCGATGTACACTGACCTTTACCTCTCCAGACCCTACAGTACATTGACTTTTACCCCTCAGACCCGACGTACACTGACCTTTACCCTCAGACCCTACAGTACATTGACCTTTACCTCCCAGACCCTACAGCACACTGACCTTTACCCCCCTGACCCTACAGTACACTGACTTTTACCCCCCAACCCTACAGTACACTGACCTTTACCCCCCAGACCCTACAGTACACTGACCTTTACCCCTCAGACCCGACGTACACTGACCTTTACCCCTCAGACCCAACAGTACATTGACCTTTACCCTCAGACCCTACAGTACATTGACTTTTACCCCTCAGACCCGACGTACACTGACCTTTACCCTCAGACCCTACAGTACATTGACCTTTACCTTCCAGACCCTACAGTACACTGACCTTTACCCCTAAGACCCGACGTCCACTGACCTTTACCTCTCAGACCCTACAATACACTGACCTTTACCCCTCAGACCCTACAGTACACTGACCGTTACCTCTCAGACCCTACAATACACTGACCTTTACCCCTCAGACCCTACAGTACGCTGACCTTTACCCCCCAGACCTGACGTACACTGACCTTTCCCCCCAGACCCTACAGTGCACTGACCGTTACCCCCAGACCATACAATACACTGACCTTTTCCCCTCAGACCCTACAGTACACTGACCTTTACCCCCCAGACCCGACGTACACTGACCTTTACCCCTCCAGACCCTACAGTACACTGACCTTTACCCCTCAGACCCTACAGTACACTGACCTTTACCCTCAGACCCTACAGTACACTGATCTTTACCCTCAGACCCTACAATACACTGACCTTTACCCCTCCAGACCCTACAATACACTGACCTTTACCCCTCAGACCCTACAGTACACTGACCTTTACCCCTCAGACCCTACAGTACACTGACCTTTACCTCCCAGACCCTACAGTACACTGACCTTTACCCCTCAGACTCGACGTACACTGACCTTTACCCCTCCAGACCCTACAGTACACTGACCTTTACCCCCCAGACCCTACAGTACACTGACCTTTACCCCTCAGACCTGACGTCCACTGACCTTTACCCCCAGACCCTACAATACACTGACCTTTACCCCTCAGACCCTACAGTACACTGACCTTTACCCCCCAGACCCGATGTACAATGACATTTACCCCACCAGACCCTACAGTACACTGACCTTTACCCTCAGACCCTACAGTACACTGATCTTTATCCTCAGACCCTACAGTACACTGAACTTTACCCCTCCAGACCCTAAAGTACACTGACCTTTACCCCTCAGACCCAACAGTACATTGACCTTTACTCCTCAGACCCGACGTACACTGACCTTTACCCCAGACCCTAGAGTACATTGACCTTTACTCCTCAGACCCGACGTACACTGATCTTTACCCCTCCAGACACTATGGTACACTGACCTTTACCCCCAGACCCTACAGTGCACTGACCGTTACCCCCAGACCATACAATACACTGACCTTTACCCCTCAGACCCTACAGTACACTGACCTTTACCCCCCAGACCCGACGTACACTGACCTTTACCCCGCCAGACCCTACAGTACACTGACCTTTACCCCTCAGACCCTACAGTACACTGACCTTTACCCTCAGACCCTACAGTACACTGATCTTTACCCTCAGACCCTACAATACACTGACCTTTACCCCTCCAGACCCTACAATACACTGACCTTTACCCCTCAGACCCTACAGTACACTGACCTTTACCCCTCAGACCCTACAGTACACTGACCTTTACCTCCCAGACCCTACAGTACACTGACCTTTACCCCTCAGACTTGACGTACACTGACCTTTACCCCTCCAGACCCTACAGTACACTGACCTTTACCCCCCAGACCCTACAGTACACTGACCTTTACCCCCCAGACCCGACGTCCACTGACCTTTACCCCCAGACCCTACAATACACTGACCTTTACCCCTCAGACCCTACAGTACACTGACCTTTACCCCCCAGACCCGACGTACACTGACATTTACCCCTCCAGACCCTACAGTACACTGACCTTTACCCTCAGACCCTACAGTACACTGATCTTTATCCTCAGACCCTACAGTACACTGACCTTTACCCCGCAGACCCAACAGTACATTGACGTTTACCCCTCAGACCCGACGTACACTGATCTTTACCCCTCCAGACCTGACGTACACTGACCTTTACCCCCCAGACCCTACAATACACTGACCTTAACCCTCAGACCCTACAGTACACTGACCTTTACCACCCAGACCCTACAGTACACTGACCTTTACCCCTCCAGACCCTACAGTACACTGACCTTTACCCCTCAGATCCAACAGTACATTGACTTTTACCCCCCAGACCCTACAGTACACTAACCTTTACTCCTCAGACCCGAAGTACACTGAACTTTACCCCCAGACCTTACAGTACACTGACCTTTACCCCCCAGACCTACAATACACTGACCTTTACCCTCAGACCCAACAGTACATTGACCTTTACCCCCAGACCCTACAGTACTCTGACCTTTACCCGTCCAGAACCTAAAGTACACTGACCTTTACCCCCAGACCCTACAGTACATTGACATTTACTCCTCAGACCCGACGTACACTGACCTTTACCCCCAGACCCTACAGTACATTGACCTTTACCCCCAGACCCTACAGTACACTGACCTTTACCCCCAGACCCTACAGTACACTGACCTTTACCCCTCAGACCCTATAGTATACTGACCTTTACCCCCCAGACCCGACGTACACTGACCTTTTCCCCCAGACCCTACAGTACACTGACCTTTACCCTTCAGAACCTACAGTACACTGACCTTTACCCCCCAGACCCGACATACACGGACCTTTACCCCTCCAGACCCTACAGTACACTGACCTTTACCCTCAGACCCTACAGTACACTGATCTTTACCCTCAGACTCTACAGTACACTGACTTTTATCCCTCCAGAACCTACAATACACTGACCTTTACCCCTCAGACCCTACAGTACACTGACCTTTACCTCCCAGACCCTACAGTACACTGACCTTTACCCCTCAGATACGACGTCCACTGACCTTTACCCCTCAGACGCTACAATACACTGACCTTTACCCCTCAGACCCTACAGTACACTGACCTTTACCTCTCAGACCCTACAGCACACTGACCTTTATCCTCAGACCCTACAGTACACTGACCTTTACCCCCCAGACTATACAATACACTGACCTTTACCCCTCCAGACCCGACGTACACTGACCTTTACCTCTCAGACCCTACAATACACTGACCTTTACCCCTCAGACCCTACAGTACACTGACCTTTACCTCTCAGACCCAACGTACACCGACCATTACCCCTCAAGACCCTACAGTACATAGACCTCTACACCCCAGACCCTACAGTACATTGACCTTTACCCCCCAGACCCAATGTACACTGACCTTTACCTCTCCAGACCCTACAGTACATTGACTTTTACCCCTCAGACCCGACGTACACTGACCTTTACCCTCAGACCCTACAGTACATTGACCTTTACCCCCCAACCCTACAGTACACTGACCTTTACCCCCAGACCCTATAGTACACTGACCTTTAATCCTCAGACCCTACAGTACACTGACCTTTACCCCCCAGACCCTACAGTACACTGACCTTTACCCCTCATACTTGACGTACACTGACCTTTACCCCTCCAGACCCTACAGTACACTGACCTTTACCCTCAGACCCTACAGTACATTGACTTTTACCTTCCAGACCCTACAGTACACTGACCTTTATCTCTCAGACCCTACAATACACTGACCTTTACCCCTCAGACCCTACAGTACGCTGACCTTTACCCCCCAGACATGACGTACACTGACCTTTCCCCCCAGACCCTACAGTGCACTGACCTTTACCCCCAGACCATACAATACACTGACCTTTACCCCTCAGACCCTACAGTACACTGACCTTTACCCCCCAGACCCGACGTACACTGACCTTTACCCCTCCAGACCCTACAGTACACTGACCTTTACCCCTCAGACCCTACAGTACACTGACCTTTACCCTCAGACCCTACAGTACACTGATCTTTACCCTCAGACCCTACAATACACTGACCTTTACCCCTCCAGATCCTACAATACACTGACCTTTACCTCCCAGAACCTACAGTACACTGACCTTTACCCCTCAGACTCGACGTACACTGACCTTTACCACTCCAGTCCCTACAGTACACTGACCTTTACCCCCCAGACCCTACAGTACACTGACCTTTACCCCTCAGACCCGACGTCCACTGACCTTTACCTCTCAGACCCTACAATACACTGACCTTTACCCCTCAGACCCTACAGTACACTGACCTTTACCTCTCAGACCCTACAGTACACTGACCTTTACCCCCCAGACCCGACGTACATTGACCTTTCCCCCCAGACCCTACAGTACACTGACCTTTACCCCCAGACCCTACAATACACTGAACTTTACCCCTCAGACCCTACAGTACACTGACTTTTACCCCCCAGACCCGACGTACACTGACATTTACCCCTCCAGACCCTACAGTACACTGACCTTTACCCCTCAGACCCTACAGTACACTGACCTTTACCCTCAGACCCTACAGTACACTGATCTTTATCCTCAGACCCTACAGTACACTGACCTTTACCCCTCAGACCCAACAGTACATTGACCTTTACTCCTCAGACCCGACGTACACTGACCTTTACCCCAGACCCTATAGTACATTGACCTTTACTCCTCAGACCCGACGTACACTGACCTTTACCCCTCCAGACCCTACAGTACACTGACCTTTACCCCCCAGACCCTACAGTACACTGACCTTTACCCCTCAGACCCAACAGTACACTGACCTTTACCCCTCAGACCCGACGTCCACTGACCTTTACCTCTCAGACCCTACAATACACTGACCTTTCCCCCCAGACCCTACAGTACACTGACCTTTACCCCCAGACCCTACAATACACTGACCTTTACCCCTCAGACCCTACAGTACACTGACCTTTACCCCTCCAGACCCTACAGTACACTGATCTTTATCCTCAGACCCTACAGTACACTGACTTTTACCACTCAGACCCTACAGTACACTGACCTTTACCCTCAGACCCTACAGTACACTGATCTTTATCCTCAGACCCTACAGTACACTGACCTTTACCCCTCCAGACCCTACAGTACACTGACCTTTACCCCTCAGACCCAACAGTACATTGACCTTTACTCCTCAGACCCGATGTACACTGACCTTTACCCCAGACCCTACAGTGCATTGACCTTTACTCCTCAGACCCGACGTACACTGATCTTTACCCCTCCAGACACTATGGTACACTGACCTTTACCCCCCAGACCCTACAATACACTGACCTTTGCCCCTCCAGACCTGACGTACACTGACCTTTACCCCCCAGACCCTACAATACACTGACCTTTACCCTCAGACCCTACAGTACACTGACCTTTACCCCCAGACACGACAATACACTGACCTTAACCCTCAGACCCTACAGTACACTGACCTTTACCACCCAGACCCTACAGTACACTGACCTTTACCCCTCAGACCCAACAGTACATTGACTTTTACCCCCCAGACCCTACAGTACACTGTCCTTTACTCCTCAGACCCGAAGTACACTGACCTTTACCCCCAGGCCCTACAGTACACTGACCTTTACCCCCCAGACCTACAATACACTGACCTTTACCCTCAGACCCAACAGTACATTGACCTTTACCCCACAGACCCTACAGTACACTGACCTTTACCCCTCAGACCCTATAGTATACTGACCTTTACCCCACAGTACACTGACCTTTACCCCCCAGACCCGATGTACACTGAACTTTCCCCCCAGACCCTACAATACACTGACCTTTACCCCTCAGACCCTACAGTACACTGACCTTTACCCCCCAGACCCGAGGTACACTGACATTTACCCCTCCAGACCCTACAGTACACTGACCTTTACCCCTCAGACCCTACAGTACACTGACCTTTACCCTCAGACCCTACAGTACACTGATCTTTATCCTCAGACCCTACAGTACACTGACCTTTACCCCTCCAGACCCTACAGTACACTGACCTTTACCCCTCAGACCCAACAGTACATTGACCTTTACTCCTCAGACCCGACGTACACTGACCTTTACCTTCCAGACCCTACAGTACACTGACCTTTACCCCTAAAACCCGACGTCCACTGACCTTTACCTCTCAGACCCTACAATACACTGACCTTTACCCCTCCAGACGCTACAATACACTGACCTTTACCCCTCAGACACTACAGTACACTGACCTTTACCCCTCAGACCCAACAGTACATTGACCTTTACCCCTCAGACCCTATAGTACACTGACCTTTAGCCCCCAGACCCGACGTACACTGACCTTTCCCCCCAGACCCTACAGTACACTGACCTTTACCTCTCAGACCCTACAGTACACTGACCTTTACCCCTCAGACCCAACAGTACATTGACTTTTACCCCCCAGACCCTACAGTACACTGACCTTTACCCCCAGACCCTACAGTACATTGACCTTTACCCCCCAGACCCTACAGTACACTGACCTTTACTCCTCAGACCCGAAGTACACTGACCTTTACCCCCAGACCCTACAGTACATTGACCTTTACCCCCCAGACCCTACAGTACACTGACCTTTACCCCCAGACCCTATAGTACACTGACCTTTGCCCACCAGACCCTACAGTACACTGACCTTTACCCCTCCAGACCCTACAGTACACTGACCTTTACCCCTCAGACCCTACAGTACACTGACCTGTACCTCTTAGACCCAACAATACACTGACCTTTACCCCTCAGACCCTATAGTACACTGACCTTTAGCCCCCAGACCCGACGTACACTGACCTTTCCCCCCAGACCCTACAGTACACTGACCTTTACCTCTCAGACCCTACAGTACACTGACCTTTACCCCCCCAGACCCTACAATACACTGACCTTTGCCCCTCCAGACCTGACGTACACTGACCTTTACCCCCCAAACCCTACAATACACTGACCTTTACCCTCAGACCCTACATGTACACTGACCTTTATCCTCAGACCCTACAGCACACTGACCTTTACCCTCAGACCCTACAGTACACTGACCTTTATCCTCAGACCCTACAATACACTGACCTTTACCCCCAGACCATACAGTACACTGACCTTTACCCTCAGACCCTACAGTACACTGACCTTTACCCCCCAGACCCTGCAATACACTGACCTTTACCCTCAGACCTTACAGTACACTGACCTTTACCCCCCAGACCCTACAGTACACTGACCTTTACCCCTCCAGACCCTACAGTACACTGACCTTTACCCCTCAGACCCAACAGTACATTGACCTTTACTCCTCAGACCCGACGTACACTGACCTTTACTCCCAGACCCTACAGTACATTGACCTTTAGCCCCCAGACCCTACAGTACACTGACTTTTACCCCCAGATCCTATAGTACACTGACCTTTACCCCTCAGACCCTACAGTACACTGATCTTTACCCCCCAGACCTTACAGTACACTGACCTTTACCCCTCAGACCCGACGTACACTGACCTTTACCCCTCCAGACCCTACAGTACATTGACCTTTACCCCCCAGACCCTACAGTGCACTGACCTTTACCCCTCAGACCCAACAGTACATTGACCTTTACCCCTCAGACCCGACGTCCACTGACCTTTACCTCTCAGATCCTACAATACACTGACCTTTACCCCCCAGACCCTACAGTACACTGACCTTTACCCCTCAGACCCTACAGTACACTGACCTTTACCCTCAGACCCTACAGTACACTGACCTTTATCCTCAGACCCTACAGTACACTGACCTTTACCCCCCAGACCCTACAATACACTGACCTTTATCCCTCAGACCCTACAGTACACTGACCTTTACCCCCCAGACCCGACGTACACTGACCTTTCCCCCCAGACCCTACAGTACACTGACCTTTACCCCCAGACCCTACAATACACTGACCTTTACCCCTCAGACCCTACAGTACACTGACCTTTACCCCCCAGACCCGACGTACACTGACCTTTACCCCCCAGACTCTACAGTACACTGACCTTTACCCCTCAGACCCTACAGTACACTGACCTTTACCCTCAGACCCTACAGTACACTGACCTTTCCCCTCAGACCCTACAGTACACTGACCTTTACCCCTCAGACCGTACAGCCTAGATTGACTCTCCTCCCTTGCTCATGGGCGGGCCTGTAACAATGATGGGGTAATGAAGGCCTGATCCTCAGCATCGCATCTACTGTCTTTTTGCGCAAATTCCCACAAATAGCAATGTGTTAATGGCCAGATAACCTGTTTTTTTGTTATGATGATTGAGGGATAAATATTGGCCAGGACACCAGGGATAATTCCCCTGCCCTTCTTCAAAATAGTGCCATGGGTCCTTTTACATCCAGCTGAGAGAGTAGACGGGGCCTCGGTTTGACATCTTATCCAAAAAACTGCACCTCCGATAGTGCAGCACTCCCTCAGCACTGCTCTGGAGTGTCAGCTGAGATTTTTTATGTGCTCGAGTTCCTAGAGTGGGACTTGAACCCACAACCTTCTGACTCAGAGGTAAGGGTGCTACCCACTGAGCCACAGCTGACACATATATCCCTATTAATAATAATAATATTAATAATTTTTATTTATATAGTGCCTTTAACTAGTAAAATGTCCCAAGGTGGTTCACGACAGTGTTACAGACAAACAGATAAATTTGACACTGAGCCACAGAAGAAATTACGGCAGATCATCAAAAGCTTGTTTAAAGAGGTTTTAAGGAGCATCTTAAAGGAGGAAGGAGAAGTAGAGAGGTGGAGAGGTTTAGGGAGGGAGTTCCAGAGCTTTGGGCCCAGGCAACAGAAGGCACGGCCACCGATGGTTGAGCGATTATAATCAGGGATGCTCAAGAGGCTGATTATGAAGAGGTATTATAGGTTAGCGTCATACAACCTTTACCACTAATGCAAGTTCACGTACTCTTTAGTACACCAAGTCAATGAGATAATAAAACAAAAGCCCTTACATGTAGTGTATATGAGGTAGAGGTACCAAAGCTCTTGTACCAGGAACTTCTTCGGGAGATCGCAAGTGTGTAGTTTTGACTGCTTATGCCAGCCTCAACAAGACTAGATCAAAAAGTCCCGAAGGAGCTCCAGTGTCTGTATCTTTATATATTTAACTGTGTCTAATTAACGCCATTACTGAAACATGTTTGAACATCTGGTTAATCTTCCCTCAACATGTCTGTACAATAACATCTGTTTCTCACTAATGAGAAACTTTGGGTATCAGTTAGGCCATGTTCTTTGGAAGCTGGTCCGATCGATCCTTTATTCCCTTCACTGTGAAGTCAGATTGCCTGAATGTTTTGGGAATATGGTTCGGAGCGGACGGGGCGTGCATCAAAAACTGGAAGGTGCATATCGCTAAAGCGAAACATAAACTGGGATGGTGGAAGCTGCACTCACTCTCCATTGCAGGAAAGAACCTGGTCACAAGGCGTGAGGTGCTCTCGGTGTTGTTGTACGTGGTGCAGGTCCGGCCCATACCCCGCTCCTGTGCCGTGGTAGTCACCCGAGCCGTCTTCCACTTCGTCTGGAGATCGGAAATGGACCGTGTCCGCAGAGACACGATGTACAAATCTCTCGACAAGGGGGGAAAGGACGTTCCGAACGTGGCCCTCATCCTGATGGCCACCTTTGTGTGCGGCTGCATCAAGCTGTGCATAGACCCGTCGTACGCAAACACCAAGTGTCAGTACGTGCTGAGATTCTATCTGTCCCCGGTGTTGTGAAGGATGGGTCTGGCCAGGCTGCCGCGGAACGCTCCGAGCAGTTGGACCATGCCTCAGCACCTGCCCTTCGTGGAAAAGTTTTTCAAGAAAAACACTTTTGACCACAAGGTCATAAAGCAGTGGTCGGCACGCAAGGTCCTGGACGCCCTACAAAAGAAGGAGATGATGGATCCTGTCAGACAGTTCCCCGAGCAGACTGTCGAACTCGTTTGGCAGAATGTCTCATCTCCAGAACTTTCACACAAGCATCAAGACGTAGCTTGGTTGGCGGTGAGAAGGGCCCTACCTGTCAGATCCTTCATGCACAGCCGGGGTTTCAGAGACACGGCACTCTGCCCCCGAGTTGGCTGTGGGGCGGGCGAGACTCTCATCCACCTCCTTCGGGATTGCCCCTTTGCAAGGCAGGTCTGGAAGGAGATACAGTGGTTGCTGTCGAGGTTTATCCCAAGCAGCTCCGTAACACAGGACTCTGTGCTCTACGGACTGTTCCCAGGGACACACACCGAGACAGACATCATCTGCTGCTGGAGGGCCATCAACTCGGTGAAAGACGCACTTTGGTCTTGCCGAAATTTGCTGGTCTTCCAGAGCAAGGAGATGTCCACGGCCGAGTGTTGCAGACTGGCGCAATCCAAGATCCAGGAGTACGTGCTGAGGGACGCACTAAAAATTGGTGCAGTCGCCGCAAAGGCACGGTGGGGAAGAGCCATAGCTTAAAGCCCTTCCGTCACAGTAAACCCAGGGGCTGGAATCAGTATAAAACTTTCCTCGGGCGGTACTTGTAGACTTTTTGTATACATAGAGCACCATGATCTGAAAACACCTATGTAGTGCCATGTATAATGCAAGTTCTGTTTAGTAATGTATGTTGCAAAGAAATGTAACTGTACCCTCACCCATTCCATGTACCGTATAGTGCCACATGTAACGTAATTCGATGACTGTATTACAATGCATCCTGGATTGTACTGAATTGTACCCTGAAATGTAAAGCAAGCAAATGTATTGTATGGAATTGCTGACCGCATCCAAATGTACTGAACTGCTTTCCAATGTATCGTGCAAATTTTTATATGAATAAAGTATATATTTTGAAATTTTAAAAAAAAATTATGACATTCCTTTTCTCTTCCCAATATATTCATCATCATCATCATAGGCAGTCCCTCGAAATCGAGGAAGACTTGCTTCCACTCTAAAAATGAGTTCTTAGGTGACTGTACAGTCCAATATGAGAACCACAGTCCCTGTCACAGGTGGGACAGACAGTGGTTGAGGGAAGGGGTGGGTGGGAATGGTTTGCCGCACGCTCTTTCCGCTGCCTGCACTTGATTTCTGCGTGCTCTCGGCGATGAGATTTGAGGTGCTCAGCGCCCTCCCGGATTCACTTCCTCCACTTAAGGCGGTCTTTGGCCAGGGTCTCCCAGGTGTCAGTGGGGATGTTGCACTTTATCATCTTTCATAACACTACTCATACAAAATTACCTCTCTAGTCACTTTGACTGATTTACTATATACCTATTATATTTCTTAATGTCTTCTCATGCATAGTTATTGAGTAATGTCTCTACTGCCCCAGGCCTGACCTTATAAACCCATTGCAGAATGAGTACCAATATATGGATACATTTTAAAAGCTTGCTGTGGCTATTCTGCCAGGAACACCTATACAGTTCAGAGAAGGTTCACGAGGTTGATTCCTGAGATGAAGAGATTGTCTTATGAAGAAAGGTTGAGCAGGTTGGGCCTATACCCATTGGAGTTTAGAAGAATGAGAGGTCATCTCACTCTTAGGGGGCTTGACAGGGTAGATGTAGAGTGGGTATTTCCCCTCGTGGGGGAATCTAGAACTAGGAGACAGAGTTTTAGAATAAGGGGTCACCCATTTAAAACGGAGATGAGGAGGAATTTCTTCTCTCAGAGAGTCGTGAATCTTTGGAATTCTCTACCCCAGAGAGCTGTGGAGACTGGGTCATTGAATATATTTAAGGTCGAGATAGACAGATTTTTGAACGATAGGGTAGCCAATGGTTATGGGTAGCGGGCAGGAGAGTGGAGTTGAGGGCAAGATCAGATCAGCCATGATCTTATTGAATGGCGGAGCAGGCTCGAGGGGCCAAATGGCTGACCCCTACTCCTATTTGTTATGTTCTTATGTGTGCTCATACACCTTACCCAGGAGCATTGCCTGTGAGGGTTACACTTCACACGCTTA
The DNA here is from genome assembly GCF_044704955.1 of Pristiophorus japonicus. Lineage (NCBI taxonomy): Eukaryota > Metazoa > Chordata > Chondrichthyes > Pristiophoridae > Pristiophorus > Pristiophorus japonicus. The sequence continues at coordinate 29,595,093 of NC_091998.1, read as the reverse complement.
AGTCTCAATGAACCGTACTGCAAACTGCAACCTAACCTGCAGACCATCTTCACTACGGGCACCTCAATGTCCCTGGCAACCACTGCACACAATCCTTGATGTAAAACACTCATTCCAGCTGCTTTAGAGAACATTAGTGGCATCAATTAATCAATGTGCACAGACAAAAATTGGCCATGTGGTTGATAATGAAGAAGAAAGCTGTAGACTGCAAGACGATATCAATGGACTGGTCAGGTGGGCAGAACAGTGGCAAATGGAATTCAAACCTGAGAAGTGTGAGGTAATGCATATGGAGAGGGCTAAAAAGGCAAGGGAATACACAATAAATGGTAAGACACTGAAAAGTGAAAAGGAACAAAGGGACTTTGTTTGCATGTCCACAGATCCCTGAAGGCCAGGTAGATAAGGTTGGTAAGAAGGCATACGGGATACTTGCCTTTATTAGCTGACGCATAAAATACAAGAGCAAGGAGGTTATGCTTGAACTGCATAAAACACTAGTTGGGCCACAGCTAGAGTACCGCATGCAGTTCTGGTCACCACATTACAGGAAAGATGTGATTATTCTAGAGAGGGTACAGAGGAGATTTACGAGGATGTTGCCTGGACTGGAGAATTTTAGCTGTGAAGAAAGATTGGATAGGCTGGGGTTGTTTTCTTTGGAACAGAGGAGGCTGAGGGAAGAACATAACAACATAAGAAATGGGAGCAAGAGTAGGCCATATTGAGGTGTGTAAAATTGTGAGGGGCCTAGATACAGTGGATAGGAAGGACCAGTTTCCCTTAGCAGATGGGTCAACAACCAGGGGGGCATAGATTTAAAGTAATTGGTAGGAGGTTTAGAGGGGATTTGAGGGTAAATGGTTTCACCCAGAGGGTGGTGGGGGTCTGGAACTCACTGCCTGAAAGGATGGTAGAGGCAGAAACCTTCACCGCATTTAGAAAGTAGTTGGATGTACACTTGAAGTGCCGTAACCTACAGGGCTATGGACCAAGAGCTGGAAAGTGGGATTAGGCTGGATAGGTCTTTGTCGGCCAGCACGGACACGATGGGCCGAATGGCCTCCTTCTGTGCTGTAAATTTTTATAATACTATGTGTAAAGTCCTTACACAATACCACAAATCCACACGAGGCACATTCTATGGACAAGGTCACTCTGTGACCTGCACCTTTATTCACAGGACCAAGCAGTCATGACCCTGCGTGGGACCTCCCTTTATATACCTGGATGACCAGGTGAGGAGTGTCTCCCACAAGTTCACCCCCTGTGGTCAATGTGTGCATTTCTCAAGTATATACAGTATTGCAGTGTTGTTACATGAAGGTCACATACATGACACTATGATTCTATGAGCTGTCACAAGCAAGTCACTGATGTAAATGGACAACTTCCCAATGAACAACTGGCAACAGAGCTGGCCATTTTGTTGAGTGATGGGGCTCCCCAAAGTATAAGATGTAGTAGATTCCACCCAAGTGCTCCCTTCATCCGCCCAAGTTACCAAAATGAATTCCCTCAGTATCCAGGATGCCCACAGAGTCACCTCCAGTCAGAACTAAAGCTGATTAATATAAGCTGTGATTAACCTCATGGAAATTCTTACATGCTAAAAATATTTATTTGAAGGCAACAATCAAGCTGAGAGCGACACAGGTCTCACAGGTAAGGTGTTAACATCTGAATATTATCATCTTCCTTACCGTCTGTCAATCTGCATATATTACATTTTCAAATAGTCTGCACTGGGAACTAAAGAACTGCTTTTTTAACCACATGAATTTCTGAATGCAGGTAAAGAAATGGAGGAACCCCGTTTAGGATACACAGCTCATTGAAAATATATCAGCAGCACTGATTGTCCAATCCGGTTCCCCCGACAAGGAGGTGGTGGGCCTTCTTGAACCGCTGCAATCCTTGTGTGTATGGTGTTTCCACAATGCTATTGTGTAGGAAATTACAGTATTCTCACCCAGTGACAATGAAGGAAAGGCACCGTGTCAGCTGTGGTGCAGTGGGCAGCACACATGCCTCTGAGTCAGAAGGTTGTGGGTTCAAATCCCACTCCAAGAACTTAAGCACATAATTCAGGCTGGGAGTGCTGCACTGTTGGAGGTGCTGCCTTTCAGATGAGATGTTAAACCGAGGCCCTGTCTGCTCTCTTAGTTGAATGTTAAAGATCCCATGGCACTATTTTGAAGAAGAGCAAGGGGAGTTATGCCTGGTGTCCTGGCCAATATTTCATCATCATAGGCAGTCCCTCGAACGAGGATGACTTGCTTCCACATGAGTTCCCATATCTTTCAATGAAGAACCTGATGTTCCAGTCTTGAACTCCAATTGAAGGGTGGAAGATGCCTGTGCGTGGATTTTTTTAACGTTTGGTGACCGTTGCACATCAGCCACCACACAGGCTCGACAGAGCTAGGCCTTTATCCAGTGGCGAGGGTTAACCAGGACGACTGGAGACCTGCTCTGCTGCACAGACCTAGTGCACACACATATCGCAGTGTGGGCAGGTCTGTGCTGCCCCTGGGCCCTCTTCTGGGCCCCGTACCCTCCTCATTCGCCGCACCTCCGCCATGATCTGGGTCTAACCTCTGGTGGAAACTCCAGAACTATGGGCACCAACAGCCCACCAGTAAATTGTGCAAGTCATTGGCTATATGTCCAGAGAGCACAACAGCCCTCAATGAACATAACAAAAAAAAAACAGATTATTATATTGCTGCTTGTGGGAGCACTGCAGCCACAGTGCACCAGTGGTGGGTGGGGTGGATGTTGAGAGCAGCTCTGGCCAGTTTCATGTGTTGTCATCCAAATGGGTTTGCCTTGGAGCTACTGCTGGCTGAAGCCATATTGGAATTGGATTTATCTCCTTGGTTTAATGCCTCATCTGAACACGGTACATCGGGCAAGGCCCTCGCGTGCTAAGATTATGCGGCTAAAGTTTCAGGGCGATCCACTGGAGACTGAAGGAACACTTACAGAATTTCAGCTCACATGTATTCATAGAATCATAGAAATTTACAGCACCGAAGGAGACCATTTCGGCCCATCATGCCCGCGATCCAGCCTAACTTTCCAGCTCTTGGTCCGTAGCCCTGTAAGAACATTAGAACATAAGAAATAGGAGCAGGAGTCGGCCACCTGGCCCCTCAAACAGCCATTTAATAAGATCATGGCTGATCTGACCATGGACTCAGCTCCACTTCCCTGCCCTCTCCCCATAACCCTTCATTCACTTATCACTCAAAAATCTGTCTATTTCCACCTTAAATATATTCAATGACCCAGCCTCCACAGCTCTCTGAGGCAGAGAATTCCACAGAGCTACAACCCTCTGAGAGAAGAAATTCCTCCTCATCTCAGTTTTAAATGGGCGGCCCCTCATTCTAAGATTATGCCCCCTAGTTTTAGTTTCCCCTTTGAGTGGAAATATTTTCTCTGCATCCACTTGTCGAGCCCCCTCATTACCTTATATGTTTTTATAAGATCACCTCTCATTCTTCTGAACTCCAATGAGTAGAGGCCCAAGCTACTCAACCTATCTTCATAAATCAACCCCCTCATCCCCGGAATCAACCAAGTGAACCTTCTCTGAACAGCCTCCAATGCAAGTATATCCTTCCTTAAATACGGAGACCAAAACTGTACGCAGTACTCCAGGTATGGCCTCACCAATACCCTGTACAGTTGTAGCAGGACTTCTCTGCTTTTATACTCCATCCCCCTTGCAATAAAGGCCAAGATTCCATTTGCTTTCATGATTACTTGTTGTACCTGCATACTAACTTTTTGTGTTTCAGACACAAGGACCTCCGGGTCCCTCTGCAACACTTTGCAATTTTTCTCCATTTAAATTATAATTGCTTTTCTATTTTTTCTGCCAAAGTGGATAACCTCACATTTTCCCACATTATGCTCCATCTGCCAATTTATTGCCCACTCACTTAGCCTGTCTCTGTCCCTTTGCAGATTTGTTGTGTCCTCACAATTTGCTTTCCCACCCATCAGCAAACTTGGCTACATTACACTCAGTCCTTTCATCCAAGTCATTAATATAGATTGTAAATAGTTGAGGCCACAGCACCGATCCCTGTGGCACCCCACTAGTCACTGTTTGCAACCGGAAAATGACCCATTTATCCCGACTCTCTGTTTTCTGTTAGTTAGCCAACCCTCTATCCATGCTGATATATTACCCCCAACCCCGTAACTGTAGGTTACGGCACATTAAGTGCACATTTTTAAAATGTGGTGAGGGTTTTTTTCTCGACAACCCTTTCAGGCAGTGAGTTCCAGACCCCCCATCACCTTCTGGGTGAAGACATTTCACCTCATATCTCCTCTAAACCTCCCCCCAATTACTTGAAATCTATGAAATCTGGTTGTTGACCGCTCTGCCAAGGGAAATAGGTCCTTCCTATTCACCTTATCCAGGCCCCTCGTAATTTTATATACCTCAATCAGGTCTCCCCTCAGCCTCTGAAAACAGACCCAGCATCTCCAATCTTTCCTCATAACCAAAATTCTCCAGTCCAGGCAACATTCTTGTAAATCTCTTCTGCAATCCCTTCCTGTAATGTGCTGGAACGGCACTTGAAGCCACTTTTGATGTATGGACAGCGTTATCAACAGAGCAGTGCTAATACTTAAACTTGTTGCTGCTTGTTAAATATTAACTAGCTCCATGTTGACTTCTGTGCTGATATACGATGAAGTTCAGAATACCTTCCAGTAAACTATTCACGAAACTTGGCAAGTCCTTTCTAACTGGGCAGAGCTGCTGATAAACAGGCTTGTACAAAATTCAGAGAATATATTGTCGGAAATAGAAACATAGAAAATAGAGGAGCTGAATGCGAAAGTTCAAAGCCAGCTGGGTTGCTCAACAATATGTTTGAGGGATACTTTTCTCCTGTTCTCGACCAATTTTTAGCCCCTTTACATTCCTCATTTCATGAAAGTATTGTCCTCTTTCTGGGGATACAGTTCCACCGGCATCAAGTGGCCTCCGGAGCCTCATCCGTTTCCCACATTACAACAGTGACCACACTCCAAAAATACTTAATTGGCTGTAAAGTGTTTTGAGACGTCCAGTGGTCATGAAAGGCGCCATATAAATGCAAGTCTTTCTTTCTTCTTTCATCTGTCACACGTGAACCTAAACTGTAAATGTTTGCCGGTTGTTTGAACATGGCCCTATAGCGCCTTTCATGACCACCGGGCATCTCAAAGTGCTTTACAGCCAACGAAGTACTTTTGGAGTGTAGTCTTGTTGTAATGTGGGAAACGCGGCAGCCAATTTGCACACAGCAAGCCCCCACACACAGCACATGATAATGACCAGATAATCCGTGTTTTTGTTATATTAATTGAGGGATAAATATTCGACAGGACACCGGGGATAACTCCCTTGCTCTTCTTCGAAATACTACCATGGGATATTTTACATCCACCTGAGAGAGCAGACGGGGCCTCGGTTTAACATCTCATCTGAAAGACATAGAAACATAGAAAATAGGTGAAGGAGTAGGCCATTCGGCCCTTCGAGCCTGCACCGCCATTCAATGAGTTCATGGCTGAACAAGACTGCACCTCTGACAGTGCAGCGCTCCCTCAGCACTGCACTGGACTGCCAGCCTAGATTTTTGTGCTCAAGTCTCTGGGACTTGAACCCACAACCTTCTGACTCAGAGGCGAGGGTGCTGCCCACTGAGTCATGGCTGACACTGGAGGCCATCACCGCCGAGCCTGCTTGCCCCCCGCCCCCACTCTGACATGTTGCCCACGAGAGCGCGTTACCAGCATGGCTCGCTGGGTTGTGATCAGGAAGAGAAGCCGTATTTTCCTTTCTCAAACCCAAGGGTGCGGCCTCAGTTGTATCACCACTGAAATCAGTGGACTCAGCACGGAACGGAGATCGACTCTGAGCCCCTCATGGTCGGCGTAACCCTGCTAATCTCTGAGTGGTCTGGGCTACAGTATCAACACACGGAAGAAGTGGAATGCTTAGAAAATGCCGTTGAAAGGGGAGGAAGCGTTTCCAGTTTTCGGGTGCAAGACAATGATTGAGGGTTGGGTCCCAGTGGTTTCAATCAGTGCTGCTCAATGCGTTAGTCTCAGACCACATGTGGATAATTGTATTTCTGATTCGGCCTGTGATCATTGGGCCTGTGATCGCAATACTCGTATTTGCACAGGGCATGCACGTGAACTTCAACCTTTCTGTGCATTTGTTGATAAAATGGTAAGATTAAAAGCAGAATGTGTGAGTGTTTTTTTGATCATTGTGGCTGCTGTACTTCCTTGGTTACTGAATGGTGGTAGATGTTTGTTGAGTAAATATACGCTTGGGTGAAGTCTATTGCCCTGTATGGGGTGTGTGTGTGTGAGGCATTTTCTACTAAAATTAGCGCATGTGGCTAAAACGGTGTTGCCATTGCCATACGTGTGGATAATCAGTGATTTCTATTCAACATCACTGGTTTAAATATGGAAGCCCTTAAGGAAATAAGCTTTTAAGAAAATGGTAATTTGAATTGTACAAAAGTTGAAATTGTCAGGTGTAATGTATGCACCTGTGAGTATGCTCACAGGTTTGTAGAGCTGTTGTTGTGTTTGAAAGTGTTTGGAGTTTCCCCCAAATCAGGGGGCACTTGAGTTAATGTTTATTTTCTCCAATCAAAAGAGTTGTAGAGCTGTTGTTGTCAAAGGAACAAGCGTTCTTACAGCCCAACTACCTGCCTCTCTTCCACGGTTACATCCGAGCCAGGGTGTCCCTGGAGATGGAGCACGCGGTGTCCACCGGTACGCTCGCGGCCTTCCGCAAGAGGTGGGCACCGGAGGGACTGGAGTGCATCATCACCCCCGGCAACCAAATTTTAATTTGATTTTATGTTTTAAAGTTTAATTTGTTTTAATTGCCGGGTTTTAGTGTCCCCCTCCCCTTTTATAGGGGGCATTTGTAAATTATATGATTTTAGTGCCCAAAACAAAAATCAGAAAAGGAAAAAAAACACAAAACCCCCCCCCCCCCAAAAAAAAAAATAAAATAAAATAAAATAAAAAAGAGGGCCGTTATAAGTGTCTGGAGTGTCCCCCAGATCGGGGGGCACTCGATCTAATGTGTATTTTGATCCCCCAAAAAGAGTTGTAGAGCTGTTGTTGTGTTTGAAAGTGTTTGGAGTGTCCCCCAAATCAGGGGGCACTTGAGTTAATGTTTATTTTCTCCAATCAAAAGAGTTGTAGAGCTGTTGTTGTCAAAGGAACAAGCGTTCTTACAGCCCGACTGCCTGCCTCTCTTCCGCGGTTACATCCGAGCCAGGGTGTCCCTGGAGATGGAGCACGCGGTGTCCACCGGTACGCTCGCGGCCTTCTGCGAGAGGTGGGCGCCGGAGGGACTGGAGTGCATCGTCACCCCCGGGAACAAGATTTTAATTTAATTTGACCAGTTAAAGTACCCACATTAATTTGGATTTATGGGTTCTCGTGCCCTTTAAAAAGAAGGGTACTTGATTTAAACGTTCTTTCAAAAATAGTTGGAGAGCTGTAGACATTTGTAAATTTTGGGGGTTCTCGTGCCTTTATCAAAAAGGGGCATTTGATTTAAAGTTATTTTAAAATAGTTGTAGAGCTGTTGCATTATGAGTGGCTTAGCCAGTCATGTGATGTACACAAGATTAAATAAAACCCCGGCTAGTTGGGTTTGGGGGATCCATGATGAGACAGGTGGTTGTGAGCTCAGTGGATGAACTGGTAATGTGCAGTGTGATAGTTAAACCTTTGATAATAAACCAACTAGTTCTTACTAGCAATGTGTTGCTATGAATTCTTAAGCAAAGAACCCATGGAGCAAACACATTACATCAGGGAAATTTCAGAAAGGTGTGAGGGAGAAACCAGGAAATTATAGACTTGTTAGTCTAACATCTGTTGTGGGGACATTACTGGAATCTGCAAGGATAGAGTGACTGAGCACTTAGGGAAATCTGAGCGGATTAGCGAGAGCCAACTTGGATTTGTAAAGGGTGCATGATGTTTATGGAACCTGATAGTTTTTTTAAGGAAGTAACTAAAGTCGTAGATAGGGAATGTCTAAGGTTGTTTTTATTTAAACAGGATCCAGACCCGGAAGCCAGTCTGATTGATAAACCTGGCTTCCTGTCGGGGGACTTGCAGCAGAGGCAGGTAAGGAGCAGGTCAGGTCGTGCTGCTTACAGATCGCGAGACAGGAATGGGTATTGAGTGGCTGTAGGGTCATGGGGTGATAACAGGGGGTCTGAGGCCGATCAGGGCAGAGATTGGGGGTTGGGAGGTGTCGTGGGGTGTTGGGGAGGTCGGTGATCATAGAGGGTCTGATCGTATTTGCTTCATGGGTTCTTTGCTTCAGAATTCATAGCAACACATTGTAATAAAACTAGTTGGTTTATTAGCAAAAGTTCAACAATCACACTACACATTACCAGTTCATCCACCAGGCTCACAACCACCTGCCTCATCGTGGATCCCCCGAACCCAATTGGCTGGGGTTTTATTGAGTCGTGTGAACATTACGTGACTGGCTAAGCCACTCCCAACTCAACAGCTCTACAACTATTTTGTGTAAAACTTTTAAATCAAGTGGCCCTTTTTTAAGGGCACAATTAACATGCCTACAACTATTTTAGTTGAAACCATCAATCAAAAATCAAATGCCCCTTTAATAGAGGGGGCACTAAAACCGACAAATAAAGAAATTAAATTTTGGCCATCAATTTAATTCAAATTCAAATTTGGTTGCCGGGGGTGATGATCAATCCAGTCCCATCAATAGCTCTACAACTCTTTTATTGCAAACAAAAATAAACGTTAAATCAAGTGCCGCCTTATTAAAAGTGGGGGGAGGGGGACACTCCAAACACTTTTCAGGTGCCCTTTTTTTTTGGGGGGGGGGGCGGGGTTGTGTTTTTTTAGGGCACCAAGAGGCAAATTATACAAGTGCCCCGTGACTGGGGGGACACTAAAACTGGCAATAAAACAAATTAAGCTTTAAAACATATAAAATCAAATTAAAATTTGGTTGCCAGGGGTGATGATGCACTCCAGTCCCTCCAGCCCCCACCTCTCACGGCAGGCCACAAGCGTACCGGTGGACACCGCGTGCTCCATCTCCAGGGACATCCTGTCTCGGATGTACGCACGGAAGAGAGGCAGGCAGTCGGGCTGAACGACCCCCTTGACCCCCCCGTTGCCTGGACCGGCTGATGGCACCCTTGGCCAAACCTGTGAGCATACTCACAGGTGCATACATTAAAGTGGGGGGGGGGGCGGTTCGGTGATCATGGGGGAGGAGAGCAATCATGGGTAGGGGGGGGGGCACTGATGATTGCCCCCCGGGAGGCGGGACCAATCGTGGAGGGGGATTGGTGATATTGTGGGGGGATGAGATTATGGGGGGTGTTCGATCCCGGGGAGGGAAGCAGGTTAGATTGGCAGGCCATTAGGTTGCCCCCCTGCTCCTCCTGACCCAAAGCAGTGCTGGAAAGGCATTTACCTCTGCCATGCAGCAGTCCCCACCTTCCTTTAGCTGCCGGGTTTCTTGCGGCACGGGAAATCTGGCCGGCCAGGCTTAAACATGGACGAGAAATAAAATCTGAGGCACGCAGCTTCATTAAAATATTGAAATGAGGGGCACCCAAGCCCTGGGAGCAGTTGGTCGCCCACCTTCATCCCGTCCCATCTCTGTTAAAACAGAAAGTCATCAGATTCGAGGCAGGTTGGGTTCGGGTTTGAGAATTTAACACTTTTTACATCCCACCCGACACAAATCCACTATTGGGTGTTTAAAATTACTCTCATGGAATCATAAAAAGATACAGCACAGAAAGGGGTAATTTGGCCCATCATGTCTGTGCCAGCTCTTTGAACATAAGAACATAAGAAATAGGAGCAGGAGTAGGCCATATGGCCCCTCGAGCCTGCTCCGCCATTCAATACGATCATGGTTGATCCGATCATGGACTCAGGTCAACTTCCCCGCCCGCTCCCCATAACCCCCTATCCCCCTATATTTTGAGAAACTGTCTATTTCTTTCTTAAATATATTCAATGTCCCAGCTTCCACAGCTCTCTGAGGCAGCAAATTCCATAGATCCACAACCCTCTGAGAGAAGAAATTTCTCCTCATCTCAGTTTTAAATGGGCGGCCCCTTATTCTAAGATCATGCCCTCTAGTTCTAGTTTCCCCATCAGTGGAAACATCCTCTCTGCATCCATCTTGTCAAGCCCCCTCATAATCTTATACGTTTCGATAAGATCACCTCTCATTCTTCTGAATTCCAATGAGTAGAGGCCCAACCTACTCAACCTTTCCTCATAAGTCAACTCCGGAATCAACCTAGTGAACCTTCTCTGAACTGCCTCCAAAGCAAGTATATCCTTTTGTAAATATGGAAACCAAAACTGCACGCAGTATTCCAGGTGTGGCCTCACCAATACCCTGAAAGAGCTCTCCAATTAGTCCCACTCCCCTGCTCTTTCCCCATTAACCCTGTAAATGTTCTCCCTTCAAATATTTATCCAATTCCCTTTGGGGAATTACTGTAAAATCTGCCTCCACCGCCCTTTCAGGAAGCGCATTCCAGATCACAACAACTCGCTACAAATCCTTATGTTACCTCTGGTTCTTTTGCCAATCACCTTAAATCTGTGTCTTCTGGTTACCGACACTTCTGCCACTGGAAACAGTTTCTCCTTATCAAAACCGTTCATGATGTTGAACACCTCTATCAAATTTCCTCTTAACCTTCTCTGCTCTAAGGAAAACAACCCCAGCTTCTCCAGTCTCTCCACATAACTAAAGTCCCTCGTGTTTTATAAAGGTTCAGCATGACTTCCTTGCTTTTGGACTCTAGTCCTTTGTTACTAAAGCCAAGGATCCCATACACTATTTTAACAACCTTCTCAACTTGTTCTGCCACCTTCTAAGATTTATGTAGGCACACCCCCAGGTCTCTCTGTTCCTGCAGCCCCTTTAAAATGGTACCATTTACCTTATATTGCCTCTCCTCATTCTTCCGACCGCAGAGTATCGCTTCACACTTCTCTGCATTAAATTTCATCTCCCATCCATCCAATTCACCAGTCTGTCGCTGTCCTCCTGCAGTCTGTTGCTATCCTCCTCATTGCTTACAACATTTCCGAGTTTTGTGTCATCTGCAAACAGTGGACCTAATACTGAGCCCTGGGGAACAGAGTATACTTCACTCCAGTCTGAAAGACAACCATTCATCACTACGCTCTACTTTCTGTCCCTTAGCCTATTTGGAATCCACGCTGCCACTGTCCCTTTAATCCCATGGGTTTTAATTTTGCTGACAAGTCTATTACGAGGTACTTTATCAAACGCCTTTTGAAAGTCCGTATGCACAACATCAACCATGCCACTATCATCAACCCTCTCTGTCACTTCATCTAAAACTCAATCAAATTAGTAAAACACGACTTTCCTTTACCAAACCTGTCCTGACTTTCATTTATTCGCCCATAATTTTCCAAATGCCGGTTAATGTCCCGGATTATTGTCTGTAAAAGTCTCCACCACCAATGTTAGGCTGACTGGCCTGCAGTGGCCGGGTTTAACCCTCTCCCCTTTTTTAAATAGGGGTGCAACATTTGCAATCCTCCGGTCCTGTGGCACCACCCCTGCATCTACGAAGGATTGGAAGATTATGGCCAGGCCTTCCCTTACTTCCCTCAATAATTAGGCTGCATACCATCTAGGCTGGATGCCTTTTCCACTTTGAGTATTGCCAACCTTTTCCATTACTATTCTAAACCTGGTAATATTATGATCACTGTTCCCCAGATGCTCCCCCACTGAAACATACTCCACTTGACCCACTTCATGCCCCATAACTAAATCCAACTGGCTGTAAACACACTGATCCAGAAAGTTCTCTTGTACACATTTCAAAAACTCCTCCCCCTTTTGCCCTTTACACTGTTACTCTCCCAGTCTATCAGAGAATCATAGAAATTTACAGCACAGAAGGAGGCCATTCGGCCCATCATGTCCCTGCCAGCTTACAAAGAGCTATCCAGCCTAATCCCACTTTCCAGTTCTTCGTCTGTAGCCCTGTAGGTTATGGGACTTCAAGTGCACATCCAAGTACCTTTTAAATGCTTTGAGTGTTTCTGCCTCTACCACCCTTTCAAGCAGTGAGTTCCGGACCCCACCACCTTCTCGATGAGAAAAATTCTCCTTAAATCCCCTCGAAACCTCCTACCACTTACTTTAAATGTATAGCTCCTAGTTATTGACCCCTCTGCTAAGGGAAATAGGTCCTTCCAATCCATTCTATCTCGGCCCTTCATAATTTTAATCAGGTCTTCCCTCAGCCTCCTCTGTTCCAAAGAAAACAACCCCAGCCTATCCAATCTTTCCTCATAACCAAAATTCTCCAGTCCAGACAAAATCCTCATAAATCTCCTCTGTACCCTCTCGAGTGCAATCACATCATTCCTGTAAATTGGAGACCAGAACTGCAAGCAGTAATCGAGCTGTGGCCTAACTAATGTTTTATGCAGTTCAAGCATAACCTCCCTGCTCTTGTATCCTATGCCTCGGCTAATAAAGGCAAGTATCACGTATGCCTTCTTAACCACCTTTATCTACCTGGCCTGCTACCTTCAGGGATCTGTGGACCTGCACTCCAAGGTCCCTGTGTTCCTCTACACTTCTCAGTGTTCTGCAATTTAATGTATATTCCCTTGCCTTGTTAGCCCTCCCCAAATGCATTACCTCACACTTCTCCAGATTGAATTCCATTTGCCACTGTTCTCGACCAATTTTTAACCCCTTACAAAGAGCAGTGGTGAACGGTTGTTTTTCGGACCAGAGGAAGGTATACAATGGTATTCCCCAGTCAGTACTGCTTTTCTTGCTATATATTAATGACTTGGACTTGGGAATGCAAGGCACAACTTCAAAATGTGCATCTGCCATAAAGCTTGTAAGTATAGTAAATAGTGAGGAGGATAGTGATAGACTTCAGGAGGACATAGAGAGGCTGGTGAAATGGACGGACACATGGCAGATGACATTTATGCAGAAAAGAGCAAAGTGATACATTTTGGTAGGAAGAATGAGGAGAGGCAATGTAAACTAAAGGGTACAATTCCAAAAGGGGTGCATGAACAGAGAGACCTGGGGGTATGTGTGCACAAATCATTAAAGGTGGCAGGGCAGGTTGAGAAAACAGTTAAAAAAAAGTATACTGGATCCTGGCCTTCATGAATAGAGGAATAGAATACAACAGAAAGAAGCTAGCGCGCCAGATGCAAAATTCGGTCCTAACACCTCATTTAACGCCCTCCCCAGGAAACGTCTGAAAAACCAGGCGTATCCCAGGGTGCAGCTAGTGGTATTGGCAGCGTATTTAAATGAAGGGAGGAGGATCCTACATCGCAGGTCACATCATGCTACGTGCAGCTCTGACTTGCAAACGGCACTTTTATCTGCCACTACAAGGTAAGTGAGAAAATGTAATGGGGGCATTACTAGTTCACCACGTATCATCATAGAAATTTACAGCATGGAAGGAGGCCATTTTGGCCCATTGTGCCCACCAAGGGCTATCCAGCCTACTCCCTCTTTCCAGCTCTTGCTCCATAGCCCTGTATGCTATGGCTCTTTAAGTGCACATCTAAGTATCTTTTAAATGTGGTGAGGGTTTCTGCCTCTACCACCCTTTCAGGCAGTGAGTTCCAGACCCCCACCACCCTCTGGGTGAAGAAACTTCCCCTCATATCTCCTCTAAACCTCCCCCCAATCTATAGCCCCTCTGCAAAGGGAAACAGGTCCTTCCGATCCACTCTATCCAGGCCCCTCATAATTTTATACACCTCAATCAGGTCTCCCCTCAGTCTCCCCTGTTCCAAAGAAAACAGACCCAGCATCTCCAATCTTTCCTCAGAGACAAAATTCTCCAGTCCAGGGAACATTCTTGTAAATCTCCTCTGCATCCTTTCCAGTGCAATCACATCTTTCCTGTAATGTGGTGACCAGAACTGCACACAGTACTCCAACTGCGGCCTAACCAGTTCCTCTACACTTTTCAGTGTCGTACCATTTAATGTGTATTCCCTTGCCTTTGACCTCCCCAAATGCAATACCTCACACTTATCCGGATTGAATTCCATTTGCCACTGTTCTACCCACCTGACCAGTACATTGATATCTTCCTGCAGTCCGTAGCTTTCTTCCTCACTATCAACCACACAGCCTATTTCAGTGTCATCAGCAAACTTCTTAATCATACGCCAACATTCAAGTCCAAATCATTGATATATACCACAAAAAGCAAGGGACCCAGCACTGAGCCCTGCGGAACCCCACAGGAAACATCCTTCCAGTCACAAAAACACCCAGCAACCATTACCCTTTGCGTCCTGCCTCTGAGCCAATTTTTGATCCAACTTGCCACTTTGCCTTTAATCCCATGGACTATTACTTTCGTGACCAGTCTGCCATGTGGGACCTTATCAAATGCTTTGTTAAAATCCATTTTTCGAGGAGGTAATCAGGAGGGTCGATGAGGGTACATCATATTACCTTCATCGACCCTCCTGATTACCTCCTCGAAAAATTCAATCAAGTTAGTCAGACACGGTCTTCCCTTAACAAATCCATGCTGACTGTCCTTGATTATAGCTCCATGCTATTGCCAGGCAGCGTCAAGCTAGAAGAATGGCTCTTGGCCATGTCGGCCCACGAATGAGGAGAGACTGAAGACGTCTGGGGAGGAGGGCTTACCCCCCATGGGTTTACAGGCACCAAAGCTCATACCTCCAGCTCTCTGAGGAGCAATGTGTGAGATGACTGCGCTTCTGAAAGAAAGTGCTGACAGAGATATGCCATCCCCTACAGGCAGACCGATGCCTGGACCACTTTGGAGGCAGCCTTCAGTACTCCCCTCAACAGGTTTCCGAATTCCTTGTGGTGTGCTGCATGTTGCACAACTTGGCCATCATGAGGGGCCAGGCATTGCCAGTGGGGATTGGAGGCCCACCTCAGGAGGAGGAGGAGCCTAGCGGGGCTCCCATTGGACAGCTACATCATCCATGAGGGAGGCAGCGTGGAGATGCAGCCGGACGAAGAATCGCACGTCGCCAGTTCATAATGGACCGGTTCTCCCAATGGGAGGAAACTGAGGGATGGAGCTCGTTATCTATGCAGACTATAGATATACTCTCTGTGTAGTCACTGTATAGTTGCATAAGATGGAGACTTGTTACCTGATGTACTATCAATAAGGTTTACACTGTGTATATACTATGCTTGCACCACTAGAGGGTGCAACTGGTGGAGACCGGGGTTTCCTGTCCCTATGGCAGAGGCTGTCCACCAGAGGGCACTGTGGCGGGAGACCTGAGGGTCACCTGCATAGGTGTGCAGAGCCCAGTATAAAAGGCTGCTCACCATGCTTGTGCCTCACTCCGGAGTTACGAATAAAGGACCAAGGTCACTACAGATTTTTGGCTGGGGCGCAAAAACTTCCTTGTGTACTACCTGATTTTGCGCCCCCGATCATGGAACCTCATTTTTTGCCAAATTTTGCAGACAAGGATGCAAGCTTTTTCTAGCTGGTATCGCCCCGCCACCATTACTGCCCTGTAATCTCAAAAGCCGAAAATCCAGCCCTAAAGGTCTGGTCCAGATAGCCAGAAACCTGGTGGATCCTGGGTCTGGCCCACAAGCCCTTCACAGGGTGCACATAAATGTACTCGCTTTCGGCTCATAGACTGTAAGTGCTTTGAACGTTAGTTATTACCACTAAAGTAAACAGTAAAATCAATAGTGACGGCCATTTTATCAAAGGGTAACATTCCAGGGAGATTAACAAAGAAACAAACAAAATTTGCATACTTCAAGGTGGGACCGAATTGTTTCCTTCTTCTCAAATGTGCGCTGCACCTGTAAGTGTTTTACTCTGAGCTAATATCAGCAAGGAGATGTCACCAGATCATGAGCCAGATACCACTGGAAGGTACATTATAGTAGTAGGTTGTGGTACTCTATGAGCAGGTCAAATGTCTGGAGTTCAAAATCTTACTGTTATATATGAATAAAGAGTCTGACTGGATACTGTGAGCTCAAAGTAAAGTGTGACCTTAGTCTTTTATTGCAGGTCTCCAGAGTGCCTCTCCAACCGGTGAGGCCTCCTTAAGTACAGGTGCTCCCAAAGGATTGTGGGATCCTTTGGGACTCCAGGGGATGAGCCCTCTGGTGGCTACACAAGGTATATACAGGTTTACATATATAACAACACTTCTACCCCGCCCCCCCCCCCCCCGCAAAGTCAACAATGTAACCATTTACAAGGTGAGTCGATCTGAGGCCTTTCTTTCCCTGGTTGATTGTCTCGGTGTAAATGCTGGTTTTGGTGAGTCGTTTGTTGGGCCCTCGCTGGGCTGCTGTGTAGCTGGCCTTGCTGGGCTGCCTGGTGTGGTGAGTCCTGCTGGGCTGCTGCGGGTGATGGGTTCTGCTTCGTGGTCAACCGCGGTGCCGGTTGCCACTGGTGTGTGTGTTGGGGGGTCAAAGAAGGTAGGGTCCAAGGTGGGTTGCTCAGGATTGTCCATGAATCTGAGTTTGATTTGGTCCAAGTGTTTCTGGTGAATGAGTCCATTTGAAAGTTTGACCCGAAACACCCTGCTTCCATCTTTGGCCACGACAGTGCCGGGAAGCCACTTGGGAACTTGTCCATAGTTCAACACAAATATAGGATCATTGATTTCAATTTCACGTGACACATTTATGCTATCACAGTATGTATCTTGTTGAAGCCGCCTGCTCTCTACCTGTTCATATAGATCAGGGTGAACTAACGAGAGCCTTGTCTTAAGTGCCCTTTTCATGAGCATTTCAGCTGGAGGAGATTACAGAGATATGGAGGGGTGTAGGGCTGGAGGAGGTTACAGAGACAGGGAGGGGTGTCGGGCTGGAGGAGGTTACAGAGATAGGGAGGGGTGTAGGGCTGGAGGAGGTTGCAGAGATAGGGAGGAGTGTAGGGCTGGAGGAGATTACAGAGATATTGAAGGGTTGTCGGGCTGGAAGAGGTTACAGAGACAGGGAGGGATGTAGGGCTGGAGGAGGTTACAGAGACAGGGAGGGGTGTCGGGCTGGAGGAGGTTACAGAGATATGGAGGGGTGTAGGGCTGGAGGAGGTTACAGAGACAGGGAGGGGTGTCGGGCTGGAGGAGGTTACAGAGATATGGAGGGGTGTAGGGCTGGAGGAGGTTACAGAGACAGGGAGGGGTGTAGGGCTGGAGGAGGTTACAGAGACAGGAAGGGGTGTCGGGCTGGAGGAGGTTACAGAGATATGGAGGGGTGTAGGGCTGGAGGAGGTTACAGAGACAGGGAGGGGTGTCTGGCTGGAGGAGGTTACAGAGATATGGAGGGGTGTAGGGCTGGAGGAGGTTACAGAGATAGGGAGGGTTGTTGGGATGGAGGAGGTTACAGAGATAGGGAGCCATGTAGGGCTGGAGGGTGTTACAGAGATAGGGCGGAGTGTAGGGCTGGAAGAGGTTACAGAGATAGGGAGGGGTGTAGGGGCTGGAGGAGGTTACAGAGACAGGGAGGGGTGTCGGGCTGGAGGAGGTTACAGAGATAGGGAGGGGTGTAGGGCTGGAGGAGGTTACAGAGATAGGGAGGAGTGTAGGGCTGGAGGAGATTACAGAGATATTGAAGGGTTGTCGGGCTGGAAGAGGTTACAGAGATATGGAGGGGTGTAGGGGCTGGAGGAGATTACAGAGATAGGGAGGGTTGTAGGGCTGGAAGAGGTTACAGAGATAAGGAGGGGTATAGGGGCTGGAGAAGGTTACAGAGATAGGGAGGGGTGTAGGGCTGGAGGAGGTTACAGAGATAGAGAGCGGTGTAGGGGCTGGAGGTGGTGACAGAGATAGGGAGGGTTGTGGGGCTGGAGGGGGTTACAGAGATAGGGAGGGTTGTAGGGCTGGAGGTGGTTACAGAGATAGGGAGTAGTGTAGGGCTGGAGGAGATTACAGAGATATGGAGGGGTGTAGGGCTGGAGGAGGTTACAGAACTAGGGAGGATTGTAGGGCTGGAGGAGGTAACAGAGATAGGGAGGTTTGTAGGGCTGGAGGAGGTTACAGCGATAGGGAGGGGTGTAGGGTTGGAGGAGGTTACAGAGATAGGGAGGGTTGTAGGGCTGGAGGAGGTTACAGATATAGGGAGGGGTGTAGGGGCTGGAGGTGGTTACAGAGATAGGGAGGGTTGTAGGGCTGGAGGAGGTTACAGAGAAAAGGAGGGGTGTAGGGGATGGAGGAGGTTACAGAGATAGGGAGGGTTGTGGGGCTGGAGGGGGTTACAGAGATAGGGAGGGTTGTAGGGCTGGAGGAGGTTACAGAGATGGGGTGGTGTAGGGCTGGAGGAGGTTACAGAGACAGGGAGGGGTGGATGGCTGGAAGAGGTTACAGAGATAGGAAGGGGTGTAGGGGCTGGAGGAGGTTACAGAGACAGGGAGGGGTGTCGGGCTGGAGGAGGTTACAGAGATAGGGAGGAGTGTAAGGGCTGGCGGGGGTTACAGAGATAGGGAGGAGTGTAGGGATGGAGGATGTTACAGAGATAGGGAGGCGTGTAGTGCTGGAGCAGGTTACAGAGATAGAGAGGGGTGTCGGGCTGGAGGAGGTTACAGAGATAGGGAGGTTTGTAGGGCTGGAGGAGGTTATACAGATTGGGAGGGGTGTAGGGCTGGAGGAGGTTACAGAGATTGTGAGGGGTGTAGGGGCTGGAGGAGGTTACAGAGATAGGGAGGGTTGTAGGGCTGGAGGAGGTTACAGAGATAGGGAGGGTTGTGGGGCTGGAGGAGGTTACAGAGATAGGGAGAGATGTAGGGGCTGGAGGAGGTTATAGAGATATATGGGGCCTAGGGCTGGAGGAGGTTACAGAGATAGGGAGGGGTGTAGGGCTGGAGGAGGTTACAGAGATAGGGAGTAGTGTAGGGCTGGAGGAGATTACAGAGATATGGAGGGGTGTAGGGCTGGAGGAGGTTACAGAACTAGGGAGGATTGTAGGGCTGGAGGAGGTAACAGAGATAGGGAGATTTGTAGGGCTGGAGGAGGTAACAGAGATAGGGAGGGGTGTAGGGCTGGAGGAGGTTACAGAGATAGGGAGGGTTGTAGGGCTGGAGGAGGTTACAGAGATAGAGAGGGGTGTAGGGGCTAGAGGGGATTACAGAGATATGGAAGGTTGTAGGGCTGGAAGAGGTTACAGAGATATGGAGGAATGTCGGGGCTGGCGGGGGTTACAGAGCTAGGGAGGAGTGTAGGGATGGAGGATGTTACAGAGATAGGGACGATTGTAGGGCTGGAGGAGGTTCCAGAGATAGGGAGGGGTGTAGGGCTGGTGGGGGGTTACAGAAATAGGGTGGAGTGTAGGGCTGGAGGAGTTTACAGAGATTGGGAGGCGTATAGGGCTGGAGGAGGTTACAGAGATAGGGAATGGTGTAGGGGCTGGAGGAGGTTACAGAGACAGGGAGAAGTGTAAGGACTGGAGGAGATTACAGAGATAGGGAGGCGTGTAGTGCTGGAGCAGGTTACAGAGATAGAGAGGGGTGTAGGGCTGGAGGAGGTTACAGAGATAGGGAGGTTTGTAGGGCTGGAGGAGGTTATACAGATTGGGAGGGGTGTAGGGCTGGAGGAGGTTACAGAGATTGTGAGGGGTGTAGGGGCTGTAGGAGGTTACAGAGATAGGGAGGGTTGTAGGGCTGGAGGAGGTTACAGAGATAGGGAGGGTTGTGGGGCTGGAGGAGGTTACAGAGATCGGGAGAGATGTAGGGGCTGGAGGAGGTTATAGAGATATATGGGGCTTAGGGCTGGAGGAGGTTACAGAGATAGGGAGTGGTGTAGGGCTGGAGGAGATTACAGAGATATGGAGGGGTGTAGGGCTGGAGGAGGTTACAGAACTAGGGAGGATTGTAGGGCTGGAGGAGGTAACAGAGATAGGGAGGTTTGTAGGGCTGGAGGAGGTAACAGAGATAGGGAGGGGTGTAGGGCTGGAGGAGGTTACAGAGATAGGGAGGGTTGTAGGGCTGGAGGAGGTTACAGAGATAGGGAGGGGTGTAGGGGCTGGAGGAGATTACAGAGATATGGAAGGTTGTAGGGCTGGAAGAGGTTACAGAGATATGGTGGGATGTAGGGGCTGGAGGAGGTTACAGAGATAGGGAGGGTTGTGGGGCTGGAGGGGGTTACAGAGATAGGGCGGAGTGTAGGTCTGGAGGAGGTTACAGAGATGGGGGGGTGTAGGGCTGGAGGAGGTTACAGAGACAGGGAGGGGTGTAGGGCTGGAGGAGGTTACAGAGATAGGGAGGGTTGTAGGGCTGGAGGAGGTTACAGAGATAGGGAGGGGTGTAGGGGCTGGAGGACATTACAGAGATATGGAAGGTTGTAGGGCTGGAAGAGTTTACAGAGATATGGAGGGATGTAGGGGCTGGAGGAGGTTACAGAGATAGGTAGGGTTGTGGGGCTGGAGGGGGTTACAGAGATAGGGCGGAGTGTAGGTCTGGAGGAGGTTACAGAGATGGGGGGGTGTAGGGCTGGAGGAGGTTACAGAGACAGGGAGGGGTGTAGGGCTGGAGGAGGTTACAGAGATAGGGAGGGGTGTAGTGGCTGGAGGTGGTTACAGAGACAGGGAGGGTTGTCGGGCTGGAGGAGGTTACAGAGATAGGGAGCCATGTAGGGCTGGAGGGTGTTACAGAGATAGGGCGGAGTGTAGGGCTGGAAGAGGTTACAGAGATAGGGAGGGGTGTAGGGGCTGGAGGAGGTTACAGAGACAGGGAGGGGTGTAGGGCTGGAGGAGGTTACAGAGACAGGGAGGGGTGTAGGGCTGGAGGAGGTTACAGAGATAGGGAGGGTTGTAGGGCTGGAGGAGGTTACAGAGATAGGGAGGGGTGTAGGGGCTGGAGGAGATTACAGAGATATGGAAGGTTGTAGGGCTGGAAGAGGTTACAGAGATATGGAGGGATGTAGGGGCTGGAGGAGGTTACAGAGATAGGGAGGGTTGTGGGGCTGGAGGGGGTTACAGAGATAGGGCGGAGTGTAGGTCTGGAGGAGGTTACAGAGATGGGGGGGTGTAGGGCTGGAGGAGGTTACAGAGACAGGGAGGGGTGTAGGGCTGGAGGAGGTTACAGAGATAGGGATGGTTGTAGGGCTGGAGGAGGTTACAGAGATAGGGAGGGGTGTAGGGGCTGGAGGACATTACAGAGATATGGAAGGTTGTAGGGCTGGAAGAGGTTACAGAGATATGGAGGGATGTAGGGGCTGGAGGAGGTTACAGAGATAGGGAGGGTTGTGGGGCTGGAGGGGGTTACAGAGATAGGGCGGAGTGTAGGTCTGGAGGAGGTTACAGAGATGGGGGGGTGTAGGGCTGGAGGTGGTTACAGATACAGGGAGGGTTGTCGGGCTGGAGGAGGTTACAGAGATAGGGAGCCATATAGGGCTGGAGGGTGTTACAGAGATAGGGCGGAGTGTAGGGCTGGAAGAGGTTACAGAGATAGGGAGGGGTGTAGGGGCTGGAGGAGGTTACAGTGACAGGGAGGGGTGTTGGGCTGGAGGAGGTTACAGAGATAGGGAGGGGTGTAGGGCTGGAGGAGGTTACAGAGATAGGGAGGAATGTAGGGGCTGGAGGAGATTACAGAGATATGGAGGTTGTAGGGCTGGAAGAGGTTACAGAGATGTGGAGGGGTGTAGGGGCTGGATGAGATTACAGAGATAAGGAGGGTTGTAGGGCTGGAAGAGGTTACAGAGATAAGGAGGGGTATAGGGGCTGGAGGAGGTTACAGAGATAGGGAGGGGTGTAGGGCTGGAGGAGGTTACAGAGATAGGGAGCCATGTAGGGCTGGAGCGTGTTACAGAGATAGGACGGAGTGTAGGGCTGGAAGAGGTTACAGAGATAGGGAGGGGTGTAGGGGCTGGAAGAGGTTACAGAGATAGGGAGGGGTGTAGAGGCTGGAGGAGGTTACAGAGACAGGGAGGGGTGTCGGGCTGGTGGGGGGTTACAGAAATAGGGCGGAGTGTAGGGCTGGAGGAGTTTACAGAGATAGGGAAGCGTATAGGGCTGGAGGAGGTTACAGATATAGGGAATGGTGTAGGGGCTGGAGGAGGTTGCAGAGACAGGGAGAAGTGTTCGGACTGGAGGAGATTACAGAGATAGGGAGGCATGTAGTGCTAGAGGAGGTTACAGAGATAGGGAGGTTTGTAGGGCTGGAGGAGGTTACAGAGATAGGGAGGTTTGTAGGGCTGGAGCAGTTTACAGAGATAGAGAGGGGTGTAGGGCTGGAGGAGGTTACAGAGATAGGGAGGTTTGTAGGGCTGGAGGAGGTTATACAGATTGGGAGGGGTGTAGGGCTGGAGGAGGTTACAGAGATAGGGAGGGTTGTGGGGCTGGAGGAGGTTACAGAGATCGGGAGAGATGTAGGGGCTGGAGGAGGTTATATAGATATATGGGGCCTAGGGCTGGAGGAGGTTACAGATATAGGGAGGGGTGTAGGGCTGGAGGAGGTTACAGAGATAGGGAGTAGTGTAGGGCTGGAGGAGATTACAGAGATATGGAGGGTTGTGGGGCTGGAGGAGGTTACAGAGATCGGGAGAGATGTCGGGGCTGGAGGAGGTTATAGAGATATATGGGGCCTAGGGCTGGAGGAGGTTACAGAGATAGGGAGGGGTGTAGGGCTGGAGGAGGTTACAGAGATAGGGAGTAGTGTAGGGCTGGAGGAGATTACAGAGATATGGAGGGGTGTAGGGCTGGAGGAGGTTACAGAACTAGGGAGGATTGTAGGGCTGGAGGAGGTAACAGAGATAGGGAGGTTTGTAGGGCTGGAGGAGGTAACAGAGATAGGGAGGGGTGTAGGGCTGGAGGGGGTTACAGAGATAGGGAGGGTTGTAGGGCTGGAGGAGGTTACAGAGATAGGGAGGGGTGTAGGGGCTGGAGGAGATTACAGAGATATGGAAGGTTGTAGGGCTGGAAGAGGTTACAGAGATATGGAGGGATGTAGGGGCTGGAGGAGGTTACAGAGATAGGGAGGGTTGTGGGGCTGGAGGGGGTTACAGAGATAGGGCGGAGTGTAGGTCTGGAGGAGGTTACAGAGATGGGGGGGGTGTAGGGCTGGAGGAGGTTACAGAGACAGGGAGGGGTGTAGGGCTGGAGGAGGTTACAGAGATAGGGAGGGTTGTAGGGCTGGAGGAGGTTACAGAGATAGGGAGGGTTGTAGGGCTGGAAGAGGTTACAGAGATAAGGAGGGGTATAGGGGCTGGAGGAGGTTACAGAGATAGGGAGGGGTGTAGGGCTGGAGGAGGTTACAGAGATAGGGAGCCATGTAGGGCTGGAGCGTGTTACAGAGATAGGACGGAGTGTAGGGCTGGAAGAGGTTACAGAGATAGGGAGGGGTGTAGGGGCTGGAAGAGGTTACAGAGATAGGGAGGGGTGTAGAGGCTGGAGGAGGTTACAGAGACAGGGAGGGGTGTCGGGCTGGTGGGGGGTTACAGAAATAGGGCGGAGTGTAGGGCTGGAGGAGTTTACAGAGATAGGGAAGCGTATAGGGCTGGAGGAGGTTACAGATATAGGGAATGGTGTAGGGGCTGGAGGAGGTTGCAGAGACAGGGAGAAGTGTTAGGACTGGAGGAGATTACAGAGATAGGGAGGCTTGTAGTGCTAGAGGAGGTTACAGAGATAGGGAGGTTTGTAGGGCTGGAGGAGGTTACAGAGATAGGGAGGTTTGTAGGGCTGGAGCAGTTTACAGAGATAGAGAGGGGTGTAGGGCTGGAGGAGGTTACAGAGATAGGGAGGTTTGTAGGGCTGGAGGAGGTTATACAGATTGGGAGGGGTGTAGGGCTGGAGGAGGTTACAGAGATTGGGAGGGGTGTAGGGGCTGGAGGAGGTTATAGAGATAGGGAGGGTTGTAGGGCTGGAGGAGGTTACAAAGATAGGGAGGGTTGTGGGGCTGGAGGAGGTTACTGAGATAGGGAGAGATGTAGGGGCTGGAGGAGGTTATAGAGATATATGGGGCCTAGGGCTGGAGGAGGTTACAGAGATAGGGAGGGGTGTAGGGCTGGAGGAGGTTACAGAGATAGGGAGTAGTGTAGGGCTGGAGGAGATTACAGAGATATGGAGGGGAGTAGGGCTGGAATTGATTACAGAACTAGGGAGGATTGTAGGGCTGCAGGAGGTTACAGAGATAGGGAGGATTGTAGGGGCTGGAAGTGGTTACAGAGATAGGGAGGGTTGTAGGGCTGGAGGAGGTTACAGAGAAAAGGAGGGGTGTAGGGGATGGAGGAGGTTACAGAGATAGGGAGGGTTGTGCGGCTGGAGGGGGTTACAGAGATAGGGAGGGTTGTAGGGCTGGAGGAGGTTACAGAGATGGGGTGGTGTAGGGCTGGAGGAGGTTACAGAGACAGGGAGGGGTGTATGGCTGGAAGAGGTTACAGAGATAGGGAGGGGTGTAGGGGCTGGAGGAGGTTACAGAGACAGGGAGGGGTGTCGGGCTGGAGGAGGTTACAGAGATAGGGAGGAGTGTAAGCGCTGGCGGGGATTACAGAGATAGGGAGGAGTGTAGGGATGGAGGATGTTACAGAGATAGGGACGGTTGTAGGGCTGGAGGAGGTTCCAGAGATAGGGAGGGGTGTAGGGCTGGTGGGGGGTTACAGAAATAGGGCGGAATGTAGGGCTGGAGGAGTTTACAGAGATAGGGAATGGTGTAGGGGCTGGAGGAGGTTACAGAGACAGGGAGGGGTGTAGGGCTGGAGGAGGTTACAGAGATAGGGAGGGTTGTAGGGCTGGAGGAGGTTACAGAGATAGGGAGGGGTGTAGGGGCTGGAGGAGATTACAGAGATATGGAAGGTTGTAGGGCTGGAAGAGGTTACAGAGATATGGAGGGATGTAGGGGCTGGAGGAGGTTACAGAGATAGGGAGGGTTGTGGGGCTGGAGGGGGTTACAGAGATAGGGCGGAGTGTAGGTCTGGAGGAGGTTACAGAGATGGGGGGGTGTAGGGCTGGAGGAGGTTACAGAGACAGGGAGGGGTGTAGGGCTGGAGGAGGTTACAGAGATAGGGAGGGGTGTAGGGGCTGGAGGTGGTTACAGAGACAGGGAGGGTTGTCGGGCTGGAGGACGTTACAGAGATAGGGAGCCATGTAGGGCTGGAGGGTGTTACAGAGATAGGGCGGAGTGTAGGGCTGGAAGAGGTTACAGAGATAGGGAGGGGTGTAGGAGCTGGAGGAGGTTACAGAGACAGGGAGGGGTGTTGGGCTAGAGGAGGTTACAGAGATAGGGAGGGGTGTAGGGCTGGAGGAGGTTACAGAGATAGGGAGGAATGTAGGGGCTGGAGGAGATTACAGAGATATGGAGGTTGTAGGGCTGGAAGAGGTTACAGAGATATGGAGGGGTGTAGGGGCTGGATGAGATTACAGAGATAGGGAGGGTTGTAGGGCTGGAAGAGGTTACAGAGATAAGGAGGGGTATAGGGGCTGGAGGAGGTTACAGAGATAGGGAGGGGTGTAGGGCTGGAGGAGGTTACAGAGATAGGGAGCCATGTAGGGCTGGAGCGTGTTACAGAGATAGGACGGAGTGTAGGGCTGGAAGAGGTTACAGAGATAGGGAGGGGTGTAGGGGCTGGAAGAGGTTACAGAGATAGGGAGGGGTGTAGAGGCTGGAGGAGGTTACAGAGACAGGGAGGGATGTCGGGCTTGTGGGGGGTTACAGAAATAGGGCGGAGTGTAGGGCTGGAGGAGTTTACAGAGATAGGGAAGCGTATAGGGCTGGAGGAGGTTACAGATATAGGGAATGGTGTAGGGGCTGGAGGAGGTTGCAGAGACAGGGAGAAGTGTTAGGACTGGAGGAGATTACAGAGATAGGGAGGCATGTAGTGCTAGAGGAGGTTACAGAGATAGGGAGGTTTGTAGGGCTGGAGGAGGTTACAGAGATAGGGAGGTTTGTAGGGCTGGAGCAGTTTACAGAGATAGAGAGGGGTGTAGGGCTGGAGGAGGTTACAGAGATAGGGAGGTTTGTAGGGCTGGAGGAGGTTATACAGATTGGGAGGGGTGTAGGGCTGGAGGAGGTTACAGAGATTGGGAGGGGTGTAGGGGCTGGAGGAGGTTATAGAGATAGGGAGGGTTGTAGGGCTGGAGGAGGTTACAAAGATAGGGAGGGTTGTGGGGCTGGAGGAGGTTACAGAGATAGGGAGAGATGTAGGGGCTGGAGGAGGTTATAGAGATATATGGGGCCTAGGGCTGGAGGAGGTTACAGAGATAGAGAGGGGTGTAGGGCTGGAGGAGGTTACAGAGATAGGGAGTAGTGTAGGGCTGGAGGAGATTACAGAGATATGGAGGGGTGTAGGGCTGGAATTGATTACAGAACTCGGGAGGATTGTAGGGCTGGAGGAGGTTACAGAGATAGGGAGGATTGTAGGGGCTGGAAGTGGTTACAGAGATAGGGAGGGTTGTAGGGCTGGAGGAGGTTACAGAGAAAAGGAGGGGTGTAGGGGATGGAGGAGGTTACAGAGATAGGGAGGGTTGTGCGGCTGGAGGGGGTTACAGAGATAGGGAGGTTTGTAAGGCTGGAGGAGGTTACAGAGACAGGGAGGGGTGTATGGCTGGAAGAGGTTACAGAGATAGGGAGGGGTGTAGGGACTGGAGGAGGTTACAGAGACAGGGAGGGGTGTCGGGCTGGAGGAGGTTACAGAGATAGGGAGGAGTGTAAGCGCTGGCGGGGATTACAGAGATAGGGAGGAGTGTAGGGATGGAGGATGTTACAGAGATAGGGACGGTTGTAGGGCTGGAGGATGTTCCAGAGATAGGGAGGGGTGTAGGGCTGGTGGGGGGTTACAGAAATAGGGCGGAGTGTAGGGCTGGAGGAGTTTACAGAGATAGGGAGGCGTATAGGGCTGGAGGAGGTTTCAGAGATAGGGAATGGTGTAGGGGCTGGAGGAGGTTACAGAGACAGGAAGAAGTGTAAGGACTGGAGGAGATTACAGAGATAGGGAGGTTTGTAGGGCTGGAGGAGGTTATACAGATTGGGAGTGGTGTAGGGCTGGAGGAGGTTACAGAGATTGGGAGGGGTGTAGGGGCTGGAGGAGGTTACAGAGATAGGGAGGGTTTAAGGGCTGGAGGAGGTTACAGAGATAGGGAGGGTTGTGGGGCTGGAGAAGGTTACAGAGATAGGGAGAGATGTAGGGTTTGGAGGAGGTTATAGAGATATATGGGGCCTAGGACTGGAGGTGGTTACAGAGATAGGGAGGGGTGTAGGGCTGGAGGAGGTTACAGAGATAGGGAGTAGTGTAGGGCTGGAGGAGATTACAGAGATATGGAGGGGTGTAGGGCTGGAGGAGGTTACAGAACTAGGGAGGATTGTAGGGCTGGAGGAGGTAACAGAGATAGGGAGGTTTGTAGGGCTGGAGGAGGTAACAGAGATAGGGAGGGGTGTAGGGCTGGAGGAGGTTACAGAGATAGGGAGGGTTGTAGGGCTGGAGGAGGTTACAGAGATAGGGAGGGGTGTAGGGGCTGGAGGAGATTACAGAGATATGGAAGGTTGTAGGGCTGGAAGAGGTTACAGAGATATGGAGGGATGTAGGGGCTGGAGGAGGTTACAGAGATAGGGAGGATTGTGGGGCTGGAGGGGGTTACAGAGATGGGGGTGTGTAGGGCTGGAGGAGGTTACAGAGACAGGGAGGGGTGTAGGGCTGGAGGAGGTTACAGAGATTGGGAGGGGTGTAGGGGCTGGAGGAGGTTACAGAGACAGGGAGGGTTGTCGGGCTGGAGGAGGTTACAGAGATAGGGAGCCATGTAGGGCTGGAGGGTGTTACAGAGATAGGGCGGAGTGTAGGGCTGGAAGAGGTTACAGACATAGGGAGGGGTGTAGGGGCTCGAGGAGATTGCAGAGACAGGGAGGGGTGTTGGGCTGGAGGAGGTTACAGAAATAGGGAGGGGTGTAGGGCTGGAGGAGGTTACAGAGATAGGGAGGAATGTAGGGGCTGGAGGAGATTACAGAGATATGGAGGGTTGTAGGGCTGGAAGAGGTTACAGAGATACTGAGGGGTGTAGGGGCTGCAGGAGATTACAGAGATAGGGAGGTTTGTAGGGCTGGAAGAGGTTACAGAGATATGGAGGGGTATAGGGGCTGGAGGAGATTACAGAGATAGGGACGGTTGTAGGGCTGGAAGAGGTTACAGTGATAAGGAGGGGTATAGGGGCTGGAGGAGGTTACAGAACTAGGGAGGAGTGTAGGGGCTGGAGGAGATTACAGAGATATGGAGGGTTGTAGGGCTGGAAGAGGTTACAGAGATATGGAGGGGTGTAGGGGCTGGAGGAGGTTACAGAGATAGGGAGGGGTGTAGGGGCTGGAGGTGGTTACAGAGATAGGGTGGTGTAGGGCTGAAGGAGGTTACAGAGACAGGGAGGGCTGTAGGGCTGGAAGAGGTTACAGAGATAGGGAGGGGTGTAGGGGCTGGAGGAGGTTACAGAGACAGGGAGGGGTGTCGGGCTGGAGGAGGTTACAGAGATAGGGAGGAGTGTAAGGGCTGGCAGGGGTTACAGAGATAGGAAGGAGTGTAGGGATGGAGGATGTTACAGAGATAGGGACGGTTGTAGGGCTGGAGGAGGTTCCAGAGATAGGGAGGGGTGTAGGGCTGGTGGGGGGTTACAGAAATAGGGCGGAGTGTCGGGCTGGAGGAGTTTACAGAGAAAGGGAGGCGTATAGGGCTGGAGGAGGTTACAGAGATAGGGAATGGTGTTGGGGCTGGAGGAGGTTACAGAGACAGGGAGAAGTGTCAGGACTGGAGGAGATTACAGAGATAGGGAGGCGTGTAGTGCTGGAGGAGGTTACAGAAATAGGGAGTGGTGTAGGGGCTGGAGGAGGTTACAGAGACAGGGAGAAGTGTAAGGGCTGGAGTAGGTTACAGAGATAGGGAGGGGCGAGGCCATGGAGAGATTTGTACATGAGGATGAGAATTTTAAAATTGAGTTATTGCTGGACCGGGAGCCAATGTAGGTTCGTGAGCACAGGGGGTGTTGTGTGAACAGGACTCGGTGCGAGTTAGGACATAAGAACATAAGAAATAGGAACAGGAGTGGGCCATACAGCCTTTCGCGTCTGTTCTGCCCTTCAATAAGACCATGGCTAATCTGATCATGGACTAAGCTCCACTTCCCCACTCCTCATAACCCCTTATCCCCTTATTGCTCAAGAAACTTCCTATTTCTGTCTTAAATTTATTCAATGACCCAGCTTCCACAGCTCTTCGAGGCAG
The DNA here is from genome assembly GCF_044704955.1 of Pristiophorus japonicus. Classification (NCBI taxonomy): domain Eukaryota; kingdom Metazoa; phylum Chordata; class Chondrichthyes; family Pristiophoridae; genus Pristiophorus; species Pristiophorus japonicus. Next base: position 29,565,792 of record NC_091998.1, on the reverse strand, counting down.
CAAATTCCACAGATTTACAACCCTCTGAGATAAGAAATTCCTCCTCATCTCTGTTTTAAATGGGCGGCTCCTTATTCTAAGATCATGCCCTCTAGTTCTAGTCTCCTTCATCAGTGGAAACATCCTCTCTGCATCCACCTTGTAAAGCCCCCTCATAATCTTATACGGTTCGATAAGATCACCTCTCATTCTTCTGAACTCCAAAGAGTAGAGGCCCAACCTACTCAACCTTTCCTCATAAGTCAACCCCCTCATCCCCGGAATCAACCTAGTGAACCTTCTCTGAACTGCCTCCAAAGCAAGTATATCCTTTTGTAAATATGCAAACCAAAACTGCACGCAGTATTCCAGGTGTGGCCTCACCAATACCTTGTATAGCTGTAGCAAGACTTCCCTGCTTTTATACTCCATCCCCTTTGCAATAAAGGCCAAGATACCATTGGCCTTCCTGATCACTTGCTGTACCTGCATATTATCCTTTTGTGTTTCATGCACAAGTAACCCCAGGATCTGCTGTACTGCGGCACTTTGCAATCTTTCTCCATTTAAATAATAACTTGCTCTTTGATCTTTTTTCTGCCAAAGTGCATGACCTCACACTTTGCAACATTATACTCCATCTGCCAAATTTTTGCCCACTCACTTAGCCTGTCTTTGTCCTTTTGCAGATTTTTTGTGTCCTCCTCACACATTGCTTTTCCTCCCATCTTTATATCGTCAGCAAACTTGGCTACATTACACTCGGTCCCTTCTTCCAAGTCGTTTATATAGATTGTAAATAGTTGGGGTCCCAGCACTGATCCCTGCGGCACCCCACTAGTTACTGGTTGCCAACCAGAGAATGAACACGGGCAGCTGAGCTGTGGATAAGCTGAAGTTTGCAGAAGAGTGGAAGGTGGGAGGCCGATCAGGTGAGGGGGATTGACAGGATAGATGCTGAGAGGTTGTTTCCCCCGGGCTGGACAGTCTCAGGGTAAGGGGTCGGCCATTTAAGACAGAGATGAGGAGAAATTTCTTCACCCAGAGGGTTATGAATCTTTGGAATTCTCTACCCCAGAGGGCTGTGGATGTTGAGTTGAGGTCGATGATCAGCCATGATCTTATTGAATAGAGGAGCAGGCTCGAGGGGTCGTAGGGCCTACTCCTGCTCCTATTTCTTATCTTCTTATAGTGTGGAGATTGAAGTGCATGATGGCGACAGACTGGAAGTAGGGTTTGAAGCTCAACCCATTGTCACACAGTACACTAATTTACACACCATTGGGGTCCTCGAGTAATCCAGGAAAGGGAATTAAATTGGAGACCAGCATTTGAAATTTCTCGGGGGGGAGGGGGTGGCAACCAAGTATTGATCTTATCAATATTTACCTGGAGGAAGATCTGGCTCATTGACAACTCGATGTTCAGGGAGATATAGCAACAGTCACAGAGCAGAGGGTGGAGGGTTAAAGCTGCGTGTCACTGGAAGCTAACTCTGTGCTTACAGAGCTCATCAAGCCACAGCAAGTAGAAGATGAGCAGAAAGGAGCCACAGTTAGAACTTGCGGGAGTTGACTGAATGACCTTGGAAGGAGAAGCCATTGCAGGAGATGTATTGGCGATGAAGATACATCATTGTGGACAGGAAGTGGAGTCATCACCATACGCAGTCCCTCGAAATCTAGGGAGACTTGCTTCCACTCTAAAAGTGAGTTCTCAAGTGGCTGAACAGTCCAATGAATTACAGTCTCTGTCACAGGTGGGACAGATAGTCATTGAGGGAAAGCGAGGGTGGGACTGGTTTGCCGCACGCTCCTTCCGCTGCCTGCACTTGGTTTCTGCATGCTCTCGGCGACGACACTCGAGATGCTCAGCGCCCTCCCGGATGCTCTTCCTCCACTTAAGGCGGACTTTGGCCAGGGACTCCCAAGTGGCGGTGGGGATGTTGCACTTTATCAGGAGGCTTTGAGGGTGTCCTTGAAACGTTTCCTCTGCCCACATTGGGCTCGCTTGCCGTGTAGGAGTTCCGAGTAGAGCGCTTGCTTTGGGTGTCTCGTGTCGGGCATGTGGACGATGTGGCCTGCCCAACGGAGCTTAGGATGGAATGGTCAACTGTATCAAAGGCCACGACGAACACGAGGAGGTCATGTGCTATGGTCAAGTCACACGGGATATCATTAGTACAAGGGTCAGATGTTTTCCCCAACACACAGATTGAGCGAACAGAAAGCAAAGTGTGGCTCTCGGTCTCAGGACAATAAAAACGCTTTGGTTCCATGCGTTGTTCTTGCGGCAAATGTGTAGCAGCACAACAAAATTATAATTTAAATGGAGAAAAATTGCAAAGTGCTGCAGTACAGAGGAACCTGGGAGTCCTTGTGCATGAAACACAAAAAGTGAGTGTGCAGGTACAGCAAGTAATCTGCAAGGTAAATTGAATGTTGGCCTTTATTGCAAGAGGGATCGAGTATAAAAGCAGGGAAGTCCTGCTACAACTGTACAGAGTATTGGTGAGGCCACACCTGGAGTACTGCATACAGTTTTGGTCTCTATATTTAAGGAAGGATATACTTGCATTGGAGGCTGTTCAGAGAAGTTCACTGGGTTGATTCCGGTGATGAGGGCGTTGACTTATGAGGAAAGGTTGAGTAGGTTGGGCCTATACACATTGGAGTTCAGCAGAATGAGAGGTGATCTTATTGAAACATATAAGATTATGAGGGGGCTCAACAAGGTGGATGCAGAGAAGATATTTCCACTTATGGGGGAAACTAAAACTAGGGAACATAGAATAAGGGGCCGCCCAATTAAAACAGATGAGGAGAAATTTCTTCTCTCAAAGGGTTGTAAATCTGTGGAATTCGCTGCCTCAGAGAGCTGTGGAGACTGGGTCATTGAATATATTTAAGGTGGAGATAGACAGATTTTTGAGCGATAAGGGAGTAAAAGGTTAGGGGGGCATGGGTAGGGAAGTGGAGCTGAGTCCATGATCAGATCAGCCATGATCTTATTGAATGGCGGAGCAGGCTCGAGGGGCCAAATGGCCGACTCCTGCTCCTATTTCTTATGTTCTTATCCTTTATGTCACAGTACGCTTAACTGCATACATTGCTTCAATTGGTCCACGATCAACCATCATCACACAGATCAGGGAGCCTTGAAAAATGGGAGCTGTTTTTGTTAGCATGGTGGAGGTTACAGGTGAGGTGTTAGAGCTATTTAAAATTCTGCTAGAAACAGACTGTTTTCAGGAGCAGCTCCGGGAAACTTCCTGGCCCATGTCAACTCTAGAGACTAGGTTAGCTAGGTAGTTGAAGGAAAGGGGGCTTGAAGGGATATGAGAAAGAAAGAAAGACTTGCATTTATATAGCGCTTTTCACTACCACTTTTGAAGTGTAGTCACTGTTGTAATGTGGGAAATGCGGCAGCCAATTTGCACACAGCAAGCTCCCACAAATAGCAATGTAATAATGACCAGATAATCTGTTTTTGTTATGTTGATTGAGGGATAAATATTGGCCCCAGGACACCGGGGATAACTCCCCTCTTCTTCTTCAAAATGGTGCCATGGGATATTTTACACCTGAGAGGGGCAAACGGGGTCTCGGTTTAACGTCTCATCCAAAAGACGGAACCTCCGACCGTGCGGCACTCCCTCAGCACTGCACTGGAGTGTCAGCCTAGATTTTTGTGCTTAAGTCCCTGGAGTGGGAACAGGGCAGGCATGTGTGATTAGGACTTCAGCCCATGTTGAGGATAAACACCAACACGGAGCAGTTGGGATGGGCAGCCTGTTATCGTGTTATTATTTCTATGCAGTTCTATGTTGGAATATTGCCAGTCTGAGCTTGGTGCTCCATGGCAAGACTGGACTTGATGGTTCAAAGCTCATTCCCTGCTCTCTGTGTTGATACCATCATGTTGTGCGCTGGCCAGACTGTCAGCCTCACTTATACCCAAATATAGCCCTCTTGTCTGAGGCCCAGATTGCTTTGAGTGAATTAAACTCATACATTTACGGTAACTTTAGGATTTAAGTCATTAGTGAAATGAATCTCAATATTATTTATTGCTTAGATGTATGAGATTGTTATGTCTTTAGATGCTCTGATAATGACTCCACGAGGCAAAGTATTGTACTTGAACTGTAGTGATCTTAGTCCATTTAATATAACTCCAGAGTGAGGGTACCACACGGTGGACTCCTTTTTATACCTGGGTACCTGTGGTGTACAGGTGACCCCTGGGCCTCCACCAGTTGCACCCTCTGGTGGTGCCAGCATAGTGTATACAGTGTGAACCTTGTTGAAGGTTACTCCAGTAAACAAGTCTCCATCTTATGCAACTATACAGTGACTACACAGAGAGTATATCTATAGTCTGCATATATAACAGAGATAGACAGCCATCCCTGTGTGTCAGTAGTGACCAGCCCAGACTTGCCCACTGTCATTTTTTATTTGTGTGTGTGTTCTTCTTCCTTCTTAGGCCGTCCCTCAGATCGAGGATGACCTGCATTCACACCAAAAAGGGATGAGTTCAATGAGTTCACAGGTGTTTCAATGAAGGACCTAATATTCCAGATCCTGAACTGCATCCTGAAGGGTGGAAGATGCCTGTGCGTGGATTTTTTTAACGTGGGTTGGCCTTTGCACACCAGCCACCACACGGGCTTGACAGAGCGAGGTCTTGGTCCAGTGGCAAGGATTACCCAAGATGACTGGAGACCAGCTCTGCAGCACGGACCTAGTGCGCACACATATCGCAGTGTGGGCTGGCCCGTGCTGCCCCTGGGCCCTCGCCTCTACTGGGCCCCGAACTCACGCCTCTCCTGGGCCCCGATCACATCCCTCTACAGTCTCTCTCGCCGCTCCTTCGCCCCGACCTCGCCGCTCCTGCTGTACCTGCCCACGCTCCAATCAGCGACCTGGGTTATGGTGACATCCAATCCAGTCGCCCCCTTCACTTCTGTCGCACTCCTGCACCAGCTCGCAGTGCTCCCTGGAGTGGTACGCTCCTTTTAAGGCCCCGACCTGTCGCTGATGCTCCCTCGCAGGTCGGGGCCGCCACGCTGCTCCAGGCCACCGCTCACCGCTCCTTTCAGATGAATTTTGTTATATGAATGTTGGCACCTGCAAAGTTACACTCGCGTTGTTTATCAGTGTGAAAGGATGGAGTCTCTGCTGTGGGTGTCATCTCTATTTAAAATAAACACCATTTATTTCAGTGTTTTTAAACTTCAGCCAACTTTCAGATGTCTAGTGTAAGCATTTAAAAAAAAATCTTATTGAATCCCATTGTTTGATCTTGATAACAGGTTGTGTGTTAAAGGCAGAAATAACTTGCATCCACATATCACCTGTCACATCCCCAGGATGTCCAATAGCGCTTCCCAGCCAATGAAGTGCCACAACAGCCATTTTGCGCACAGCAAGCTCCCACAAACAGCAATAAGACAAATGACCAGATCATCTGTTTTAATGATGTTGATTGAGGGATAAATATTGGCCAGGACACCCGGGATAACTCCCCTGCTCTTCTTCAAAATAGGGCCATTGCATCCACTATAGAGGCAGACGGGACCTCGGTTTAAAGTCTCATCCCAAAGACGGCACCTCCGACAGTGCAGCGCTGAAGTGTTAGCCTGGATTATGTGCTCAAGTCTCTGGAATGGGGTTTGAATCCATGACCATCCAACTCAGAGGCGAAAGAGCGACCACTGAGGCAAGGTTGATACCTAAGGAAAGACAATCAGGCAGGCTCTGTAACATGGACAAGGTTGCAACTTAGCAACTTGTGCTTGAGAAAGTAAACTGATGACAATTTTTATTTATTTCCAATATATTTTAGACCTAGCCCAAAATCCAAATCGCATTCAAATTTAACAAATAATAAAGGCCGGACACACACAATTGAAAAAGATCCACATGGTAAAGTCGATTCCAATCGTACGACCACCACACGGTAAGTTGCATTGTCAAGCTTTGCTCATCTTCAATCTTTTTAATGGGGTAGAAATTCCGACGTCCCGGGCAGGTACGATTTTTCTACGGACCTGGGAAAAGCCGGTTTTCAGCGCACAAGGCGCATGCGCTGAAAACCGGCTTTTCCGATCGATCAAGCTGGAGCTCGACAAATCGTAGACATCTCGGGAGCCAGGACATTTGTACGGGGAAGATTGTGGGATTTACCCATATCCTGCCCGCCAAATGTCCTCAAAAATCTTGCACCTGAAAAAGCAGGAGCATAGTCTACGTTTACAGGCGCAAGTGTTTAAAAACAGGGTTAAAATTAAAATTTTAAAAACATAAAACCCTGCCCACTCAGGTAATGTTATTTTAAACCCTAACCCTTACTTTTTTTTTAAAATCGGCAATTTTTTTTCTTTAAGAAACGTATAACAACTTGAATTTCTATTAATGTATTGTGTAAGGTGTTTTTTAAATGTTTTATGTAGTGTTTGTGCACTTTGGGGGTTTTCTCATTCATAGTAATGGGAGAGTGGTAACTTACAAAACTTCTATTACAATGAATGAGAAAATACTTAACATTGATTGGGTGTCCAGGCACACGTGACTCCTGCTCACGTCCCTACGAGCACGCGCTGCGACGCGCATGGAGAGGAGGTCTGTGGACCGGGATCTTGAGCGGGAGCAGCAGTTTCAGGTAAGTGCGCATTTTATGTCTATTATTTAGTGCTTTGCCCGCGGGAAGTCCTTGAGAGGAATTTCTGCCCCAATAATTTTTATAAAAACCCTTCATGGCCAGGACACAGAGAGAATATGTCCCATGACCAGGGAGTGGTAGAGCCCAAAGTGCTGACTGGGTCTAGCACCTCACAACACCTTGCATTACCCATTCGTACAAAGGCATGCACTCTAGACTTGACTGCTCTAGTGCACTCCTGGCTGGCCTCCCGCATTCTACCCTACATAAACTAGAGGTGTTCCAAAACTCGGCTGTACGTGTCCTAACCCGCTCCAAGTCCCATTCACCCATCAACCCTGTGTTCGCTACATTGGCTCCCGGTTAAGCAATGCCTCGAATTCAAAAATCTCATCCTTATTTTCAAATCCCTCCATGGCCTCGCCCCTCCCTACCTCTGTAATCTCCTCCAGCGCCACAACCCCCCGAGATGTCTGCGCTCCTCTAATTCTGCCCTCCTGAGCATCCCGGCTTATAATCGCTCAACCATCGGTGGCCGTGCCTTCTGTTGCCTGGGCCCCAAGCTCTGGAACTCCCCGCCTAAACCTCTCCGCCTCTCTACCTCTCTTTCCTCCTTCAAGACGCTCCTTAAAAACTACCTCTTTGACCAAGCTTTTGGTCACCTGAGCTCATTTCTACTTATGCAGTCCGGTGTCAAATATTTATCTGATAATACTCCTGTGGAAGCACCTTGGGACGTTTCACAACGTTAAAGGCGCTATATAAATACAAGTTGTTGTTGTTGTTGTCCAGTTGGAGAGTCAGTTGGTGAGTTTGAGGGTTAAGCACAGGGCAAGAGTGAGGGGGAACAAATCCAGGTGGAATTGGAAGAGCTGGGAGTCGGCTGGCCAAAGGGCATGTCTGTGGGTTCCTTCAGTGGCTCAGCCCTGTGACTTGGACTTCACAGGACCTGCCTTCACCATCAGCAGCTCATTCACTCATTGACTGAGTGTTTAAACCAACCTGCACAGTTTGGGTGCATCCCCGGAGGAACCCACATCCCTTATCTCACATCCGCACAGCGCGGCATGTCTAACGGGAAACTAGACCTGGGGCTCGAACCTACTGCAATCTCACCGTCCAATCTGTCAACGTACTTCCACCTTCCCAACATTGCCCCCCTCTGCCCATTACCTCAGCCCAAGTGACCCCAGAGCCTTTCATTTGTTTTGTCATCTCTGGACTCGATGGGGCCCGAAATTTCCCCCCACTGCTAACGCAGCGCGCCGACCGTGTTTCCAGTGTTTTTACCGGCACGGTGGATGAGGTAGCCTCTTGAGCGAAATTCCGCTCTTTGGTGATTTTTTTTTTCCAGTGGACCAGAAGTCGGTCACAACGGAGGGCGGAAGTGGAGCAGGAAGCGGAAGTTCGCATACTAGAGGGGCGGAAGTGGGGGCGGGCAGAGTGTCCGCCACAGTCAGTCATCAGCGTAGCACTGATGACATCATCACGCTGATGTGTCACCATGGCCCTCCCCTTCACTTAAAGGGGAGTGCCGCTGCGAGCTCCGCCATTCTTTAAGTTCGGTCCACTGGGCCACCAGGGAGGGTTTCGTCTGGGCCAGCAGTCTGGCACCCAAGAGGGGGTGCCAAGCTGCCTGTTGGCAGCCCAGCCGAACCCAGGGGCACAACTGTCAGCCCGACCTGGTAGTTGGCTGATAAAAAAAAAGATGGCGGCTGTGGCGATGCGCCCTCCCCTTTAATGACGGCCACACCGCCATTTTGCGCACGCTCCAAGCACAGTGCACCGGCAGAAAAAGTTTCTGGTGGCACCAAGCGGCAGCAGCAAGAGTTTATCGGCGGAATTTCTGCATTGGGGGGGTGGTGGGGGGGGCAACATCGGCGGTGCACGCTCTGATGATGCACTTAGGACGGATCGGCAGCAGCGGGACGGGGGGGGGGGGCGGTGGGAGAGCACGGTTCACCACCGGGATACCGCGGGAGCGGAATTTTCAAAATGGCGGCCATTCCACGAAAAATCGGTGGCGATTGCACTCCGCCGTGTGGCCGCCAATTTCCGGTGTTAACAGGCCTTAAGGGAAGGGGCAATTTCAGACCCAATTTCTGCATTGTCCTTATTGCTGGTCTCCCATCCTTCTCCCTCCAGGAACGCAAATGGTTCAATACTCAGCTGCCCAGGCCGATCCTGCATTTAATCTCAGTCGCCACCCACACCCTTCTCACTGGCCCGACATTGGTTCCCTGTCCCCAAAGAACTGGGTTTAAAACTTCTCATCCTCATCTTTCAATCCTTTCATGGCTTTTCTCCTATCTCTGCAGACTCCCCCAGCCTCCTCCAACCTGTGGTACCTTCTGGTTTTCCAACTCTGGCTTTCCGAGTATCACAACCTCCCTTTCCTCCTCCCCATACTGGTTATAGAGCCTTGAGCAGCATCAACCCTAACTCTCTGAGACTCCTTGCCGCTCCACTTCACCTTTAAAAACCTTCTCAAAAACAAATTATTTCAACCGAGATTTTCGTCACCTCTTCTAACTGTCCCCACGCCTCCATTCATTTATATATTTTGTCAATGTCTATCTAGTTCACCTTCTACCATCCTCATTGTTGCATGATACAAAGACAATGGAGCTGGTGACTGTTTGCGGCAATCAATCCCAATTAGTCTGCAGTAGACCCAGATATGAGGTGAAGAAAACCCCAGTGGTGGTGTAAACTTTACACATTTCACAATGGAGGAACACTTTCAAAAGGCCTTTGACAAGGTCCCACACAAGAGATTGGTGGACAAAATCAAAGCGCATGGTATTAGGGGTACTGTACTGACGTGGATAGAGAACTGGTTGGCAGACAGGAAGCAGAGAGTCGGGATAAGCGGGCCCTTTTCAGAATGGCAGGCAGTGACTAGTGGAGTGCCGCAGGGCTCAGTGCTGGGACCCCAGCTCTTTACAATATACATCAATGATCTGAATGAAGGAATTGAGTGTAATATCTCCAGGTTTGCAGATGACACTAAGCTGGGTGGAGGTGTGAGCTGCGAGGAGGACGCTAAGAGGCCGCAGGGTGATTTGGACAGGTTAGTTGAGTGGGCAAATGCATGGCAGAGGCAGTATAATGTGGATAAATGTGAGGTTATCCACTTTGGGGGCAAAAACACGAAGGCAGAATATTATCTGAATGGCAGCAGATTAGGAAAAGGGGAGGTGCAACGAGACTTGGGTATCATGGTTCATCAGTCATTGAAAGTTGGCATGCAGGTACAGCAGGCGGTGAAGAAGGCAAATGGCATGTTGGCCTTCATAGCTAGGGGATTTGAGTATAGGAGCAGGGAGGTCTTACTGCAATTGTACAGGGCCCAGGTGAGGCCTCACCTGGAATATTGTGTTCAGTTTTGGTCTCTTGATCTGAGGAAGGACGTTCTTGCTATTGAGGGAGTGCAGCGAAGGTTCATCAGACTGATTCCAGGGATGGCTGGACTGACATATGAGGAGAGACTGGATCAACTGGGCCTTTATACACTGGAGTTTAGAAGGGTGAGAGGGGATCTCATAGAAATGTATAAGATTCTGACAGGACGGGTCAGGTTAGATGCGGGAAGAATGTTCCCGATGTTGGCGAAGTCCAGAACCAGGGGACACAGTCTTAGGATAAGGGGTAGGCCATTTCGGACTGAGATGAGGAGAAACTTCTTCACTCAGAGAGTTGTTAACCTGTGGAATTCCCTGCTGCAGAGAGTTGTTGATGCTAGTTCATTGGATATATTCAAGAGGGAGTTAGATATGGCCCTTACGGCTAAAGGGATCAAGGGGTATGGAGAGGAAGCAGGAAAGGGGTACTGAGGGAATGATCAGCCATGATCTTATTGAATGGTGGTGCAGGCTCAAAGGGCCGAATGGCCTACTCCTGCACCTATTTTCTATGTTTCTATGTTTCTATGTTAAGTGGCCACGGACTAAAATGGTTTAAAGGAAAACCTTTGGGACTATTGGGTGGGAGAAAAGAGCGCTAGCCTGGGGCAAGTGGTGACTCGTAACTGATTCACGCAATATCTGCGGTCAGGAGCGAGACCCGATTAAACATCGAGACAAAGTGTTTTGATACAATCAAGCAGCGGAGCCCATGGATTTATTGGCCGGAGGGGAAAACCAGTTTCCTATGGAGACTACAAGTCTGCGAAAACCCAGGACAACAAAGGATCCCACAAGGCGTGTATTTTTGGATAATGGGGCACAAAAGATAAAGGGCTACACTTTCCATTATTGTGCAGATCACCCAAAAATGGGCGTTATTTCCAGCGTTGGCGTTTATTATGAGTTTTGAGATCGCCGGATTATCACCCATTTTCAAACCCCCTAGTTTCCACTTTATAAAATGGCCGTTAGTGGGAGCGATGTGAAATGGGCCTTAGTGGTAATTTTTTTTTCTTCTGCCGTAAAATGTTGTCATCTATAACAACGCCATAGCAACGGTATTTTCCCGCGTTTCAGGAGGTCAGGGATCATTAATACATGTGCAGAAGAGGAGCGAGAGAGAGAAAGAGAACAGAGAGGAAGAGAAAGCATGTGTGGGTGTGTTGTCTGGTTCTTTGTGGTTTGTTTGGCTGTTGTGGGAGGTAGTAAAAATTTTTTGTGAGAAGTAAGAAGATATTAGAGCACTATTTAGTTTGGTGAGACAGAAATATTGGCAAAAAAAAAAATTAATAACATGGAAGGCTTGGAGGAGGCGAGAGAGAGCACGATGTGGCAGGGGAGGAGCCTGGTGAGGGCAGTGAAGTGGGAGAGGAAGTCGAGTTAGGAGGACGAAAAGAGCGAGCAGATTCTCCGACAAGGCAAATGCTGCCCTCCTGCAGGAGGCGGAGTCACGTTGGGGTCAATTGAACAGGGTGGGCGTGGCTAGCCCACCCCGAAGGTTTATCAAAGAATTTGGGCCGAGATCGCTGAGGTGGTCTCGTTGGTGACGCATGAGGTGCGTGAGGGCAACCAGTGCCGCAAGCGCTGGAACAACCTTGTCGGATCCGGCAGAGTAAGTATTACATTTATTTGCATTTACTTATATATTGAAATAATTGGAATTGTAAGTGTAATGAGTAAATAAATTCAGATCTGATATATTGCAGTTAGGCCGGTAATGTTTTACTCAAATTCTACATTTACGGTGTACGTCGTTAGGTTAATAATTATAACATCTATCAGTTATGTGTTGTATCAGTATCTGTGACAGTACCTAGCAACGTTCTTATGCAATGATCTTATGCCATGTCGTGATGTTGTTACCTTTGTCAGAAGAAGCTTTTGAATAGGGCCGAGCAGCGGCGCACGGGTGGTGGCCCACCAGTGATGTGTGAGCTGACCGACATCGAGGAGCGGGCGCTGGCACTAATGGGGATCCAACCCCGGTCAGCCACCCCTGCAGCAGCAGGACCAGATGTAATGCCATGTGAGTAAAGTATACATCATTGCGTGATATAAAGTCAATAGATGCCACACCCACTCATATCCGTACAATATATGATAGATAAATGATGAAAGTGTTACCTAATTAATGATGGGCTCATGAAAATCATTGTAATGCATAATTTGATTATGTTCACAGAAACACAGAAACACAGAAAATAGGTGCAGGAGTAGGCCATTCAGCCCTTCGAGCCTGCACCGCCATTCAATGAGTTCATGGCTGAACATGCAACTTCAGTACCCCCTTCCTGCTTTCTCGCCATACCCCTTGATCCCCCTAGTAGTAAGGACTTCATCTAACTCCCTTTTGAATATATTTAGTGAACTGGCCTCAACTACTTTCTGTGGTAGAGAATTCCACAGGTTCACCACTCTCTGGGTGAAGAAGTTTCTCCTCATCTCGGTCCTAAATGGCTTACCCCTTATCCTTAGACTGTGACCCCTGGTTCTGGACTTCCCCAACATTTGGAACATTCTTCCTGCATCTAACCTGTCTAAACCCGTCAGAATTTTAAACGTTTCTATGAGGTCCCCTCTCATTCTTCTGAACTCCAGTGAATACAAGCCCAGTTGATCCAGTCTTTCTTGATAGGTCAGTCCCACCATCCCGGGAATCAGTCTGGTGAACCTTCGCTGCACTCCCTCAATAGCAAGAATGTCCTTCCTCAAGTTAGGAGACCAAAACTGTACACAATACTCCAGGTGTGGCCTCACCAAGGCCCTGTACAACTGTAGCAACACCTCCCTGCCCATGTACTCAAATCCCCTTGCTATGAAGGCCAACATGCCATTTGCTTTCTTAACCGCCTGCTGTACTGTACCTGCATGCCAACCTTCAATGACTGATGTACCATGACACCCAGGTCTCATTGCACCTCCCCTTTTCCTAATCTGTCACCATTCAGATAATAGTCTGTCTCTCTGTTTTTACCACCAAAGTGGATAACCTCACATTTATCCACATTATACTTCATCTGCCATGCATTTGCCCACTCACCTAACCTATCCAAGTCACTCTGCAGCCTCATAGCATCCTCCTCGCAGCTCACATTAAATGTGATGTCTGTGATTATTTTGATAGCGGTAGTGCTGTTCTCGTGCATATGCTGTGTGTAGCATTTGAATCCCCCTGTGACCCCATTTATGTTTTGTAGCTCAGCCAAGAGCGCAGCCACTGCCAACAGCGCCGAGACGAGGTGTGGATCCGGCGGCAGCGTCTGCGGGGGATCGTGCTTCTGGTGGTGAGGAGTCACCAATATCACCCGTGGAGCTGCAGGGTGCCCGCTCCACTGACGACAGTGAGGAGTTGGGGGAGCCTGCAGCAACAAGCTCCATCATGTCAACTACACCAATGACATTTAGTGCTCCTGTGGCCATGTCCTCCTCCACCGTGGAGGTAGCGGGCCCAAGCACTTTGCTGCAGGGCACCCCAAGTGCCTCCTTGTCAGCGCCGACCCCGCGGAGGTTGGCGTGACACAGCAGGACTGCTCCATGAGCGACAGATCTAATTTGTTAATTTGTCCAGGAGGAGTGTTGACATAGGTCAGCAGATCCTCCAGACAATGGGGGGCATATCCCAACAGCTGGCCAAAATATCCGCGACCATGACAGAGTACGTAGCACCTATAGTGGTGGCCCTGGAGGTGATAGCCAGGAACATTTGTACCACAGGGCTACCAGTGTTCCCGGAATGCGGCACTGAACCCCAAGGTGCCGCACCCCCCATTGCCAACGACACATGCGAGCCAGGATGAAGCACTTGCTTCTGGCTCGGAGGACGTTCCCTCCTCGGGAACATCCTCTCCAGCATTCGGCCAACTAGCGGATCTGCCGTCATCCCCCCAATGAAGCAGCACCTGTGGAGCACTGCAGCAAGGCGGCTTGGAGTCGGGAGGCAAAGGGGTAGAGGTGGGGAGAAGATGGGGGGGAAACGTAGGTCCCTTGCAGTCGGATTCAGGTGAATTTATAATGGGGAACAAAGAAATGGTGGACCAGTTGAACAAATACTTTGGTTCTGTTTTCACGAAGGAAGACACAAATAACCTTCTGGAAATACTAGGAGACCGAGGGTCTAGTGAGAAGGAGGAACTGAAGGATATCCTTATAAAACGGGAAATTGTGTTAGGGAAATTGATGGGATTGAAGGCCGATAAATCTAAGAGGCCTGATAGTCTGCATTCCAGAGTACTTAAGGAAGTGGCCCTAGAAATAGTGGATGCATTGGTGATCATTTTCCAACAGTCAATCGACTCTGGATCAGTTTCTATGGACTGGAGGGTAGCTAATGTAACATCACTTTTTAAAAAAGGAAGGAGAGAGAAAACGGGTTATTATAGGAAGGAGAGAGAAAACGGGTTGACATCAGTAGCGGAGAAAATGTTGGAATCAATTATTAAAGATGAAATAGCAGCGCATTTGGAAAGCAGTGACAGGATCAGTCCAAGTCAGCATGGATTTATGAAAGGGAAATAATTCTTGACAAATCTTCTGCAATTTTTTAAGGATGTAACCAGTAGAGTGGACACGAAAGAACCAATGGAGTGGTGTATTTGAACTTTCAAAAAGTCTTTTGACAGGGTCCCACACAAGAGATTAGTGTGCAAAATCAAAGCACATGGTATTGGGGGTAATGTACTGGCATGGATAGAGAACGGGTTGGCAGACAGGAAGCGGAGAGTCGGGATAAACGGGTCCTTTTCAGAATGGCAGGCAGTGACTAGTGGGGTGCCACAGGGCTCAGTGCTGGGACCCCAGCTCTTTACAAGATACATTAATGATTTAGATGAAGGAATTGAGTGTAATATCTCCAAGTTTGCAGATGACACTAAACTGGGTGGCGGTGTGAGCTGTGAGGAGGAGGTTAAAAGGCTGCAGGGTGACTTGGACAGGTTAGGTGAGTGGACAAATGCATGGCAGATACAGTATAATGTGGATAAATGTGAGGTTATCCACTTTGGGGGAAAAAACACGAAGGCAGAATATTATCTGAATTGCGGCAGGTTAGGAAAAGGGGAAGTGCAACGAGACCTGGGTGTCATGGTTCATCAGTCATTGAAAGTTGGCATGCAGGTACAGCAGGCGGTGAAGAAGGCAAATGGTATGTTGGCCTTCATAGTTAGGGGATTTAAGTAGAGGAACAGGGAGGTCTTACTGCAGTTGTACAGGGCCTTTGTGAGGCCTCACCTGGAATACTGTGTTCAGTTTTGGTCTCCTAATCTGAGAAAGGACGTTCTTGCTATTGAGGGAGTGCAGCGAAGGTTCACCAGACTGATTCCATGAATGGCTGGTCTGACATATGAGGAGAGACTGGATCGCCTGGGCCTGTATTCACTGGAGTTTCGAAGGATGAGCGGGAATCTCATAGAAACATATAAAATTCTGACGGAACTGGACAGGTTAGATGCAGGAAGAATATTCCCGATGATGGGGAAGTCCAGAACCAGGGGATACAGTCTTAGGATAAGGGGTAGGCCATTTCGGACTGAGATGAGGAGAAACTTCTTCACTCAGAGAGTTGTTAACCTGTGGAATTCCCTGCCGCAGAGAGTTGTTGATGCCAGTTCATTGAATATATTCAAGAGGGAGTTAGGTATGGCCCTTATGGCTAAAGGGATCAAGAGGTATGGAGAGAAAGCAGGAAAGGGGTACTGAGGGAATGATCAGCCATGATCTTATTGAATGGTGGTGCAGGCTCGAAGGGCCGAATAGCCTACTCCTGCACCTATTTTCTCTGTTTCTGTGTAAAAGGAAAGTGAGATGCATGGCTGCAGGAGTTGTAGTTGTGAGAGTAGTTTGATGTTGTTGCAATTGAATAAATGTTGGGAGGTTTGGGGGGAGGGGGGGCAGGAGGAGGGTGGTACCTTGTTTTTTTGTATTTGTGTTCTCTGTGTTTGAAGTCTTGTTGGAAATGTTAAAAATGTAATAGATGATATAAATGTTCTAAATTTGTTGTGGGGTGGGATGTTTTGTACAGTTATCAGTATGATTTTATACACATATTATCATTAAATGTATTTTATTTAACATAACCTTGTTGCGCATTGTCTCAGATAAGACTGCTTCTCCCTGTAAGTGCGTCGGGTATAAGTTCTCGGCCTCCTCTTCCTCAGTCTGCCACCTCTTTGACTGGGCACATAAAGCTCCTCAATATACCTTCTGCCATCGCTAGTCTGCAGCATGTGCGTAGTCATCAAGACAGGCTGAGAAATTACAGGCCCCATTACAATAACTATCAGTATTATACCTATTGTTCACAAACAATAAATTTACTGACTAAAACAAATAAAATCACCGTAAAATAACTTCAGATTACATCAAAACTCCCCAGGAGTTGAAGCAGCCTTTTATATGAAAAGTCTTCTGATTTACAACAGGTGTCCATACCGTTGGGTTAAGGTCAGGTGAGAGCAGCTTTTTTTCAGCGTTTGTTTCAGCGATATGTGGGCGAGGTGCCGAAAGTAATGCTCGGTGATATTATGGGCCTTAGTTTCCATTTTTCTGATGTTTACGGCAAAAACAAATGGGTGGGCAGTATTAGTAATTCTCGCCGTTAACTAAATGCCGAATATAACGCTGGCCGATAAGTGACCGATAAATGGGCGTAAGTTTCCGTTTTTTTCCTAAATGGGCAATATCTGAGTGTTATGCCTCATCTCAGCGTTAAAATGGATGTTAAGTGGGCGATAGCGATACAAAACTCGTGGAAAGTCTAGCCCAAAGAGTTATCTTTTGCCCTGTCGATTCCGTGTGCAAATTGTGGCCACGCAAACAGATCCAAATCCCTCCTCACAACCAGTGAGACTCATCCAGGCACATTAACTGAAAAGCAGCCCAGAAGGAGATGTATTCATTAAATGGATAGATATGTAAGAGCTGAGAACAAGAGCTCAGAGGAACAAGGAGGAGAACATCAGAGAAAGGGACAACGACTGAAGCAGGCAGCGGGGGGACCCAACACCTTCCCTCGCTCCACGAGCCAACAATCGACAACAACAGCAAATGGCTGGATGGGTGATTGTATGTCTTCAATCAATCTCGAAGAAGTCTTGTTCTGTAATAAACTAACAGTTGGGTTTAAGCCTAAACTTTACGTGGAATCCTTCCTGTAATCCCCGAGGTCTATGAATCAAAGTAGAGTGGAAAACGGACAACCAACAGTGTCCAAATTCACCAGTTCCTCTCAAGCACGCTAAATAAATGCGAGTTGCTGTCTGTCTTGTCTGGATTCACCGTGGTGGTCCCCCCCAGATAACACAGGGCTTTCAACACTCTTGTTGCGATCTGCCTGACTGCTCCCGTACAGATCACTGCGGGAGTGCCCAGCTTCAGAGCAATGGCAGCGATGACGTCGCTGTCTCTCAACAGCCAGTAGCCTTGCTCAAATAGCTGTGTGAGATATAGCATACAGGTCCTGGGGCAACCATCACCTCAATGCCCATTTAAAACGGAGAAGAGGAGGAATTTCTTCTCTTAGGGGGTCGTGAATCTGTGGAATTCTCTACCCCAGAGAGCTGTGGAGGCTGGGTCATTGAATGTATTTAAGGTGGAGATAGACTGAATTTTGAACGATAAGGGAGTCAAAGGTTATGGGGAACAGACAGGAAGTGGAGTTGAGGCCAGGATCGGATCAGCCATGATCTTATTGCATGGCGGAGCAGGCTCGAGGGGCCAAATGGCCTACTCCTGCTCCTATTTCTTATGTTCTTATGTTCGTAAGTCCATTGCTTTGGGAGTGAGTAAGCTGGGTCATGTCTACTACTCCCAGTTCCAGCCCTGCTCAAACTCAAGCACAAGTTCTACCACCCAGAGGCTCACCCATTGTCTTGTCACAGATGAAGTCCAACCATCTGGCCTGCAATATCAAACATGCAACAAGCTTGCTGCCCTGACCATTATGGAAGCAGCTCACTCGGATACAGCAGTCGATGTTTTTTGAACAAATATTCGGAAACAACAAGACCTTTCCCTCACCCGGTGCTGAATTATGAACCATTCCTGCTGCTCTCCCTCACAAGTTCAAACTTCACCGTGTATTATTTCCACACCGACGCTCTCATTTGCTCAAGGGTTGCCAAGCAGTCACAGCGGATATTTGAGATGAGCAGATGTGGAAGTCCATTGAACAGCTCCAGAGGCTGAACGCTGAATGGACCCAGTGCACTGCCAAATCTTCACAATTCATTTCTTTTAAGCTTCACAAAATATTTACGGTTTAAAGTTGTTTTGTTCACAGAGCAACCGGGGCCAAAGTAGCCAAGATTTTATCTCATAAGAACAAAAGAAATAGGAGCAGGAGTCGGTCATTTGACACCTCGAGCCTGCTCCGCCATTCAATAAGATCATGGCTGATCCGATCCTGGCCTCAACTCCACTTCCCCACCTGCTCCCCATAACCTTTTGACTCCCTTATCGTTCAAAAATCTGTCTATCTTTGCCTTCAATGACCCAGCTTTCACAGCTCTCTGGGGTAGAGAATTCCGAAGACCCAAGACCCACGGAGAGAGGAAATTCCTCCTCATTTCATGCAGGATGCCTGAATTATTGGAGGTAATTTTAGCCTAACCTGCCCAGCGAGAAGCTGACACCCCATGTTAGACCGCGTCCCATATACACCGTGTCCCGTGTTACACCCCGTCCCGTGTTAGACCGCGTCCCATATACACCGTGTCTCGTGTTACACCCCGTCCCGTGTTAGACCGCATCCCATATACACCGTGTCTCGTGTTACACCCCGTCCCGTGTTAGAGCGCGTCCCATATACACCGTGTCCTGTGTTACACCCCGTCCCGTGTTAGACTGCGTCCCATATACACGGTGTCCCGTTTTACACCCCGTCCCGTGTTAGACCGCATCCCGTGTTACACCATGATGTTAGATGATACGCTGGGGCCAAAATTGCCCCAATCTATAAGACTCTTGGTTGCCTGAAAGCGGGAGCCATGAGTCGGTGCGGACTGGACGTCAAGTCTCTGCGGAGGGGCCGCCATTTTATAAATTGCCCTTCCTCAGTTTTGGAGCGGTGTCTGGGACAGCTCCGCCTGGTTTCCCGCCGCAGCATGCTCGCACCGACCCCTTGCCGACCAGCGCCGGCCCATTGCCGAAATTGCTCCGCGGGAAATTGCTCCTTTCGAAATTTGCACAGCTCCTTCCTGTGGCTGGGCGGCGGGTCTGTCCTTGAAGGGGAGATGGCGTTGCGGCTGGTTCCATGATTTTGTTTGTCAGTCGACTGCCAGATTGGGCCGACAGTCATTGTCCGCAGGTTTGGCAGGGCCGCCAACAGTTTGTGTTCTGGTGGGTTTTTTATTTCGTCCCCCATGATTGTGTGCCCACAGTGGGGAGCGGTGCTGGGAGAGCGGGGCTGGGAGAGTGGGGCTGGGAGAGTGGTGCTGGGGGAGTGGTGCTGGGGGAGCGGGGCTGGGGGAGCGGGGCTGGGAGAGTGGTGCTGGAGGAGTGGTGCTGGGGGAGTGGTGCTGGGAGAGTGGTGCTGGGAGAGTGGTGCTGGGAGAGTGGGGCTGGGAGAGTGGTGCTGGGAGAGTGGTGCTGGGGGAGCGGTGCTGGGAGAGTGGGGCTGGGAGAGTGGTGCTGGGGGAGCGGGGCTGGGAGAGTGGTGCTGGGGGAGTGGTGCTGGGAGAGTGGTGCTGGGAGAGTGGTGCTGGGGGAGCGGTGCTGGGGGAGCGGGGCTGAGAGAGTGGTGCTGGGAGAGTGGTGCTGGGAGAGCGGGGCTGGGGGAGCGGGGCTGAGAGAGTGGTGCTGGGGGAGTGGTGCTGGGGGAGCGGGGCTGGGAGAGTGGTGCTGGGAGAGCGGGGCTGAGAGAGTGGTGCTGGGGGAGCGGTGCTGAGAGAGTGGTGCTGGGAGAGTGGTGCTGGGAGAGTGGTGCTGGGGGAGCGGTGCTGGGGGAGCGGGGCTGAGAGAGTGGTGCTGGGGGAGTGGTGCTGGGGGAGCGGGGCTGGGAGAGTGGTGCTGGGAGAGCGGGGCTGAGAGAGTGGTGCTGGGGGAGCGGTGCTGGGGGAGCGGGGCTGAGAGAGTGGTGCTGGGAGAGTGGTGCTGGGAGAGCGGGGCTGGGGGAGCGGGGCTGAGAGAGTGGTGCTGGGGGAGCGGTGCTGAGAGAGTGGTGCTGGGAGAGTGGTGCTGGGAGAGCGGGGCTGAGAGAGTGGTGCTGGGGGAGCGGTGCTGAGAGAGTGGTGCTGGGAGAGTGGTGCTGGGGGAGCGGGGCTGGGAGAGTGGTGCTGGGGGAGTGGTGCTGGGAGAGTGGTGCTGGGGGAGCGGGGCTGGGAGAGTGGTGCTGGGGGAGTGGTGCTGGGAGAGTGGTGCTGGGGGAGCGGGGCTGAGAGAGTGGTGCTGGGAGAGCGGGGCTGGGAGAGTGGTGCTGGGGGAGTGGTGCTGGGAGAGTGGTGCTGGGGGAGCGGGGCTGAGAGAGTGGTGCTGGGGGAGCGGTGCTGAGAGAGTGGTGCTGGGAGAGTGGTGCTGGGAGAGTGGTGCTGGGGGAGCGGGGCTGGGAGAGTGGTGCTGGGGGAGCGGGGCTGAGAGAGTGGTGCTGGGAGAGTGGTGCTGGGGGAGCGGGGCTGAGAGAGTGGTGCTGGGGGAGTGGTGCTGGGAGAGTGGTGCTGGGGGAGTGGTGCTGGGGGAGCGGGGCTGAGAGAGTGGTGCTGGGGGAGTGGTGCTGGGAGAGTGGTGCTGGGGGAGTGGTGCTGGGAGAGTGGTGCTGGGGGAGCGGGGCTGAGAGAGTGGTGCTGGGGGAGCGGTGCTGAGAGAGTGGTGCTGGGGGAGTGGTGCTGGGAGAGCAGTGCTGGGAGAGCGGTGCTGGGGGAGTGGTGCTGGGGGAGTAGTGCTGGGGGAACAGGTCTGGAGGAGCAGTGCTGGGGGAGCGGGTCTGGAGGAGCAGTGCTGGGGGAGTGCTGGGGGAGTGGTGCTGGGGGAGTGGTGCTGGGGGAGTAGTGCTGGGGGAACGGGTCTGGAGGAGCAGTGCTGGGGGAGCGAACGCAGTAGAATCCAGGTAGCCCTGTCTCCAACCTACATTCCATTCTTGCATGATTTTCCAATG